>NC_135499.1:4277471-4585596 GCF_052857255.1 Amblyomma americanum
CCTGCTGTTACCTTTAAACTTTGTCGTGCGCTTTCGCAGTTCTGGGGAACTAATCTGCCAGGGACAGCGACGTCAGACTCAGAATTAACACTTCTTAATTCCGGCCTCTTTCCGTCTCGCTGGCTTGTTCTCGTGCTATACGCTCCGAACGAAGACGAAACGTTTCGCTCTTCAGTTCAAGCGGTTCCCTCTCTACTTCTGCAATCTGCAACCGCAGTTGCAGTATCGCTAACCGCGTCGATGTCGCCTCTGGTGCGGTGCTCTTCTGACCTCCGCCCGTATGGCCCGCGGGCGCCAATGGGTCCTTTTCTGGCATTGGAGCCAGTACCGTTTTCAATTCATTTGCATAATCGGCCGACCGTTCTCCATGTTGTGCATCCGCTAGTGGCGGAAGCTGCATTTGCATCAACTTTATTTCTTTAAGTTCAATTTGGAGCTTCAATTTTTCAATTTCAAACATTTGAGCCCTGCGCTCCTTTTCTTTCCACAAAGCTTGCGTCATGTTTCCTAGTGCCTGCTCTGTTGACGCGAGTTGCTCGATAGGCTATAGACCGTTCCCCCTCACAGCATCCATCCCTGCATCAGTCATTTCAATGCTACCGTATAGCGTACGACTATTACACAGACATGGCAAATTCGGAGAAAGCAGGAAGGTGTCCTACCTCTTTCGATGCTCCGACGACCGCAGCACTGTCGATCTCAGCGTGATGACAGCAGGCTCCCGGGAAGGTATACGCCCACGAGTTGGTCCTAGTCCCTCAGCAGATCACCGCTTCGGACCTCGCTTCACTTAGTCGCCTGGTTACTTTTCAGCAGCTAGCTGACTCGCACTCTTTCGAGGTGGAGGCCTGGTTCTTTTTCAGCAGTTCGCTGACTCGAACCCTCGATGGCTTGTCGTTGCCTGGCTCCTTCAGCTCCTCGCTGACTTGAGCCTCCGACGTCCTCTCGAACTCGACCCGTGATCCTTAAGCTCTCGACGTCGTCTTTCGAAGCAGCTTCACGTTTTCTCCTTTAGGACAAACAGCTTGTCCACCGACTTGTTCTTCTCACCTTCCGTCCAATGCCTTGAGTAGAAAGAAGTTCCGATCCTATGTCGATTGCGCCAGTTGCGATCCTGTGTCGACTGCGCCAGTTGAGATCCTGTGTCGACTGCGCCAGTTGAGTTTCCCCTTCCGGTGGCGATGAGAGGAAACTACTTGATGATGAAATCGGGGTTTCTTGATGACCCGGTGGTTCTACTCACAAACATTCACATTACTCAAGGAAAGGAGAAGGTTAACTATTTATTTACAACATAGGTAAAAAAAAATGAGAAGAAACAAAGCAAGGAGAAAACTATTTACATGACTAAATCGTGGATCAGACGAATTCAGCCCCCGCTCAACCCAGAGCGCTTGGTTTTAAACCCTCTGTCTCCGCCCTTAGCGGGGACAGCAACCAATAAGATAACAAACGACCCATCTCGCCAATCACTGGTTAAGGAAAGGAAAATAAGGTCCGCCCACTGATCAGAGATTGGGGAAAAAGTGCTGATTAAACATTTGGGAAAGGAGAGGTTGCAATCAAATAGATAAACAGCACAAACGCGACCACCCTCTCCCACGGCACCCACGGCCCAGCCGTTACCACTTTCCTATCTCTTTCGCACACGCGACAAAACGATCCCTAAAGTGTTTACAGAATACACCGCACGAGACTGTGTTACGGGAATAGTGGGTTTCCGGTCACTCGGCTAATACTCAGCCGTATCTCGTGCGCCCCCGAAACCTGGTCAACCCCTTAACAACCACATGTCGACAGCTGTACATGGTTAGTGTTTTTCCCGGCGGGTCATCCCCGTGACGGCGCGGCGTAAACGAGGACGTCCGCCGCACGAAGGGGAGGCAGGGACGGGACGGGCCCCTTTGTTGGGGACTTCCGACCCCACTGGAGTGGCCTTCCTTGCGAACACAAGGCCAACGAGTTCGCGGAATGGTCAGCGAACTCCACAGCCACTATACTTCTACACGATGCTCGTCTGTTGGAATCTAGGAGCTTCATTTTTAAGCTGCACATGACAAGGAAAACACGGTGACAGAAACATGTCTCAGAGCCATCGCGGTCATGCGCGCTCACACTGCAGCAGCAATGGAACTGCACCAACAGCTGCAACAAGACTTGCACCTTCCCGCAAGTGTGCTCGGCATCAGCATGGGGCAACGCGCCGAAAGCTGCGCCGAAGTCCCGCTTTGGCTGGTGTGCCGTCTCCATTCAGTTTATTTATTTATTATTTATTTATTTAACCATACTGCAGGCCAATGCTTTGGCCCTAGCAGGAGGGGCATTTTACAAAGAATGCAAAGTAAAAAGGCTACACAAACAAAAGAAAAATGTCCAGAAATTCAACACCAGTAAGTCTGGCAACAAATGAATACTTGTCCACAATAAAATTTGGAACAAAACTATACAAGAAAAAGGACATCAGTCCAAGATACAAAAGTACAACGTAAAGAGGCATTAATATAGAAAGAGTGAGAAAATGACATGGTACAGTACAAGAATACAGTGCAATCAAGGCGCCTTTACCTGGGAAAAAAAAGACTTTCCAGTTCTGATAGAAAGTTATTCGATTCAAAAATGCTCGGTGGTAGTTTGTTCCATTCATTCACTGTTTTGGGGAAAAAACTGTTCTGGTAAGAATTGGTTTTTGCAAAAATCGGAGCCAGTGTGTATTGAGTAGTGTGCCTTGTTCGCCTGGTGGTAGCTTTCTGAATGCAATCTGGAAGTTTAAACGGGACTTTACTTGACAAAAATTTATGAAGGAGCAGAAGTCGATTTATTTTCCAGCGTATTGCTAATGTTGGAATTTTATGTGGTTGCATGAGTAGTGAAGGAGAATCTAGTCTTCTATATTTTCCAAATATAAACCTCACTGCTTTTCTTTGAATGCGTTCCAATTTTTCTATGTCCTTTTTGGTGTAGGGATCCCACAGCACCGACGCGTATTCCAGTCTCGATCTTATGCATGTGTTATAGGCTAAAAGTTTTGTTCTAACGGGAGCATTTTCAAGCTTTCGTTTCAAAAAGCATAATTTTTGAAAAGCGGAAGCACAAATATCTGTGATATGAATGGACCATTATAGATTATTTGTGAGGGTTATTCCTAGATACTTATATTTATCAACTACAGAGATCACAGTCTTGCCTATTTCGTATGTGAATATGCTGGGGTGTTTCTTTCTTGTAACGCGGAGCAGAACAGTTTTTTCCCCGTTTAATTCCATGCCCCACTCTTGACACCAAAGATCAATAGCATTCAAGGCAGCCTGTAGAGAAGTGTGGTCTTCCGTGCTCGAGATCTTTTTAAAAACAACACAATCGTCTGCGAATAACCTGATTGAAACATCACCTGGTAAAACATCTACTAAGTCATTTATATAAAGTAAAAATAACAATGGTCCGAGAACACTTCCCTGGGGAACTCCGGAGGTAACAGAAAGCATGCCGGATGAGTAATTTTTAATTTGAACAAATTGTTGTCTGTCTTTAAGATAAGCATAAATCCATCCTATTATGTCAGATGGAAGACCAAGGCGCTGCAACTTCAACAATAATTTACCATGAGGCACTTTGTCAAAGGCCTTACAGAAATCTAAAAACAACACATCTAACTGTCCAGAAGTGTCAAGAATACTCAAAAATTCATGAACTGTTGAGACCAACTGTGTGACAGTAGACAGGCCTTTTCTGAAACCATGCTGGTAAGGGGAAAGTGTGTTTTGTTCAGCAAGGAATTTCTGAAGGTAACTTGCTATAACATGCTCCAACATCTTACAACATTGACTAGTGATAGAAACTGGGCGATAGTTCGTTACTAATAGGCGACTCCCTTTTTTATGTATAGGAACAATGCGTGCCTTTCGCCACTCATCTGGTATATCACATGAACTCATTGATAAGTTAAAAAGATCCGTAAGGAATCCAGAAACCTGCTCTGCATAGCGTCTCAGAAACAAATTAGGAATGCCATCAGGTCCACCAGATTTCCTGGTATTGACATTCAAAACCATCGCCAGAACACCCTCGCGCGTGATTACAATTTCTTGTGAAGAAACAGATGCGGGTGATCTATGCACAAATTCATCCGGTTCCGAGAATACACTTTGAAAGTAGCGATTAAAACTTTCTGCTATACTACAGGGGTCAGTCAGTGTTCTGCCAGCGACTTTTATTTTCGAAACGTCTGTTTTAGTTTGCCCAAGAAATCGCCAGAATTTTGAAGGGTCACTTTTAATGAACTCCTCCAACCTGTAACTGAAAAAATTATTTCTGGCTTTCTTAATCATTGTCAATAAATTATTCTTCAGAAGTTTTAGCTGCTCACTTCCTGTCTTAGCTTTCTTCCGCATTCGTTTTATTTTGCGCCCACAGTGAATTATCTCTCTCGTAATCCATGGGTTTGAGCGACGTTTACGCACTCTTTTTAATGGAATAAAATTTTCTACACAGTATGTGACAGTATTACGAAACAACTTCCATGCGCTTTCAACGTTAGTCACCGGAACGCAAAGGTGAGTATCCAAATAGTCTATTATTTCCACATCATTGGCTCGATTAAAATCCTTAACTAAGTTTTCTGCAGAAGTGTTTTTCTGCTTATCAAGAGCCCTAGCCCACGTGAAAAAAATTAGTTCATGATCTGAAATTCCAGTCTCAACGGATACATTTCCACTGCAAAAAATTTCACTAACGAACAGATGGTCAAGGATTGAATTCTCTCTTGTGTTTACTTTTACTACTTGATCCAGGTTAAGAGAAAGCATAATGTCCAGTAGCGCGTCCGAAGAAGTGGAGCATCCATAATTAAGGTCGTTCCAATTAATACTTGGCAAATTGAAGTCTCCAGTGATTATTAAATTTTTACCTTGCAGCTTTACAACATCATCATATAACTGAATCATGTAATCGTCTTTTGAATCAGGACAGCGGTAAACCGTGACAAGAACAAAAGTCACTCCCGACCACACCACTCTTAAGAATAAACTTTCGTGATTGTGGATTTGATCAAGAACGTCTATGTTAATTCCCTTTTTCGCGATGACTGCTACACCGCCGCCCCGAGAGCCTCTATCTCTTCTATACAACTGATAAGCTGGTGGAACTATTTCATCGTCATGAATCCACTCGTTCAACCAAGTTTCAGTGATAACACAAAGATGGGGGGCATACAGCAACAAAAGATTTTCAAGCTTATCTGCTTTATTTACGATACTGCGAGCATTTAGAGACAGCAAGCGTAGCTGGCAAGGCTCGGACTGCTAGCTAGAAGAAGATAACCTTTTCGGTTTCGGCAGCTCTTTTCTGGTGTTCAACGCGTCATCCCAAAGAAAGGTTTTGTCGCCGATTCTAAGTTTATCATATGCAAGTGACACCTTTTCCTTAGCGTCTCTTTCACGTTTAGAGCTGTCCCAAAGCAACTTGCGTTTCCTTAACGTGTCTGCGCAATAATCCTGCTGAATATAAGTGTTTGTTCCCTTCAGTTTTTTTGCGTTTAACAAGACGGCTTGCTTCTCTCGGAAATCTTGGAAAGAAAGAATAATTGGTCGATTTGGTTTAGGCTTTCCAAGTCTATGAATACGAGCGACAGACGAATAGGTAACGCCCAGTTTATGCTCGAATGTTTCTGTTATAACTTTATTTCTTAAGTCGGTTTCTGTTTCGTCAGGTATATCTGCGATTCCGAAAACAATTAAGTTCGATCTGCGACTTCTATCTTCCAGATCGACTAATTTTGCATGCTGCGATTGGAGAGTCACCTGTATGTCTGTTAAAGCTGAGTTAACTCCTTCGTTCGAGATAATCTTTCTCTGCATCACGTTTACTTTGCTCTCGAGGTCTGTCAAACGCACACCAAAGCTGTGTATTAGTGTCTCTGTGTTCTCCAGTCGTGCTTTCAAGTCAGCTATGTCTGACCTAATAGACTGCTGACCATCTACAAGAGTCTGAAGCATTTCCTCTATTGCTGGTCCAGGATTTTCTTCCACGTCTCCGCAAACAAGTAATTTCAAAACACAAAAACAGTCATATGCAATACTCAAGCACTTCTGTGGGCGCGGCACAACAATGAGAAATCGGTTATCGCTCCGTAGACAAGAACTATAACTAACCTGAAGGGTGAAAGCAAAACGCATGGTGAGCGTCGTTTGCTCGGCCCTTTCGCCGCGCCCACTGAAGATGTCCGGTAGTGGTGCAGTCTTTATAGCCAGGCTTCCTGATGACGTCACAGAACCATGGCTTGATGCAAATAGCATTGGTGCCTCGATGACGATGTAGTTCTGGCCATGATCCGCATTGATTCTTGTAGCCGTTGACGCTGGTGCCGGCGAAGCCGGGGCCGTAGCAGGAAGGAGCACACCGCCGATTGACAGCAGCAACGCCTGAAGGGTGAAAGCAAAACGCATGGTGAGCGTCCTTTGCTCGGCCCTTTCGCCACGCCCACTGAAGATGTCCGGTAGTGGTGCAGTCTTTATAGCCAGGCTTCCTGATGACGTCACAGAACCATGGCTTGATGCAAATAGCATTGGTGCCTCGATGACGATGTAGTTCTGGCCATGATCCGCATTGATTCTTGTAGCCGTTGACGCTGGTGCCGGCGAAGCCGGGGCCGTAGCAGGAAGGAGCACACCGCCGTTTGACAGCAGCAACGCCTGAAGGGTGAAAGCAAAACGCATGGTGAGCGTCCTTTGCTCGGCCCTTTCGCCACGCCATGGCATAAAGCACCACCACAAAGTGACATTCTTGATGCGGCAGTGCTGCGACAGTTGAGAAGTAACAGGCGAGTTTGTGTTGCACAGAGCAGTTTTCCTGCATTTGTTATTTAAGGCATATTTCAAACAAAGCTGCCAGCTGTTGTAGCCGCGGTAAGCGAAGCGGAGGCAGAACGACTAGGCTTGTATGAATAGTGCTTTTTTGGTTCGAAGCACTTCGAATAGTAGCAAGTAAAGAAAAAAAATGGCAGAGGGCTAAGGTCTGGGATTTATTCATGGAAAGTAAGCAACTTGATTATTTACGAAAATCTACAAATTTTCGTGCAAAAACACTAGCTGTTCCACATGCTGGGGTTTGAGGTGCTCCCTTCTGCAGCTTACAACGGCTCCTGCAGTCAAAAAACTTTCACTTCTTGTCTGGGTGGCTTGTGTCGAAAGATACCTGCAGGCAGCTGCAACCAGAGTTGGGTAAAGGTCTTGGCTTTCCACCACACAAGGAGGTCTTCGGACCGGGGTAGAAGGGGGGCCCTCAAGTACCCAGCAACCTCATTCGAGATTGTACGGCTTGACTGATGATGTGCAAGCGAACTGAAGTGCGTAAAAGCACTCCACACAGAGTCCCCTGAAGGGTCTGCAGAGCAGGTGTTGTTCTCACTTGTTGCTGTACCATGTTGATCAACTGGCACAGTCTCTTCTGCAGCCGTTGTGAATAGAGTGAACGCCCATTGCTTTGTGGGTCGTTCAGCATAACAGACATCTTTGTATGTAGGATCGACCAACATTGCCAATGCAGGAAGGTGTGACATCTTGATAGTGGGGAACCTCGTCTTGATGCTGCGCAAAAGGCTTGATTCAAACATTGCTGCCGAAACACTGCACACCACTCCAGGACGACTGCGCTACTTCAGAAGTAAAGTTCCTTTTATTATCTGTAATGGCGAAGATCGGCACAGTATCATGGGCTGGAAGTTCCCACTAATCAATGACATCTGCGATAAATAGCTCCAGGTTTTCTGCAGTTTGAGAGTCTCTCATCTTTGTGCAAGCCAATGCATGCACGTGTTACACAAAGTCACTGTCCATGACGTGACAAGTTGCACAAACGTAGCTGTCATTTGCCCGCGATGTCCAACCATCAGTTGTGATTCGAAGCGGCTCCACTCCACGTGCAAAAATGTCCCCGAGCTTCTTTTCACCTTCTGTTTGCTTGATGCGTAGAGATCCAGAATAATGGCTCTCGAGAACGTTGTCCGACATGGCACAGCATAACCCGGCATAGCGAACTTCATCATCTCGAGAAAACCCAGTTCTTCGGCAATGTTGTAGGGGCTACGAAGCGAGCTACGAAGTGAGCTGTCATTTTTGTCATCTGTTGGGCTTTTGGGGCTGAAGCCTTCATTTTCGGCTTGAAACTGTCAGCTATGGATGGTTGTTGACACTTGCCTTGCTTGCCCCCCTTGAGCTTGGATGGCCTTTTGCATGCGTCCCGCTTCTTTTGGTGGTCCTTGAGCAAGTCCTGGTGTCTCCCTAAATGCATTGCTAGGGTTGTTGTCGTACTTGCCGGGGTCTTCAGGACTGCCTTGCATTTAAGACATCGAGTTTCGATTCTCCGTGGAATGTTTACAAAAAAGTTCCAAATCAGATTGCTGGCCGGATGCAAGTCCATCATGGTGCTCTCTGGAGTGGTCCAAAGCGGCTAGGGTTGATGAAATGCTGCCGCGGCAGAGACAGAGTCGCCCACTAAATGCAATCAACCACACCACCACGCCGACGAGATGCGCTTTTGTATGCCTTTGTTCTGAGTATAGTTCTGTTTTTTCCTGGTTTGGTTTGGATTGGATTGGGAAAAGTATTACTGAATCCAAAACCGAAACTTTCGAAAGCTCCTTCTCCCTGAAGAGGAAAACATGCAGCACAAAAAATGAATGGACGACAGAAGACAAACACAAGTGCAGCAGCAGCAGATGACTCTTCCAGTACAGAATCGAATATTTAACTGGGCACAGAAGGATACACGGTCGGCCTGGCTTCAACACTTTAAAATGAACACGAACGTAGGTGGTCAGCATGCACAAACCTCTCTTGCTGCCCTATTCTAACATTGTAGGTGGATGCACTGCATCGCTGTTGTACGACGCCCCGCAACCACTCTGCCTCCCCTGGACGTAGTCCTTGCACTAGTTCATGGTCGCCTTCCTCAAATGATCTCTATGACCGCCCTCTCTCATTAGCCTTCTCTTTCGTCTGGTAGAACCTGTCATCCATACGCTTTTCCAAGTTCAGTTGGAGAAAGGTCAGGCGTGTGCGAGGCTTCCATGACAAACAGTTCTGCGGGTTTCAGCCCCATGGTTGTGGTTTGTGTGTTTCGGTACGTGAACAGAAATTGATCAATCTGATGTTGCAAAGTTTTTTTATCCCTGTTCTCTCATCGAGAAGCTGCCGCAGAACGTCCTGCTTAATGGTCTGTACATACCGCTCTGCACTTCCATTTGATGCGGGGTGGTACGGCGGCATCCTGGTATGCCGCACCCCATTCCTGCGGAGAGAGTCTGCAAAATTTTTTGCACAGAACTGAGGGCCGTTGTCCATAACTATTTCTTGCGGTAGTCCGTATGACGCACAGACACTCCACTGCTTTTCAGTGGTGTTTTCGGTAGTGGTGGATGGCATGACTAACACCTCTATCCACTTGGAATGCGCATCCACTATGACTAGGAGCCACTGGTTATCCGTGAAAGCAAAGTCCAGATGGATTCTTTGCCATCTGCGAGTTGGCCAACCCCAAGTTAGCAGTGGAATACGTGGCAGAACTTTTTGTGTTAACTCACACGTGCCACAACTTTTCACAATCTGCTCAATGTCCTCCGTGAGCTGAGGCCACCACGGAAAGCTACCGGCGAGCATTTTCATGTGCGTCATCCCGGGGTGTCCTTCGTGCAAAAGATGCAACACCTGTTCACGCAACTACAAGGTATAATCACTCGACTTCCCCATGTAGCACACTGCTGATCCCAGGCAGCTCATGTCGGCGAATGAAATAAGGCATTATGTCACCACCTGTGACATGCGCCGGCCAACCACTCATCGTATACCACAACATTTTCAGCAACACTCCGTCAGTTCTAGTGCATTTCTCAGTTTCAACAGCAGGCAATGGCACTTCATTGACAACTGAAAAGAAATGTGAATAGTCCGAGACATCGTTGTGATTTGCTAGTGGTAACCGTGAAAAACCGGCGGCACTTCCAACATCTCAACCTTTGCGGTAAACCCAACAATAATCGTATGCTGTGAGCAGTAAAGCCCAATGTTGCATGCGGGTTGCTGTCATCACTGGTACGGGTTTACCATGAGCAAGCAAACCTTCCAATGGCTGATGGTCAGAATAAATCTCAAAGCGATGCCTGAGCAGATATTTGTGGAACTTTTTCAGCCCACAAATAGCAGCAAGGGCCTCTTTTTCAATCTGAGCATACCCATGCTCTGCGTTACTTAATGTTCTGAAGCATAGGCAATTGGCCTTTCGTCGCTTCCAGTCTTATGAAAAAGAATGGCCCCTACGGCATAAGCCGAAGCATCGCACACTAGTCCTATCGGCCTTTTTTTGGTCGTAGTACGTCAGCACATTGCTTTGTGTTAACCAGCTCTTACTTTCTTAAAACACTTGCTCAGCTTCCTGTGACCACCAAAATCCCTTTTCTTTGTTCAGAACGTTGTACAGAGGCATCAGCTTAGCTGACAGCTTCGGCACAAACTTCCCGTAGAAGTCAGTCAAGCCCAAGTAAGTTCGTAACTGTGCCGGATCCTTTAGACTTGGTGCCTGTTTTATCCCTTTCACCTTTTCATCCGGTGGCCGTGTGCCCTTGTCGTCCAGGATGTGTCCTAGGTAAGTGACAGACGTTTGAAAGAATTTGCACTTTTCCCTTTACAATCACATGCCTTTCTCCAGAAAACGTGGCAACACCCTTTTCACTCTATGAAGACATTCGTCAAATGTTGAACCCGCGATAAGTACATCATCCAAGTTGCAGCTTAGCTTACCCACTCAAGCCCTTCTAACACATCATCCATGACAGACTGGAAAATAGCAGGTGCACTTGTGATGCCATAGGGCAAGCGCATGTACCCTTGAATAGCCCCAGGTGTGTATTGACAACCACCATTGATAGTGCCTTCGGATGCAGTTCAAGGTGCTGATACGCCGTAGACAAATCAAGCACTGTGAAATTCTTGCATCCTGAAAACTTTGCAAACAAATCTTCCATCATGGGAAGAGGATAATGGTTAGTTCGCAGGCATGGATTCAATGTAGCCTTGATGTTCCCACACACTCTGACTTTGTTGTTCGCCTTAGGCACAACAACTAGGGGCATCATCCAGCCGCTTTTCTGTACAGGCACTAACACTCCCCTGTTTGCGAGAGACTGCATTTCAAATGACACAGCTTCCCTCAAAGAAAATGGCACCTGTCGCGCCTTGCAAAATGTGGGGTTGCTCCCCTCCTTCAAAACCAGCCTGACTGCGCTGCTTTTGATCAGCCCCAGAGTGGGCTCGAACACTTTCATGTACTTCTCAAGTAGCACCGCAACTTTGTTTAAACACACACCGTACACACTTGACCAGTCTAGCTCAGGGGGCTCCAGCCAGTCACGTCCAAGCAACAAAGTGTCGCTATTGTTGTGGGTTTTAACAACAATGAGCGGAGGTTGCTTGTACTGGCCATTATGTTCGACTGGAAATGTCAACTTCCCTGTGATTGTTAGCGGCGACCCACCGTATGTCCTCAGCTTTATGTGACAAGGCTCTTTAGGTAGACTGGGCCAGAATTTCCTGCATAGCGTTTCTCGCACAATAGAAACAGATGCACCCGTGTCTATTTGCATGTTAACATTCTTCTTGGCTACCTTAAGGCAGACTTTATAATGCCCTGGGCGTTCTGCGCAAGAATAGACATTGTACGACAACACATATGGTCACAATCCGCCTCCTCCTCAGCTACCGCATTTGCCGAGTCTCTAGACTAGCACATTTTCGGCAAGTGTCTGTAACGCTTGCAGACATGATAGCGATACTTGCAAATATTTGCAGTTTGATGCTTCGTGCGCTGAGCCACACCAGAAACAGTCCAGCGATTCAGACACTCTGTCTCTTGCTAGTCCTGCACCGGATGAAGTTGTACGCTGCTGTGGCCGTTTAGCACCACCTGGCTTATGACGCACGGCGTTGACTGTACTGTGCACCCCCGTCGGATGAAATTCCAGACTTTCCTTTCACGCTAGCTCGATGCTTTTCGCAATGTCACAGGCATATGAAAACGCCAACTTGCTTTTCTT
Source organism: Amblyomma americanum (assembly GCF_052857255.1). Lineage (NCBI taxonomy): Eukaryota > Metazoa > Arthropoda > Arachnida > Ixodida > Ixodidae > Amblyomma > Amblyomma americanum. Next base: position 4,289,551 of record NC_135499.1, read on the forward strand.
CAGCAACTCTGCTTGTGTTGCGTTGTCGCAGAGGCCCACTACAAAGCGGTCTCACAGAGCCTCTTTGAGGATGCAGATACTGTAGAAGCTTGGCCAAGTTGGTGTGACATTGTTTTTCGGCAGCACAAGGGACAAAGGACGAGACAAGTGCACAGACATGGCACTTAAAAAAAAAAAAAAACTCGTCGAGGAATTTTCTGAATTCGCATGAAGCTGCCAATCACCTCAACTTCACTGCATATGCTGCTATAGACTCTCCCTCTTGCTGGCACCGGCAATTAAATTTGAATCCTTCTGCGATGACCATGGGCTTCGGTGTGCAATGACTTCGCAGCACTTCTACCAGTTCCGCATAAGTCTTGTCCTCTGGCTTTCAAGGCTCTAGCAAAGTCTTCAGCGTATTGTATGCTTTCTTGCCTATCGCCGTTATAAACATCGAGACCTTGAAGTTGTCACTCACCTTGAAGGCCTTCAGTAAGCGCTCGAACCTTTCCACGTAGTACCCAAAATTCTCGTTCCCATCCTCAAAGAACTGGTCGAATCTTCCAAGCGTTGCCACCCTTGTGCCTCGCCGGAGAACCCTGCAAGAAAACTGTGATGAGTTTTACGCAGTCCGGCAACACCCCATCCTTGTTCACCTATTATGTTGTAGCCCAGAAGGGTGGAGAGTTGGGCTTGTTGGTTTATGATCATGTTGGGAACAGCGGTAACACAGGACAGAGCGAGAACACAACACAACGCCTGTGTTGTGTTCTCGCTCCGTCCTGTGTTAGCACTGCTACCAACATGTTGTAGCCGCAGTGAGCGAAGCGGAGGCAGAACGACTCAGCAACATGTTTATTTGGCATGCTGGGCCATACAGAAAAAGACTAACACCGAGCGATTTGCTCACTCTCGCTTTTAACGAGAGCAACGCCCCCTCAGCATTGCATCATCACACGTCACAGTTGATCACGCGACACTACAATCACATGACACTTCACTAGCCTTGAGCATTGAAAGTCTGAGGAAAAACAGTTTGATTCAAAGAGGTTTGGTAGGCAAAAGAAACTTCCTTAGATGACACCAACTGCCCCCCCCCCCCCCCCCCCCCCCACCCCCACCCCCCTTGTAATGGTGTGAAGGTATCACAGCCAAACTGTACGGCGGTATGGCACCTTCCCTTAATTGCTATGTCTGGCCTTCGGACAAAGTTGAGATGAAGGGTCCAAAATGCCTTCTGTTGGCATTGACAACAAGCCTGGTACTATTAGATTTAGGCGCATTGAGAGCTAAGGAGCAGCCTTCAGATAAGAATAATGATGCAATGGGCAGATGCCTGGGATAGCCGCAACACAACATTCATGATCCTTGGCAGGTTGTCATAAATATAACATCCCTCCCTTGCATGCGGCAACTAAAACCCTACACGAAAGAAAGCCACTACGGAAGGTATAGCTCCACAGGTTTCAGCCGCTGTGATGAATGTGCACAGAGGAATCAGTGGTGACACAATAGGACCCCCGTGTATGTCCTCAGGATAACTCCTTGACCCACCACCTCAGCAACAGGATAGGGGGATGAGAAAGATGGCAGTCCATTGAACTGGCTGTCCAAGATGCTACTCATACAGGATCATGGTGCCTCGTCCACGCACGGCTGTCCAGAAGTCCCTTTGGTCTGACTCCACTGTAGCTGGCACCCAATTCGGCCCAGGTCGGAAATTCTGCACAAAGACGTAGCTGTTTTCCTGGCTCCTGGTTAGCCATCTTCATTGATGTCTGGTAATATTTCCATGGAGCTCTTTTGCCATAGCTACACTTCCGCAGAAGCTCAGCAGGACTGCTGCCAGTTACTTCATGCAGTGCTGACTTGTATGTCGGAAGAAATTCTAGCTAGCTGGTTATGACTGTTTCATGATCACCCCCACTCTGCTGCACTGTTGGTCGCTGGGCGAAGTGGTGGCAACAGTTTTTGTTGGATGCAGCTTTTCCGCAAGAAAACCTTGGAACTCTTCTCACGCAAATGCCAGGCCATTGTTTGATACGATGACATCTGGCAAGCCTCGACATGCAAAGACTGCCTCTGGCACTGGGTAGTAACTGCTGCACTGGATAGACTTCTGTCTATTTTGAAAATGCATCCGCCACAATGAACAAATATGCATTATACATTAGTCCTGCTAAGTCCACCTGCAGACGAGACCATGGCGTCTTGGGGAAAGGTCAGGGCCTAACAGATGTTGGCCTTGGCATTTGCTGGTTCTTATGACAAATATGGCATTCCTGGGCCACTGCTATACCGTCCTTATCCAGCTTTATCCAGCTGCGGGCACCAAACGTGGCTTTGGGCAGCTGTTTCCAATTTTGAGACCCCAAGACGACTTTCATGCGGAAGCTACTTGTAGCGATCACTACTCTGTCCCTCAATAAGATGCATTCGTAGTTCTCCCAAACAGAGTCCCCTCGTCGTCCACAAAGCACCTCTGTGTAGAAACGAAACTCTTGCTCAGCAAAGCTCGTCACCATAAGAAACAGAGCTGGAAGTTTATTTGGATAGAGCAAGGGCAAATCTTGATGCAGAAAGCTGAGAAATTGCCTGTTCTACATATAGCGTCAGAAGGCGATCTGGTGGAAATGAACTCAATAAATCAAGGGTAACATTTTATTCCTGTACAAAAAAAAAAAAACATGCCTTACACAATCTCTGAAATAGACCAATTGAAAATAAAGATACACTCTCAATACAAGATACACTCTCGATACTTCACTGTAATATGCGCAGCCTATGCAATAATTCCAATGCATTGACTGGGTATATATTGCGTCATAACTCTAGCTTTGATTTAATATCCGTGAGGGACAATGAGACTATCTTAATATCCGGCTATAAATTTTCCTCCCTCCCACGTGATTCATGTGCAAGAGGTGGCAGGGGTGGGAATATACATAAGACAAGGCATTAGTTTTCAGGTATTGTCTACAGCTTCAGTTAGTGACCGTGCTATAGAATGACGCTTTAGCAAACTTTCAGGTGGCATAATAGCAGGAGTGGTATACCACCCCCCAAGATCACCATTAACCATCTTCACTGAGAAGTTTGAAACATCCCTTACTCATTTATCACATGAGCATAATGGCAGTATATTCTTATTGTTGGTGATTTTAACATTGATATCACACCTCATACCCAAAATGATTACACACTGCTCCTGGAATCCTTAAACTTGCACAACCTGATCGTTGAACCTACTTGCGTTGCCACCACAACAAGTGCACTAATTGATCGTGTATTGTGTAACGTTGATAATAGGGTTTGTGTTGGAGTGTGCCCTTATCCTGTTGCTGACCACTATTTGTTGCCATGCAGATTTAAATGCCCGACAATGAAAGGCCCATTTGCCCGAAACTCCAGAGGAAAATAAATCATGGCTTGTTTTGTAGGCTACTGGAATCAACCGATTTTTCCTTCATTTCCAAGGAAAATGTTGAAATTGAATACAATAATTTTGTTGAAGCTTTTCGAACCATGATATCCCAGAGTGTTGAGAATACATGTGGATGACAAGATTCATTCTTGATAATTTAAGAAAGAAAGAATACTGGTACAAAAAAATGGGAACAGAATAGAAGTAATAATTATTACCTAACCCAATTTAAGCGACTCAGGGACTCCACAGTCTCCCTAATGAGAAAAAGAAAAAAAGACCGCCACCGTCTGGAAAACATTGAAGTAACTAGCGTTAGCTGTTTGGTTTACTACATGAAGAAAGAGAAGAAGAATGCACCTCTTGTGTTGAGAAACAGAATGTTATGCCCTTTGAAATGGGGTTGATCGCCACCATGCTCGGCTACGCGTGCACGTACGCCGCCTAGCCGAACGATCGCCACCTCGCGCCATCTACCAGAGAAATTAAAATGCACGTCTACCCAATGTCGAGTTGCACCCACTCAAGATACGTCCCAAACCGAATTTGCTTCATTTGGGGGGTCAAGGTGGGCCTAGAATTCGGCTTGTGGTGCGATATGGTAATGCTTCAATTAATAATTGCATGTATACAATGTTTACCTGTTATTTAATTGTGGTTTTATTTCTATACCACAACCCATAGGGTTTTATTTGCCTGCCAAATTTGGTATACAACTGTCCTCGGATGGGTGCCCGTTATTGTCGGTATACCCTATATAGCAGAACGAATGTATAGATCTATAGGTAACGGGACAGTTTTCCTAACCGTTTTAGGATATTTGGATATTTTTTGGTGAGGGGGGGGGGGAATGGGATGAGAGGGCACAACCAATTTTAATGGTCGCCATCCTGGATTCGAGAAACCGAAACTATGCCGCCATTTCGTCCCCTGACGTCATACTCACATAGTTTCACCTCTATCCACCATATTAGACCATGACGTCGTCATTGGCATGCGACAAGTGGTTGTTTCTACAATGCGTTTGTAGATGGCGCTACAGGTCTCAATGCAAGATGTGCTGTTTTCTAGTTGCAGCCACATGGCGATTTGATCTCAGGGTGGTAGGAGAGGTCACGAAATCCCGAAACGTGATGAGTAGTTGCTGCCACAGATGGCGCTGTGATCAAGGGTGGTAGCAGACCCTACGAAATCTCAAAACGTGATGAGTAAGAGCTCACGCTCTTAAAAAGAACATTACTGGTATCGGCAACGTGAAAGATAAACTGCCGATTGAAGCATTTTCAGGTGTCATCTACCAGATCCCATGTGCTGATTGCCCCCAGGTTTACGTTGGCGAAACGAGAAAGTTCCCCAGAAGGCTTAACGACCACAAACGTGACGTCAGAAATAATAATCACACAACGAACGCCATTGCCGAGCATGTGCAAGAGCATACTCATACGATTGACTGGGACCACGCCACTGTCATCGCGAAGGAAAGGAACGTGTCATCTCGGTGGCTGATGGAATCTCTAATCATCCAATCGACACCAGTTATCATGAACCGGCTGCATGGAACCATGCCACCTATCTACGCATGCTCCTTGCGCCACGTGTTACTTTATAAGTCGCGACAATTTCTTGTCCCGCTCAGTGATCAAGGAACCCGTACGAGGTTCCGAAATGCCTTTGAATTTCATGACATGGTCAGTGACCGCATTCCTTTTTCTTTAGCTTCTTTGTTGTTAAGAGCTCTTTTTACTTCATCAAGATTCTCTACGTTGATCAGCATATCAATAAGTTTCTGCTGCTTGTGAGAACCTGCCACCTGGTCCTTCACTGATAGAAGCGAGCTAACCATTACCTCAGGCACATTTGACCCAGCGACGCTCTTTGCCAGATTGTAATAATTGAGGCAGTTGAAGGTTATAAGGAAATGCTGTGGGCTTGCGTGGGCCAGTTCGAGCATATCCCTTCTTGCACCCTGGCGCGTAGCTGTTATTTAGCCGTCGTTTGGGAGGCATTACAGGTGGAGAGCAGGCCAGCAGAGATTTCTTAATAGCAATAACTGCCAGAAGCAAGCACAACAACCATTCCCAGCAAGCAAGGCTCTTCAAGTGCGGGCGACGACAGCGCCGCCGCAACTTTCTACACAAGCGGGACCGCGGCTAACAATAGAACCGGCCTCCGCTCCTTCCACTCAAAACATTCTAGTACGCTCTAACAGCATCCTATGTTACTCTACTGTCCAATCATAACTGCAACTGGAATCGTATTTTTAATATGTCACTATATCAAAACAGCCAGAGGCATCAAAGTTTTAGTTTATATCTTTTTTCAAAGCTTTAGTTTATATCTTTTTTTTTGTGATTAGCTTGTTTAGGTATCAAAAAAGTTTTAACAACAGACTACTTTTTTTAATAAAGGCCGAGTTTGGGCGAGTTGGTTTACCATGCTGAACGTAAAAGCGCAAAAAACAAGGACGTAGAATAAGACACACAACACGAGCGCTTACTTCCAACTGATCTTTATTACATGCAAGAAACAGATTTTTATACTCTTGATAATGCCTGCAAGGCATTACCACAGAGTGGTGAAAGGTAGATAACAGTGATCGAGTGTCACACTTAAACGATAAAAGATAGGACATCTCTTTTTGTAAGAGCAGAATTGACAGAGCACTTACGCAGTCATCGCCAGCTCGTGCCATCTCCAACGCCTCAACAATTTCGCGCGTAATTTGACATTTGTTCCCGTAAAGGATTTTGCACTTGTGAAAAAGAGGACCACAACCCTCTTTTCCTTCTTTTCCTTTGCTTTTGCATTTTAGGCAATGAATGCTCATGTGCCCCCCTTTTTTATTGTTCACAACATAGTCATGCTCACCCAATCGCTCATTTAGGCATCTTCCCATTTGTCCTATATAATATTTACCACAGGATAATGGCACTTTGTAGACAACACTTTCGTGCATCTCGCGAACGGCTTTTGATGCCTGATCGTGCAACCAGTTTTTCCTGGGCTTTCTGATGTGCTAAGCTTGCATAGTGAACTCAGCTTATTTGGGGCAGAGAACATTCACACTGCAGAGAATTCTGTGCAGTGGTCCTAAAATGTGGATGGATGTTCATTGCAGATTTGCGTGGCCTTCTGCTGAAACGCACTGCCTCCGTGCCAGTGTGCTGGAAGTGACATCAAATATGACATGGCGGGCACATCTCTTTGCACCTCAGCCGAACGTTCGGAACACTCGCAGGGTGCCGTTGCTTTTTCTGACAGCTGTTCACTGTGACCTCTGAGACCCTCGAAAATCTTAAGAGGCCATCCTTACAAGCGGCCGGCGCCAATAACCGCAGTCAGCAGTTTGTGCAGTTAACAACAACCTCTTCAGTAACAGCATGCAGGACCATGCTTGAAACAAACATTCATAGGAACAGTGGGAAACACGGGACCTACGAGCATGCTCATGAAATAATGCGATTATGATGGTGCAGGTTTGTCAGACACCACACCACGGCTTGCCGCTTTCGATGCATACTTTTAGAGCTTCATTCAGAGTAACTGGCGAAAATATCTGCAGGTGATCCTCAGTCCAATCTCAGCTTGTCTCATTGTCACTTCATTGATATCTTTTAACGCGCATTTACATTGGCAAAAAGTACTGCAAGGCACATGGCCTGCTTGCTGGTAGCTGTGTGATTGCAGCGTGAATAAATGCATTTCAGCTGCTTTCATATTCAATATTCTTTGTAAAATATGCCCACTTCAGGTACTTTGTCTTTTTTTCTTCTTTGTTGAAGCTTCCTATCGGCCACTGTACAGCAAAATTCTCTGCATCAACATAGTTCTCTGCATCAACTCTGCATCAGCCGAGCATGTGGCATTGCACGAGTGTGTAGAAAACTGCACGAGTGCCGTCAGCCAAAGACACCATTAATTTGTATCCGACTATAGTTTGAAAGTGATTTCCATGCTGCAGTCCCACATTTACATTGCAGACGAACGCCATGATTTCATGTTCTTTTTTCTCTTTATGATGCGTATTCCCAGTGCAGATACTGCTGCCACGGAGTGATGTGGGTCTAGATGAAGTCTGAACAGAATTACATGTTGCTGGCATACAGTCGTACTGCACGCCTCAAGATGTCTTTAAAGGGTCGGAGCTGCCATATTTTTGGTGCAACGTCCAAATCGTTGTTTTAGAGACACGTGATACCTACCTAACGCGCAGTGACAGGAGTGCATGTGCACTTTATATAAAGCAACCTATTAAATTTCAATTCAAGCGCCTTTATTATGGGGACGGCTCTAGAGGGTTACGAGTGGCGGATAATAGTGGCCGGCTATGGCCGCTTTGCATACGAACTGCCACAATGTGTCCCAAGTTGGTCGACGTGGGCAGTCCCAAAGGAGGTGACGATTGTGGGGGTCTGTTCTGCATCTGACTCGTGGTAATGCATCAGGAGGAACGTCGCTGTCATTTGTCGAGCAGTGAGTTGTTCAGCACCCACGACATCTTTTATGTAAGCACATCCAGATCATGCGCGGTTGAGGAACACCTGAGCACCTCGTGAAAATGAGGGGCATGGGTCATCACATTCAGAAGCCTTGGAGATAAGCTCCTTTCGTCTTTGTTGGCAGCGGTGTCGTCACTCTTCGTCAGGGCTGTGAGAAGCGTAATCGGCACCGTCAGGTCCTTGTGCTGAGAGCGGTGTAATGCATCCTCACTCAGCAGCAGCCGCCTCTTCAGCGCTGAAAAGGCTAACTGTGCGTGGTCTCAGTACTAGGTCTCACAGAAAGGAAACTGATGGTTTTATAACACTTACGAAAAGAGTTTTGATTCATTTTTGAAAGCCATAGTAGCGGATGCTTTATTATGCAATAGCGTCAGTTGTGCAACATTTCCTATTATACGGGGCCCAGATTACACGCACGTTAAAGCCCGCTATCTCATAGGCCTTTTTTATACTTATTTATTTATTTATTTATTTATTTATTTATTTATTCAAAATACCTCATGGGCTCTGACTGGAGTATTATGTGAGGGGGGTTACATAACTGCGGTGCGAACAGAAGCAAATAGAGGATGGTTATTTTAACATCATTATACAATAATAAGCAACCAACCAGAAAATAGAAGTAAACTGAAAAAGCACGCTTCACAACAAATTGCTGCTTATTTTTTTCTTTGAATACAACATGATGTTGTCAAGAAGACCATTGCAATGAACGATTGCATGGGGTAGGGCTGATGAATTGAATGTGGCGCTCGTTCCCCAAAAGGCGTTTAAAACTGAGGTGATTATGCAGTCGTTGAGATGTGCGGGCCTGATGTGTAAGCGGTAGGGTGAAGGAACGATGACTGTAAACAATTTTATGGAAGAGGCAGATAAGTGGTATTGTTCTGCCAGATTCTAAGGATGGAAGGGGCAACGACACCTTAATGTTAGTTATGCTGGAGTTTCGGCAATAGTTGCGAGCAATAAAGCAAGCGGCACGATTTTGTACACGCTGTAGGGAATGAATTAAGTAGTCTTGTTGAGGTCACCAGATGGAAGATGAGTATTCAAGTTGAGAGCGGACAAATGTTTGATATGCGAGCTTCCATGTGGAAGAAGGTGCACCTCTGAGCTTGCGTTTTAAACAACCTAATATACGGTTAGCTTTGGCAGTAATTTTTTCTATGTCGGTTTTCTATGGTGTGGGCTATTTCGTTCATACATTCTACGAAGCCGATTAACTCAGCGCAATGGCACGAGGACAAAATAGAAGAGACACGAAACAGTACCTGTCCTGTGTTTCGTGTTTCTTCTATCTTGTCTTCATTCCGCTACACTGTATCAATCGGTTCCATGAGAAATTAGGTAAAAAGTGGACGCCAAGGTAATTGAATGATAACGCAAAAGTGGCTGGTCTATGCTGAATCAAAAGGCAACAGTTTTTGCACACATGCCCGGCGTGTGCAAAAACAACTGTTGCCTTATGATTCGGCACTCTCAAAACTAATTAAAAGAAGCATAGTGAACTTGTGGATCAAATCTGCACTAGATAAATCGTGCGAGCATGAAATGCAGACCAGCTTTGACAGCTAATTGGCAAGAATTTTGAACTCGTGCTACCCTCAGTTTATCGTGATGGCTGTTGCCGAGACCCTCCTGAAGAAGGTAAAGAATAGCGCTACGACCATGAAGACGAGGGAAGGTGAGCGCACCTTGCGGCCCGAAGTTGTCCCCTACCTGAACTAAGTTTCGCATTACTTAAAGAAAGTTGCAAAGAGGCTTGGGGTGTCACCGGTTTTCTCGGCTCCAGTAAAGCTCGGCCAACTATGCCGTCATATCTGTCAAGGAGACCACCAAATCTGGATGCGGAAAAAAGCATGCCAAGCCGTATGTACAGTGCCAGTCAGGAGTGGTGTATGAGATTCCACTTTTGTGCAGAAACACCTATGCCAGCATATTTGGCAGATGCATCAACGGTCGATTAAAGGGGGCATGGTAAAAATTTAGAGAACAACTATGATGTGAGCTTGGTTAAGCATTGCAGGTCTGGCAAGGAATGCTTGCCGCGTTTAGATAGTGCAAGGATTCTAGGCACATGCAAAGATCAAATTGCACGTGAACTACTGGAAGCTTACCATATAAAGAAAAGGGGAGATTATTGTGTGAGCGATACTTTACTTCACTTGTACAGAGCAGAACATGACCTTTTCTCTGCCACAAGATAAGATGTATCATACGGTGTGAAATTGTTCTGTCCTGTTGGTGGAACATCTCTTTTCTTCTGCATTCTGTGAGCGCATGTGCAGCGGAACCTTTGTGTTTTCCGTGCATTGCCGAAATAAAATAAGTTGAGAGTGCAGTGATTGTCCATGTCATGAGTGTTTTCCTTCAATTGTGTTTGTCCTTTTTTTGCGCTGCAGATATGTTGAATATAAAGATTTTATTAACATTGCCAGGCAGTGGGGATTTCATTAACATTGCCAGGCAGTGGGGATTTCATCGGGTATGCACTGAGTATATGGCCACCAGAGAAAAAAGTCGTCCCTTGTGCCGATGGATCCTCAATCCTTCGAATTCGTGACTCGGGCTGAGTAGGCAGCAAGAGTGAATAGGATCCTGCGATTGGGACTCTACATTTTTGCGCAAATAATCCTTTTGTCTCCCTCTCCCTCTTCTTCAAGGCCAAAGCTTTAAATTCACGCGTTAGACATTAGAGAATATTAATGCTAGCGTGTTTTCTTCTTTAACAGTGTGATTAAGAAGGCTTCCAAGTTTTTTCCTTTCCTGCTAACATGCGCAGGTACCACCAAAATTGTTTATTTTCGTGTCTTTTTCTCCGTGTGATAGCCGCACCCCTGATTTTCATCCCAAATCTTAGAAAATAAACCTGCAGCGATCACGCACGTGTATACAGTAAGTTTTTGCTGATGTATTGGGGGAAAAGATGTATTGATGATGTGAATGCAGTACTAATGAAGAAAGGGAATTTTATTTTTCTTGGCAGCAGCTAGCAAGGCGATTTCACCAACGTTAATGTTGATGTCATGTTGTTGCACAGGAGGCTACTCTAAATAGGGATGGATCTTGGATCCTTGCCGCTCATCATACTTTGCCTATGAGTGAATCGATGTTGTGTGTGCCCGGTTCTCTCTAGTACTGTCCAGCTTGGTTGCTCAAAACCTTTCTAATTCCCACCCGGAGGACACCACCTACCAGCGGTAGCAGGTGCTATCAATTTTTTAGCTACCATGTGGAGGTGGAGCAGCATACCTGTTGCAGTAATGAAGTCCACTATTGGTTGTCCAAGCTGGTGGTGGCTGTGCACATGCAGGCTGATGGACCTTGGGCAAGACTTCTGCGGCAGCCCATCTGAAGAGCTGCAGCAGTCCTTGCGGCAGCAGAGCTTCAACTACTTCAAGGACTACCACCGGTGCGTGTCTAACGTGCACTCACACAGTAGCTGCATTGCTTAATCTTCGGAGAAGTGCTGCTGAGTCTACAAGGAGGCTGTGGGGTCTGTTTGATTGTTGCATTTCCAACTTGAGTGGACTACTGAAGTCCAGGATAAGATGCTCAATGGGGATTGTTAGGCACTGCACATTGGTTAATTCTTTAAGATCTGTGACAATTTGTTCCAGAATGGTGTCATCTTTGGAAACCATTCTACAAACAATGTTCAAAATACCATGCGAGCTTACAATTACCAGAATGTCTCGAAGATGCAGATTTGGACAGCTTTTCTCACCGTAGTTTGTCTCAGGGTTCCAGGAAGAGATTCCAACTTGGAATTTTAAACGTGGCTTTATAGATCCTGTCTTGAGATGTTTGCTTTTGGGAGCTAGAAGAAGTGACCTATACATAAGAACATCTGTCGGTCTAGTTGGTGTAATTCATCAGACATGGTGAAGTTTTGTGGGATCTTTTTCTCTGATGGCGGAATTCAGGAATGATAAATTATTTTGGCAATGGTTCAGAGACTGACAAGGGGACAGGTGCTGGGAAGCGAGTCCTCTCCAAGCTGTCTATACAACACTGCTGTAACCAAATATAGTATACCCAAATTTGTTTGTTTGTTTATTGTGCTTAAGACGGTACAGAAGTAGTGCCTAGGGGCAGAGGCAAAATGCAATAGCAATGAACGCCTGACTGGGCCAATGTCCCTACAAAAACTTGCAGCACAAACAGCACACACATAGAAATGAAAATAAGACAAACTTGCACATGAACAGAGGCAATCTGTCGATTACAGAGGAAATTAGTAAAAAACAGGATTGAAGCCAGTACTAAATAGTCAAATTATACAGTTGTGTAGCCTAAGCACAAAATAAATTGGCAGAATGAGTTTAATAGTAAAATATAGAATCAATCCGAGGGCATAAATTCACGTAGTGGGAAATGATAAAAACACAGGACAACACTGCTTTATGATATGCTATTCGTACGCAGAGTCATTGACCAAATCCTGTAGATATGCTTACAAGTTATGTAGAAAATAAATTTTCCCCATTTTCCTGAAGGAAATCAGGGAAGAACAACCATTAGTGATTTCGATTAAAGGCGGGAAAAGATTCAAGCAGTCAGGAATTTGCCAGTTAAGCAATTGCATACCATAATTCGTTCTAATTAAGGGCTTAAAGAAGGAGTTGTGTCTGAACGTGTAATAAGGTAAATTCTTTGTGTAAGTAGAAAGAAAAAGTTCGCTATTTGCTTTCACCTCTAGATAGATAGCTTCGGAAAGCCGCTGGTAGTACAAGGCTTCAAGTTTCCATATACCATCTTTTACAAAAAATTCAGAAACGTGTTCATAAGACGATAGGCCATGAATAAATCTTAAACCTTTCTTTTGCATCAGATATAATTTATTAAGGTTTGATTTTGAAGTTACACCCCAAACAAGTAGACAATAAGTCAACCGTGAATGGATTAAGGCGAAATATAGCTGGCGTTTTAGGTTCTTTGGAAGGTAAGCTTGAATTGTATTTAGCATCCCTAGCATTTGAGCAATACTGCTTTTTACTGAATTCCCATGATTGGACCAGAGAAGGTTTTCATGAAAATTGACCCCTAAGAATTTATGCTCGGATACTCTTTCTAACGTTTGCAGGTTAAATTTCAGTGCATGCGCAAGATTGGTCCGCTTATTTTTAGGACCAAATAAAATATATTTCGTTTTTTTCACGTTTAAATTAAGTTGATTAGCATGAATCCACTGAGACAGATTTTGAAGCCACAGATTTGCGGTTACGCACAGGGATGTTAAATCATCAGCAGAAAAGAAAACATTTGTGTCATCCGCATAGGGAATAATATCTTGGGTTTTGGAAAGTGAGACTATGTCATTGACGTATAAGAGAAAAATTACAGAGCCGAGAATGGAGCCTTGAGGGACACCAAATTTTATTGCTCCGGTGTCTGAGACGATACTGTTTATAGTTACATATTGTTTACGATTTGTTAGGTAACTGCGGATCAGTTTAAGCGGAAGGCCTCTTATACCATAATGAGGTAATTTGGTATACAAAATGTCATGTTTTATGGAATCAAATGCTTTCTTAAAGTCTAAAAATATACCTATGGTGTAAAGTTGTTGCTCAATATTGTTGACAATTTTATCTCGGATTTTTAACAGTGCTGACTCAGTGGATTTGCCTTTCTGGAATCCATATTGACACTCAGATAGCAAGCTGTGTGTATTTAAATGATTAATCAATCTGATGTTAATAGCTTTCTCTACTACCTTTGAGAATAGTGGCAGAATTGATATAGTAGGTCTATAATTACCTATATCATTCAGAGCTCCTCCTTTGTGTGCAACAGAAACTTCCGCTATTTTCATTTTTTCAGGAAAAACACCTGTCACAAACACTAGATTAATCAATCGACACAGCACATCGCATATCAGATCTGCCACAGCCTTAATTGGTAACACACTGATACCGTCGAAACCATACGCAAAGCTGTTCTTAATATCGCTGATTATGCTGACAATTTCCATGGGAGTAACAGGTTTTAAAAACATGGTGTTCTGAATGCTACGTTTAATATATGTGGTAGCTTGTAGAGATGATGCTGAGTTCATGGCACCAAAATCTAGGAAATGCCGATTAAATTCATTTGCAAGGCTTACGCCACTAAAAAGTTGCTCTCCTAACTTCATTTCATTAGGCATACAGTTAGCAGGTTGTCTCAACAAGCTCTTTATTGTGCGCCATGTTTTTTGCGGATCGAAGTGAATACTGGAAAATTTATCAGTGTAGTACCGCATATGAGACTTATTTAAATCAGCCCCTAACTTATTTCTAAATTTTCTAAACTTTTTTAATGTCTCTATGTCTCTCGATGATACGAACTTTTCAGAGTTCATTACGGGCTTTTATTCTGCGCAGCAGGTCTTCAGTTATCCACGGCTTTCTTCCTTCCTTGCTCTTTTTGTGTAACACCAAAGGAAATGCAGTGTCATAAAGTTTAATCATTTGTTCAAGAAACTGGTTATAAAACGAATTCGGATCTTTCAAACGTTTAATAACGTTCCAGTCTACTGATGCTACTAAATGTCGAAAATAAGTAATGTTGTTTTGCGTGATGTTCCGCCTCGAAATAACTGGATCGATTTTCTGGTTTCGGCATGAGGAAAAATTCGGGAGAAGGCAAAACTGCGCCATGTGATCACTGATATCAGTCGTTAAAACGCCAGCTTCTAATTCATTTTTTCCATATGAAGTTAAACATAAGTCAATCAACGTTTCAGTAGATTCTGTAATTCTAGTGGGGGCCTCAATGATGTTAATAAACCCACAAGATGCTAAAAGATCCGTGAATTCCCGGGCACGATCAGACACATGAAAAAGATCGATATTAAAGTCGCCCATGATTACAACAGGCATGTTCATCATTGCCATCTCATCCAACATAAGTTCAAAAAGACGACAGAAATTATCAAACTGACCAGATGGAGGGCGGTAGATTACACCAAATATGAAAGAATGACACTTGATGAAAAGGGATTCAAAGCAAGGGTTTATAAAGCAGTGCTCCGCCATGACCTTATACGATAGGTTATGCTTAACGAAAAGGGCCACACCTCCTCCTTTTTTGTTTATTCTGCAAACTGCTTCACATGAATACCCGTTGAAATCTACTATGTGGCGACTGCCAGTGAGCCATGTCTCGCTGAAAGCTAAGATGTGGAAGTCGTGGCACAACGAGGCCAGGTGTATGTCTAATTCATCCTTTTTGCGACTTAAACTCCGCACGTTTAAATGATAGTAGGAATAAAAGCGAGACCTTTCCTTTTTTGAAACTGCAGTGCCGAAGGATACGGCATCATGATAAGAGTGTTGCGGTGGTAGCGTCTCCATCTTGACGTAATGGGCGCATGAGCAATTCCAGCTTCTATTTACACCAGTTTTTCGAGATCACTTTCAGTGTGAATCCTAATGATACCGGCACCTACATCTTTTCGCACAAGCACATGTCCATTCTTTTGCCACGTGAAGCGATAGGTTTTTTCTTCACTTTTTGCTCGCGCTAGCCACAAAAGACGTTTATTCATTGCCGTAAGGTTATCTAGAAACCATAAGTCTGACGATATTGTCTGAAGCTGAGAGCAACTTCGCATCCATTTGTCTTTAAGATTGCTCGATGAAAACCGTGCAATAACAACGGAGTCTTTACCCGGTCTAGCTGGCACGCGGTGGACAGACTCTAAAGTCGAATCCGTTAGTTTAGGTAGATCCAGTTTACATGCAAGGTCATTTAATTTCTCAAAGAGGTTTTCATTATCTTCCTTGACCATGCCGTGAATTTCAGGTTGTTTCGACGGCTGTATTGCTCCAGATCGTTTAGCTGAAGCTTCATGTCTTTGACGCAAGGAAAGTTGCCAGACTCGATTGCT
This sequence comes from Amblyomma americanum, assembly GCF_052857255.1. Taxonomy (NCBI): domain Eukaryota; kingdom Metazoa; phylum Arthropoda; class Arachnida; order Ixodida; family Ixodidae; genus Amblyomma; species Amblyomma americanum. The sequence goes on from NC_135499.1 coordinate 4,305,332, forward strand.
GCAATTCTTTTTTGCATATCAGCAACATCCTTGTCGTGAGCATCTAGCTTTTCTAGAATTTTGTCATACTTGTCAGACACAAGTGCGATTGACGCTTCAATTCCATCTACCTTTGATATCAGTTCAGAAAGCGCCTCAACCTTCGCCACTAGTGGGACAAGCAATGAAAGCTTTTCATTTATGTCATTCAACTTGGATTCAAGGTTAGCATTTTCCGGCGTTGTGGAAGTCACCCACTCCGTTTTTTTGCATTTTCACAAGTCTTACAGTTCCAGTTAGCCTTTAAAAAGTCGGCCTTCTTGCGATATTGATTAGCACTGACACCGGAACATTCACCAATATGATATGCATATTGGCATAATATGCATGTAATAGACAATCCATCGCTAGCTATTTCTTCGTGGCATGACAAACATTCCGACATATTGAGAATATATCAGTGCAGCAACAGCAGCAGTAGCGGAAATAAAAAATAATGAATAAAGCACAGACTTTACCAACCTGCAAGTTCGATGGAAAGCAGTTATTGACGGCACTTAGATCCGTCCGCTGCTGCTGCTGTGTGCAAGTGGCGATGTCGTCCCTGGTGCTCTTCTTATAACTCGACGCCCGTCGTTGGGTCAGCTGACTCGACGTTCAGTGATAGGCCGGCAATCTTGATACGCTCCCAGGTGATGTGAAGGTGAAGCACCGGTGAAGCGAGGCTTGGCACGATCGGCGAAAACGCCTGCAAGTTCGATGGAAAGCAGTTATTGACGGCACTTAGATCCGTCCGCTTAGTTGCCAAAGAAGGATGTCAGAAAGGGGGTGGGTCCAGAAGGGTGTGTGTCTCTACAGAGTGCAACTCTACTCTTGATGCCTGACATGAAATACTTTTCGGTTTAAAGCGATAAAAGTCATCATCATCATCAGCCTTACTACACCCACCCACTGCAGGGCAAAGGCCTCTCTCATGTCTCTCCAATTAACCCTGTCCTTTGCCAGCTGCATCCACCCTTTGCCTGCAAACTTCTTAATCTCATCCGTCCACCTAACCTTCTGCCGCCCCCTGCTACGTTTACTTCTCTTGGAATCCACTCCGTCACCCTTAAGGACCAGCGTTTATCTTGCCTTCACATTACATGCCATGCCCAAGCCCATTTCTTCCTCTTGATTTCGACTAGGATGTCATTAACCCGTGTTTGTTCCCTCACCCACTCTGCCCGCTTACGGTCTCTTAACGTTACACCTATCATTTTTCTTTCCATGGCTCGCTGCGTTGTCCTTAACTTAAGCTGAACTCTTTTCATTAGCCTCCAGGTTTCCGCCCCGTAGGTGAGTACCGGTAAGATACAGCTGTTGTACGCTTTTCTCTTGAGTGAAATTGGTAACCTGCCATTCATGATCTGAGAGAACCTGCCATATGCGCTTCACCCCATTCTTATCCTTCTAGTTATTTCACTCTCATGATCCGGATCAGCTGTCACTACCTGCCCTAAGTATACCTTTACCACTTCCAGGCGCTTACTGCCAATTGTGAACTGCTGTTCCCTGGCTAGACTTTTGAACATTACTTTGGTTTTCTGCATGTTAATTTTTAGACCCATCGATCTGCTCTGCCTGTCTAGCTCATTGATCATGATTTGCAGTTCACCTCCTGAGTGACTCAGCAAGGCAATGTCATCAGAAAATCGCAGATTATTTAAATATTCTCCATTTACTCTTATTCCCAACTGTTCCCAATTCTGGCCTCGGAATACCTCCTGTAACAGGCGGTGAATGGCATTGGCGAGATCGTGTCTCCTTGCCTGACGCCCTTCTTTATTTTAATTTTATTGCTGACTTTATGGAGGACTATGGTAGCTGTGCAGTTGCTATATATTTATCTTCCAGTATTTTGACATAAGGCTCTTCTACACCCTGATTATGCAATGCCTGCATGACTGCTGAAGTTTCCACTGAGTCTAATGCTTTCTCATAATAAATGAAGGCTATATATAGAGGTTGCTTATATTCTGCGCATTTCTCTATCACCTGATTGATAGTGTGAATATGATCTATTGTGGAATATTCATTACGAAAGCCTGCCTGATCATTTGTTTGATTGAAGTCTAAAGTAGCCTTGACTGTATTAGCGATTACCTTAGTAAATACCTTGTAGGCAACAGATAGTAAGCTGATCGGTCTGTAATTTTTCAAGCCCTTGGCATCTCCCTTCTTATGAATTAAGATAATGTTTGCATTCTTCCAAGCTTCTGGTACGGTCGAGGTCATAAAGCATTGCGTATACAGGGTGGCTAGTTTTTCCAGCATGATCTCCCCTCCATCCTTCAACAGATCTGCTGTTACCTGATCCTCCCCAGCTGCTTTTCCCCTTTCCATCGCTCCTAAAGCTTTCTGGCTTTCTGTACTTCCTCCTTCATTACTTGCGGGATCATGCATTGCTCTGTGCTACTGTCTTTCTGATTAACGCTATGATTACATTGGCTACTGTACAGATTTGTGTCGCACTCTTAGGCTACTTTAACTATCTTATCCCTATTGCTAATGACATTGCCCTCCTTGTCTCTTAACGCATACATCTGGTTTTTACCTATGCCTAGTTTCCTCTTCACCGCTTTTAGGCTACCTCCATTCTTTAGAGCGTGCTCGATTCTCTCCATATTAAACTTCCTTATGTTGGCTACCTTGCACTTATTTATGAACTTCGATAGCTCTGTCAGTTCTATTCTGTCGGAAGGGTTAGACGCTATCATGCTTTGACGTTTCTTAATCAGATCTTTCATCACCTGAGACAGCTTTCCGGTATCCTGTTGAACTGTCCTACCACCTACTTCTATTGCGCACTCTGTAATGATTGCTGTCAGATTATCATTCATTGTATGAACATCAAGATCGTCTTCCTCAGTTATGGCCGAATATCTGTTTTGCAGTGATATCCTGAATTCCTGTACTTTCCCTCTTACTGCTAACTCATTAATGGACTTCCTCTTCACTAGCTTCTTCCGTTCCGACTTCAAGTCTAAGCTAATTCGAAACCTTACCATTCTGCGGTCGCTACAACGCACCTTTCCGAGGACCTCCACATCCTGCACGATACCAGGGTGAGTGCATAGTATGAAACCAATTTCATTTTTAGTCTAGCCATTGGGGCTCTTCCAGGCCCACTTCCTGTTCTCTCGTTTGAGGAAGAAGGTATCCATGATTCGTAAATTATTTCTATCCGCGAATTCGACTAATAACTCTCCCCTGCTATTTCTAGAACCTATCCCATAGTCGCCTACCACATGGTCGTCAGCCTGCTTCTTGCCCATTTTCGCATTGAAGTCGCCCATCAGTACAGTGTAGTGTGAGTTTACTTTATTCATTGCCGATTCCACGTCTTCATAGAAACTTTCAACAGTCTTGTCATCATGGCTGTATGTAGGCACGTAAGCCTGCACCACCTTCAGCTTGTACCTCCCATTGAGCCTAATTACGATAAGCTGCCACCCTCTCGTTAATGCTATAGAACTCTTTTACATTGCCAGCTATATCCTGATTAACGAGGAATGCCACACTTAATTCTCGTCTATCCGCTAATCCGCGGTAGCACAGTATGTGCCCATCCTTTAGTACTGTATACGCCTCACCTGTCCTCCTAACTTCACTAAGCCCAATCACATCCCATTTAATTCCCGCTAGTTCCTCGAACAGTACTGCTAGGCTAGCCTCACTAGATAAGGTTCTAGCGTTAAACGTTGCCAGGTTCAGATTCCAATGGCGGCCTATCCAGAGCCAGAAATTCTTAGCACTCTCCGCTGCGTCACAGGTCTGACCGCCGCCATGGTCAGTTGCTTCACAGCCGCTGTGGACTGAGGGCCGAGGGTTGTTCATGGAAGGTTGTGGCCAAGTACTACACCAGAGTGGCCAAATCCTGCTTTCGTGAGGGAGTGCGTTGTCGGTTCTGGTCACCGAGATCAGGCCGCACCCCAGACCTCGTTATGCTATTCAATCGACACGCGGGTTTTTTGTTAACTCGGTGGAGAATTGTGCGGCACCAGGATTCGAACCACGGTCCTCTTGCATGCGAGGCGGGTGCTCTACCTCTACACCATCGCTGCTGAAATTAATTTTCAAAATTTGGTTTTAACCGAAGAAGGTCGGTATCTCTGACATGCATGCGGCAGCTTGCTCTCTACTGAATAGACACTACACTTAATCAAAGAGGAAAATCACCAAAGTGTGCTGTTAATAGACAATATTCCTCTAGCTTGCTTGCCTCTGTGGACTCCACCTCCTCACCAGGGCCAGTTGCAGTAATTTCCAAGATTGTGGGGAATGCCCGGTTTGGGACAAACCGGGGAGGCATCAACCCCTCGGAGCTGATAGGCAGTGCCAGATGCCAAAAAATTGAAGGACACTGTAAATTCCAAAGTGTGTGTGGTGAAAGCCTGTGCTCATTCGACTGACTATGCCATGCGCATTTGCTCATTTTTCTTCTGGCGTTTGGTATCGGGGGAATCCACATTCTTGGGGCGCTTCTCCGGACCGCTTGCCGTGGAATCATCACCGGGCCGCTTGGGAGCCGTCTGACTAACTCGACTGCTGCAACGAGCCATCTGGTGGTGGTTGCCATGAAGTGGGGGGAGGGGGATACTGGCGTATGTTGGCCCTTAGGGCATCACTCTTGTCTGACTAAGGAGCGTTGCAGCGCGCGCTGCTGTGTAATCACGTGATTGCTGAGAGAGTGTGAGGGGGGAGAGGCCACGCCGGGCACCCTTCCAGTAATGTTCCTAGTTCAGAAGTACTTGTATTTGGGCGTGTTGGTTCATATCTTTTCAGGAGGACACAATTCAATAAAAGTGGCATGATCGTACCTATCTTCAAAAGCAAGGTATTTGCATAGGCTCTTGCGTAGCCCCGGTTCTTTCTACTATTTTTTTATCGCAAGTTGACCGCTCTTTGAGTGAAACTTTTGACTCAGACCGTATAGCTCATGTCTTCAGATATGTAGATGACTACCTGGTTCTGTTGAAGGAAAGTGATTTTAGTTTTGACGAGGCCGTAGCTGATGTTTTAGATATGTTTGGTAGGAAAGGCATGGGACTCACCTTTACCCATGAAAAGCCAAGCAGTGATAACCAACTGCAGTTTTTAGATATCACCTTAACATTTAACCCTTCACATGTTTGCTGGCGGTATTGTCCGCGCGCAAAGAAAGATTTGCTACCATTTCATTCTAATCATTCTAAGACGGTCAAAAGGGCTATCGCTTTACAATGTCTTTCATCGGCACTAACGAAGTCCTGTCACCACGCTGTGTACGCCGGCTTCTTGTCACAGGTCTCAAGGCTGGAAAAGGCAGGCTTCCCTGATTCCCTCATTCTTGCTGTGACGCAGTCCTTGGTAAAAAAATTGAAGGGCAGCAAGCAGAGCAACGCGAAAGACCCAACGAAGTGTTCAAGGCCGGAGGTGGTACCATACGTACACAGAACTTCCCACAACATCAAGAAGGTGGCCAAGAAGTACGGAGTAGAAGTTGTTTTTTCTGCTCCGCGAAAGTTGTCCGGTCTGTGCGCACGCATAAGAAGAAAAGAAAAACGGCAAGAGTGTGGCGTAAACCACCGTAAGCCCCACCTAACCTGCAAAAAAGGAGTTGTGTATGAGTTCCCGCTCACTTGCGGGAAGGTTTACGTTGGGCAAACTGGATGCTGCCTCAACCAGCGCCTTCTGGAGCACAAAAATTCTTTAAAGAAGACAGGCTCCTATCTCCCGGACCATTGCCAAGAATGCACTAAGAAGACTAAGGTCGCCTGTTTTCCCCGATTATCGGACTGTAGAGTATTGTTGAGAAGCCGCGATCAGATTGAACGGGAACTGGTGGAAGCCTATTACATCAGAAAAAAAGGAGATAACTGCATCAGTGATTCGTCTGTAATGCTTCGCCGATCTGAAACGGTTTTCTTAGATAGATTTCTGTAATCGCCTACCTTTCGATTTCTTTTGGTGTTTTCTGTTACCCACGTGCTTGTGATTCGCACAGTGGCGCTTGGGTAGGCGAAAGTATATTAACGGTCTACGTCAAATAAAGCCTGTTGATAGTAAGCGCTCGTCCCTGTCTACTTCTATGTCCGTGTGTTTTGTTGCGCCCCTGTGTCCTCCTGAAAAAAAAAATGTTCCTAGTTCCATGGCATGCACGGTCAGACGCCGCGAGGATGAGCCAGTAAAGGCTTTCACCTTAATACAGCAGCAGTGCCCTGTCGTTGGGCAGCTTGGAGGGAGAATGGATGCTCCTTGAGGTTGTTTTCCTTTGCGGTCATGGCCCCTTCCTACCATCCACTCCCATCAGCAGCCAGGAGTGGAGATGTCTTTCTTTTCAAGAACTTATCTTGCTGCATGATGAATTGTAGTGCTAAGACCTCGGAAAAATCATGAGCCGGGCACCCTTCCAGTAATGTTCCTAGTTCCATGGCATGCACGGTCAGACGCCGCGAGGATGAGCCAGTAAAGGCTTTCACCTTAATACAGCAGCAGTGCCCTGTCGTTGGGCAGCTTGGAGGGAGAATGGATGCTCCTTGAGGTTGTTTTCCTTTGCGGTCGTGGCCCCTTCTTACCATCCACTCCCATCAGCAGCCAGGAGTGGAGATGTCTTTCTCTTCAAGAACTTATCTTGCTGCATGATGAATTGTAGTGCTAAGACCTCGGAAAAATCATGAGCCGGGCACCCTTCCAGTAATGTTCCTAGTTCCATGGCATGCACGGTCAGACGCCGCGAGGATGAGCCAGTAAAGGCTTTCACCTTAATACAGCAGCAGTGCCCTGTCGTTGGGCAGCTTGGAGGGAGAATGGATGCTCCTTGAGGTTGTTTTCATTTGCGGTCGTGGCCCCTTCTTACCATCCACTCCCATCAGCAGCCAGGAGTGGAGATGTCTTTCTCTTCAAGAACTTATCTTGCTGCATGATGAATTGTAGTGCTAAGACCTCGGAAAAATCATGAGCCGGGCATCCTTCCAGTAATGTTCCTAGTTCCATGGCATGCACGGTCAGACGCCGCGAGGATGAGCCAGTAAAGGCTTTCACCTTAATACAGCAGCAGTGCCCTGTCGTTGGGCAGCTTGGAGGGAGAATGGATGCTCCTTGAGGTTGTTTTCCTTTGCGGTCGTGGCCCCTTCTTACCATCCACTCCCATCAGCAGCCAGGAGTGGAGATGTCTTTCTCTTCAAGAACTTATCTTGCTGCATGATGAATTGTAGTGCTAAGACCTCGGAAAAATCATGAGCCGGGCACTCTTCCAGTAATGTTCCTAGTTCCATGGCATGCACGGTCAGACGCCGCGAGGATGAGCCAGTAAAGGCTTTCACCTTAATACAGCAGCAGTGCCCTGTCGTTGGGCAGCTTGGAGGGAGAATGGATGCTCCTTGAGGTTGTTTTCATTTGCGGTCGTGGCCCCTTCTTACCATCCACTCCCATCAGCAGCCAGGAGTGGAGATGTCTTTCTCTTCAAGAACTTATCTTGCTGCATGATGAATTGTAGTGCTAAGACCTCGGAAAAATCATGAGCCGGGCACCCTTCCAGTAATGTTCCTAGTTCCATGGCATGCACGGTCAGACGCCGCGAGGATGAGCCAGTAAAGGCTTTCACCTTAATACAGCAGCAGTGCCCTGTCGTTGGGCAGCTTGGAGGGAGAATGGATGCTCCTTGAGGTTGTTTTCATTTGCGGTCGTGGCCCCTTCTTACCATCCACTCCCATCAGCAGCCAGGAGTGGAGATGTCTTTCTCTTCAAGAACTTATCTTGCTGCATGATGAATTGTAGCGCTAAGACCTCGGAAAAATCATGAGCCGGGCACCCTTCCAGTAATGTTCCTAGTTCCATGGCATGCACGGTCAGACGCCGCGAGGATGAGCCAGTAAAGGCTTTCACCTTAATACAGCAGCAGTGCCCTGTCGTTGGGCAGCTTGGAGGGAGAATGGATGCTCCTTGAGGTTGTTTTCATTTGCGGTCGTGGCCCCTTCTTACCATCCACTGCCATCAGCAGCCAGGAGTGGAGATGTCTTTCTCTTCAAGAACTTATCTTGCTGCATGATGAATTGTAGCGCTAAGACCTCGGAAAAATCATGAGCCGGGCACCCTTCCAGTAATGTTCCTAGTTCCATGGCATGCACGGTCAGACGCCGCGAGGATGAGCCAGTAAAGGCTTTCACCTTAATACAGCAGCAGTGCCCTGTCATTGGGCAGCTTGGAGGGAGAATGGATGCTCCTTGAGGTTGTTTTCATTTGCGGTCGTGGCCCCTTCTTACCATCCACTCCCATCAGCAGCCAGGAGTGGAGATGTCTTTCTCTTCAAGAACTTATCTTGCTGCATGATGAATTGTAGCGCTAAGACCTCGGAAAAATCATGAGCCGGGCACCCTTCCAGTAATGTTCCTAGTTCCATGGCATGCACGGTCAGACGCCGCGAGGATGAGCCAGTAAAGGCTTTCACCTTAATACAGCAGCAGTGCCCTGTCGTTGGGCAGCTTGGAGGGAGAATGGATGCTCCTTGAGGTTGTTTTCCTTTGCGGTCATGGCCCCTTCCTACCATCCACTCCCAGCAGCAGCCAGGAGTGGAGATGTCTTTCTCTTCAAGAACTTATCTTGCTGCATGATGAATTGTAGCGCTAAGACCTCGGAAAAATCATGAGCCGGGCACCCTTCCAGTAATGTTCCTAGTTCCATGGCATGCACGGTCAGACGCCGCGAGGATGAGCCAGTAAAGGCTTTCACCTTAATACAGCAGCAGTGCCCCGTCGTTGGGCAGCTTGGAGGGAGAATGGATGCTCCTTGAGGTTGTTTTCATTTGCGGTCGTGGCCCCTTCTTACCATCCACTCCCATCAGCAGCCAGGAGGGGAGATGTCTTTCTCTTCAAGAACTTATCTTGCTGCATGATGAATTGTAGTGCTAAGACCTCGGAAAAATCATGAGCCGGGCACCCTTCCAGTACTGCTCCTAGTTCCATGGCATGCACGGTCAGACGCCGCGAGGATGAGCCAGTAAGGGCTTTCACCTTAATACAGCAGCAGTGCCCTGTCGTTGGGCAGCTTGGAGGGAGAATGGATGCTCCTTGAGGTTGTTTTCCTTTGCGGTCGTGGCCCCTTCCTACCATCCACTCCCAGCAGCAGCCAGGAGTGGAGATGTCTTTCTCTTCAAGAACTTATCTTGCTGCATGATGAATTGTAGCGCTAAGACCTCGGAAAAATCATGAGTGCACACCCAGGCTCGCTCACAAAGGTTTAGTCAACCAGTGGACTCACTCAGACTTATTTAAGCTCTCAATTCATTTGGACTCGCTGCGGCTCACAACTCATCCATGTCAGCCACTCGTTATGACTCGTGACCCATCTGGGCTCCCTCGCTCAGCCACTCGTTATGGCTTGTGACCCATCTGGGTCCCCTCCTTCATTTCAACTCACGACTCATCTTGGGTCAACCACTCCTTATGACTCACAACCTATTTGGGCTCCCTTGCTCATTTCAACTTACGGCTCATTTGGACTCGCTCATTAAACTCGTGACTCATCTGGGGTCAGCCACTCATTATGACTCATGGCCCATCTGGGCTGCCTCACTCATTGCTCATCACTCATTTGGACTCACTCATTCAGTTCAAAGAAAAACTGGTAATGGCGCAAGAAACGGGGACACAGAAGGCACACAAAAGACAGGACTGACGCCAACTTACAACTGGGGTTTATTGCACCTAGCCTGCCTTTTATACCACAACCAAGCCATATCAACAAATGCGTAAAGGTTGTACATATCAAATGGCAATTCATGCGAACACTGGCAACAAAGTAACGCTGATCACTACAGAATCTAATCTACACAGAGCTTGGGAAGCCAACTTCTTTTCTGGCCAGCAGAAATAATAACAACATCATCCAAGGGGCATGACAAGTCCACACTATCAAATTATGAAACGCGTGAAGAAGGCGAAAAAGAGCACGAATTGAACAACAATGAGATAAAACCACATGAAAAAAGATGACATTAATGAGGGATGAAGTCTGAAGATACAGCGCCTAGCGTCAAGTGATAAAAACTGAATATCATTCCTGTAAAAAACAGTCGTCTTAGCGTCTAAAAAACTAAAAATTGTAAAACACCGAAAGAAAGGACGAAACAAGAGCACAAAACCAAGGGAAATGTGCAAACTACAAAAAACCTTCTATAAAAGACGTCTCGGCACTGCTAAGAATAATGGAAGGCCTGCTAACGCATTTGTTTCCAGCTTTTTTGATGAAATATGCCTCAACAATCTCTCTCTCAGTATTTATCTTTTCCACTCTTCAAAAATCTAGTTTTGTCGAATTCGGGACGGCACTTAGAACAGCTATTGCAGTGGTCAACGAGGAAGCTCCTTTCGTTGTTGCGCAAGTTTCGGGAATGTTCACTTGCACGCCCATTAAAACAACGACCTGTTTGCCCGATGTAAACGAGGCCACAGCTAAGCGGTATCTCATAAACCACTTGTGTCCTGCATTGCGTGAACTTTTTTTGGTGTTTTATGGTGCAAGCCGGCCGCTTTTCTCTGTTGGTCATGGCACAAAGTCTTGAAAGCTTACAAGGCGTGGTGAATACAACCTGAACATTGTGTCTGCTCGCTATTTTCTTAATATTATGTGACACCTTGTGAATATACGGTATTACTGTTACTGATGAATGCGAAACCGGCTCCCTGATGCGAGTGAGTTGCTTAAGTTTCTGCATGGATGCTCAGTAACAGTAATACCGTATATTCACAAGGTGTCGCATAATATTAAGAAAATAGCGAGCAGACACAATGTTCAGGTTGTATTCACCGCGCCTTGTAAGCTTTCAAGACTTTGTGCCATGACCAACAGAGAAAAGCGGCCGGCTTGCACCATAAAACACGAAAAAAAAAAGTTCACGCAATGCAGGACACAAGTGATTTATGAGATACCGCTTAGCTGTGGCCTCGTTTACATCGGGCAAACATGTCGTTGTTTTAATGAGCGTGCAAGTGAACATTCCCGAAACTTGCGCAACAACGAAAGGAGCTTCCTCGTTGACCACTGCAATAGCTGTTCTAAGTGCCGTCCCGAATTCGACAAAACTAGATTTTTGAAGAGTGGAAAAGATAAATACTGAGAGAGAGATTGTTGAGGCATATTTCATCAAAAAAGCTGGAAACAAATGCGTTAGCAGGCCTTCCATTATTCTTAGCAGTGCCGAGACGTCTTTTATAGAAGGTTTTTTGTAGTTTGCAGATTTCCCTTGGTTTTGTGCTCTTGTTTCGTCCTTTCTTTCGGTGTTTTACAATTTTTAGTTTTTTAGACGCTAAGACGACTGTTTTTTACAGGAATGATATTCAGTTTTTATCACTTGACGCTAGGCGCTGTATCTTCAGACTTCATCCCTCATTAATGTCATCTTTTTTCATGTGGTTTTATCTCATTGTCGTTCAATTCGTGCTCTTTTTCGCCTTCTTCACGCGTTTCATAAATTGATAGTGTGGACTTGTCATGCCCCTTGGATGATGTTGTTATTATTTCTGCTGGCCAGAAAAGAAGTTGGCCTCCCAAGCTCTGTGTAGATTAGATTCTGTAGTGATCAGCGTTACTTTGTTGCCAGTGTTCGCATGAATTGCCGTTTGATATGTACAACGTTTACGCATTTGTTGATATGGCTTGGTTGTGGTATAAAAGGCAGGCTAGGTGCAATAAACCCCAGCTGTAAGTTGGCGTCAGTCCTGTCTTTTGTGTGCCTTCTGTGTCCCCGTTTCTTGCGCCATTACCAGTTTTTCTTTCAACATGAACCAACTCGCCCAAACTAGAGTTTTACTTCATTCAGTTCATAACTCATCTTGGGATAGCCACTCGTTATGACTCGTGATCCATGTGGCCTTCCTCATTTCAACTTGCAACTTACCTGGACTCATTCAATTTGCTCAACTCATGGCTCATCTTGGGTCAGCCACTTGTTATCGCATTTTCTTCTTTAAAAACTGCTTAGAAAGATCCATGACTCATGACCCGTCTAGGCTTCCTCACACATTTCAGCTCTTGACTCATCTGGACTCATTCATTCGACTCGTGACCCCTCTGGGTGCACTCACCTATTCAACTCGCGACTCATGTAGGCTCACTCACTCGCTACACTTTGTACTCGCTACACACATGGGATCACAACACATGCCTCAGAACGAAGGTGCGTCGTGTCAAGAAATGAGACCTGCTGAAATTCCATACGTGCACAAAGCCTTGCATAATGTTAAAAAGGTTGCCATGAGATATAGTGTCAGAGTTTTCTGCGCCCAAGAAAATGTCGCTTGTGCCCTTATCTCCTCAAATATGAGCACAAAAGGAATGCAGTGTCAAGCACCAGAGTATGCTCACCAGGTGTCTGTTGTATACGCTCTCCTCCTGTCATGTGCAATGGCCTGCATCGGCTACACTGACCAGCGTATTAACGGTCGCTTAAGACAGCACCACACTTTGCTGCAACCAGATAACACATCTAATCTACCTAGGTATTGCAACCAATGTAAAGGCTGTATCCCCCTCTTCAATATAGTCAGATTCATTGATGGCATGAAAACACAGAACGAGAAATCCTTTAAGCACCTAACCATTGATATTCAATAGCGATGTGCAAAATTTTGCATGAAATGTCATAATTGATTAAAATAGCAAAATCTATACGCCAAGAATTCTCATGTAAACACCCAAAGGACCACAATGTCAATTTCTGTCTCGAAGGAGCAAATGGAGGCAAAAAGTATTACGTTATTACTGGTGGCAATCTACCTGCACAAAAATGATCGACAACATGCTATCCCACTGTTTCATGAAACATTGTTTACTGTGTTCATTATATGGTGCATAGACCATCTTACTTGTTACAGGAAGGACCCTGAATTCACCTGAAACTGCGAAATTACCACAAGCTGCAGCACGCACTGAAAAAACAACAGAAAAAACTGGTGCCAAATCAGATAACACACAGCAAGAAAGACTGGACAGTCTTTCTTGCTATGTGTTGTCTGGTTTGGTGCCAGTTTTTTCTGTTGATATGCACCAACTAGCCCCCCCAACATGTTCAGCACTGAGGAAATGTGATTTTACTCTGTATGCAGCTGTGTGCAAAGCGTCTGAAAAGGGTTAAAATCAAGAAGTTAAGCACGGAATACGTCAGCGACAGCGCGGTCAGGTATACTGCAAGTGCATAGAGTTTCATGAACGGGACATAGTCTGTCATGTGCAAGATATCAGCGTTTGCAATATCAAATGTTTTTTGTGTGAAGAAGATGGGCATTAGCCCAGCCGCACTGCCATCTCTCCGAGCTAGACCCTGCTGTGCCTGACCGACACCGGACCACCGCTGCTTCACCGCTGCTTTCATCGTCCCCAGTGTCACCAAATAAACCACACTTACGTTTGTTGTTGTTTTTTTTTTTGGCATTCTTTTTTCTTACGCGCATATGTTCCTGACTCTGTTGTGGCAGTTTCCACCAACTGAAATTTAGTTGTTTTTCCAGTGTCATCCTGTCTACTCCTTCTTGTGAAGGGCGTCCTTTCCTTTTCTGCTGGTTTCTTTTTGCAAAAGTTATGTTTTGTTTCAGCTCATAAAAAGTTTAAGAACAAACTTAGGGTGCTGGTATGGTGCATCCATCCTTGTCCACTTCCAGAAGACAGCAGATCACTGCAAGATCAAAACTGAACGGAGTGAGAGGGACAAGGACAAGCGCCCATCCTGTGGGTGGTTTCTTTCATGCTCACTTGGCCATGCCTGTAGGACCAAACCAGAGATGTTCGGTACACAGGACCAGCAGAAAACGTGTGTCTATTTCTACTCAGCTGCTCAGAGGACAGGTTAGAGATAAAGATGTAGAAAAGAAAGCTGCCAACCACATCCGAGCCCCGGAGGGTGGTGCTCCACACAGCCAAGGACAGGTTGTAAAGGAGAGCAGGACACAATCGTCTCCTTTTTGTTGCAGGAGCTGTATGGAGGAGCTGCGCATGTTCCTGGAGAATGAGAGCTGGGAACTGGTGCCCGTGAAGCCGTCCTTCTCCATCCTCCAGCTGCAGGTAGGCCATTTTGGTGAAAGGTCCATGGACTGCTGTGCGCGCTTTGCCACTTGGCAGCTACGAGTGGTGCACTTGAGCTGCAGCTGCTTGCCTCTCCCCTGTCCCCAAGATGTGGCCCTGGGAGGAATTGTGCCAAGGAGTAATTACTCATTGGGAACTTGACAGCTGAAGCATCCTTCGTACTGATGCTGTTTTAAGGGCTCACCAGCTGCAAGGCAGCTTCAGAGCCTGTAAAAGAATGGATGAAGATCCAGGAAAGGAAACGTGGTTGAAATGTCCACATTTAGTCATATTTTTTTTAGGGGCATACAGAAACACTCATTATAAAGGGCAATTTTTCAGGATTTGTTTGTAAAAAAGTGAAAGTATTAATATAAAAATTTTCCACAACATTTCTTCTCTTTAAAAATTGAACAAAACCCGATGGAAATTCGACCAGATTTAGGCACACTGGGGCTTAATTAGGCAGGGCAATAGCTAGGGTGTTTTGATAGGGGGACCTCCAAAGGTTTCATTCTGTTCATCATGAACCAACTAGCCCGCCAGAACGTCCTTCTTCATTCAGTAAACACTCATTAACAGCCACTCGGTGGGTCTTGTCACATACAGCCACGGACACCCACTGAGAACTCAACATCTTCACAGAGCTCAACTCTCCATCCCTCTCAGCAACTGAAAAGGGATAACATATTGTTGGGTGACAACTCAAGCACTTTGTATGATTGCTCCGAACACAGCCAGCAACATAAAAGCTTTCAATCCCGTGAATAACCCTTGTGCATAAAGCGCTGCTATCGCTTTACTAACAAAAGGGAAAATATTTCTTAACAAAGGAGTGTCAGTAGAGTCAAAGCAAAACTAAAAATAAAAACTACGTTCTAATCAGTGCAAAAGCACGGTTTTGTACTGTGTAGAAAGCGACGATGAGCGGGCAGTGCCACGTGGCGGAGCGCTCGCACTAGGCCAGCTGCAAACACACAAGGGAACAGACAACAGATGATTTTGCTCAGGCTTGGTACACATTGTATTAGTGCTTATGCATTTAAATAATAAATCCAATAGCAATGACAAACAGAACAACAAACAACACCCAATTTTGTACACTATGCAGCCACTTCGCCTCTTCAGCATAGTTGCACTTTCGCCGTGGTTGCACCTCGGCCGTGGTCGCATCGACCTTGAGGCATTTCCTAGCAACTGATGCAGCTGGTGGGCGTTGCTGCTCGGCGCGCTATCTCACATGATGTCACCCCACCGTTGCGCTCATCGTGGAGCAGACGCCGGTCGCCTCGCCTCGCATGCGCAGTAGAGGGAGACGGGCTGTGTCAGTGTGTATATACATACGGTTCAGTAGTGGGAGGCGAGCCGCAGCGTTTGTTCGGTATCGCGTCAGCGTCTCGTCTACCGGCGTCGTCGCTCGGAGCCCGCAGGAGAGGGCGACCAAACACATGAGGGCATACGAACTGGCATCTCCAGACGGGGGTGGGGAGGTATTGTGGGCAAAGCCCCTCAATTATCCCCTGTCCGTAGCTAATCGTCCCATTCAGCGGCGACAGGAGACTTATGCAGGGGCAAGGGTGACAATAGCAAGGGTATAGAAGGGGCGCTGCTGCCTTCGCAGAAACAAGCCGCGGCTTTTGGTCACCACCAATCCCCACCTACGAGGTATTTCTGGCGCCGACGCTGAGATCTGGCCTTGCCAGATATCTGCTTCTCCCTGCGTCGCCTCGCTCTAAGCGCCGAATTTTCGCCTCTGGCGATGCCAGTAGCCGAGGCGCTGACGCGACGCTGAAGAAACTCTGCCTTGTGCTTCGGCCAATATAGAGAACTGACCATTGAAGCGTATTCATTGGGATCAATAAAGATGCAACCATTGCTTAACCATGTGTCTTTCTCCAAGCATAGAGATTAGCCAAGTAAATCATCAGTAGCATTACATCGCTTAACCATAGCGAAGCCTGAGCGTAGTCATGGCCTGTCGCTCTCGCTACCTACCAGGTTTAACGAGAGCTAAACCACAGCCAATTTTTTCCCACCCCAGAACCCTAACAACAGCAAATGAAGCGTCTCTGAATAGGATCATGTCATCGGGAAAAAAGTTTCGAGGAAGGTAATTTCCTTGCTTCAAAGAGCTACAGAAGCCTTGCTAACATGTGGCGGCCTTCCTTTTTAATTAAGAAGGCCTCTAGTATTTCCCTGCCAACTGATCGCAATTCTTGCCAAGAATCTTAAATGCCCCTTAGCACCAGCTCACACTTGCATTCTTTGCACTGGGGTGGCAGATTGGAGCCACCTTAGCCGTTTCTCGTGTTCCCATGCCCTGTCATTCACACAGCGGCCCATCTGGCCAACGTAGACCCTGCCACGCATTGGGAATTTCGTACACCACACCGACCGCGCAGGGAACGCCATGCCTCAGGGGTTTCTTCTTTTGCCCACTCAGCTTTTTTGGCACGACAGGCAGCTCATACCTGCTTGAAGCTAAGCGCTGCTCGGTGCATATAGGGGACCACTTGTGGTCACCTAGTTGCCAGCTTGGCTTTGGTGTCTCTCTTGTCTTTCGTTTTTGAAGGAGGGTCTCTGCTACTCCACCAATGACAGAATTCAAGAAGCCAACCATCTGAAGCCTCGCGCTCTGATTAGAGAAGTTAGCCTTTACCATGTGAGCGCAAGACTTAAGCAAGGCAGATTCTAGGCAGTGAGAAGCGATAGCCCCTTATTGCAGTCTTGAAAAGCAATCATGCTCGAGGCCTTACAACCTCGAGCATACCAGAAGCTTGGAAGAATGCTAACATTATCTTAATTCGTAAAAAGGTAGACAAAAGTTATAGACTGATCACCTTACTGTCTGTTGCCTACAAGGTATTTACTAAGGTAGTCGCAAAGAGAATCAGGACAACGTAAGACTTCAATCAACTAAATGATCAGGCAGGCTTTCATAAAGGATATTTGACAATAGACCATATTCACACTATCAATCAGGTGATAGAGAAATGTGCAGAATATTGTCGCATAGTGGTGACTGCAGTCCGGCGAGCAGGAAAGCAGCGAGTATGGCTTCCAAGCGAAAGTCCTTATTTGGACTGACTTGCGCCTGCAAAGAACTGATGACTCGGCGGCAGCATAGGAACAAGGGTGCCCGGCGGTTGTTGAACAGAATTCCTGCCGCTCTCAGCTGCACTCAATTTAAAGCTGACGGCGAACTTTCGCGATACGCATTCAAAGTTACCACAACATTCCGGAAAAATGTAGAATTGGCTCCTCCTGGATGCGATCAATGAGATAAGTCTTGCAGCGAGACTATAGCACAGCAGGGGACAAGGGCACACGAAGAAGAAACGAACAACTAGAGCGCAAACTTCCAACAAATTTTATTTCACACATACATCACATTTATATACCAAAGACATGCTATCACTTGTGCTAAGAGTATTGATGCCTCAGAAACTATAGTTCTTTATCACACAAAACTATAGACTGAGTGGTCATGTCGTTGCTTTTACCTGTCACAACGGTCTTCTCAAGATATGGTTTGCGTGCTTTCGATTCGCATGGAAGAATGTGGTTGACAAGCGAGCTCCCTTTCCCATTCTTTACATTACTTGCATGCTCCATTGATGGCTTATTTTGACATCGCCCTGTTTGGCCTATGTAATGACCCCCGCATGATAAAAGCATCTTGTATATGACACCTTGTATATGACAGGGGAGAGTTATTACTCGAATTCGCGGATAGAAATAATTTACGGATCATGAATACCTTCTTCCGCAAACGAGAAAACAGGAAGTGGACCTGGAAGAGCCCCAATGTTGAAACTTAATATAAAATCGACTTCATACTATGCGCTGAAACTGGCATCATTCAGGATGTGGCCGCCCTCGGAAAGGTGCGTTGTAGCGACCACAGAATGATAAGGTCTAGAATTAGCTTAGACTTGAAGAGGGAACGGAAGAAGCTAGTGAAGAGGAAGTCCATTAACGAGTTAGCCGTAAGAGGGAAAGCACAGGAGTTTAGGATAGCGCTGCAAAACAGATATTCGGCTTTAACTGAGGAAGACGATCTTGATGTTCATACAATGAACGATAATCTCACATCAATAATTACGGAGTGCGCAGTAGAAGTAGGTGGTAGGACAGTTCGGCAGGATACCGGGAAGCTATCTCAGGTGACGAAAGATCTGATTAAGAAACGCCAAAGCATGAGGGCGTCTAACTCTACCGACAGAATAGAACTAACAGAGCTATCAAAGTTAATAAATAAGCGCAAGGTAGCCGACATAAAGAAGTTTAATATGGAGAGAATCGAGCATGCTCTAAAGAACGGAGATAGCCTAAAAGCAGGGAAGGGGAAACTAGGCATAGGTAAAAACCAGATGTATGCATTAAGAGACAAGCAGGGCAATGTCATTAGCAATATAGATAAGATAGTTAACGTAGCCGAAGAGTTCTACACAGATCTGTACAGTAGCCAATCTAATCAGAGCGTTAATGAGAAAGACAGTAGCGCAGAGCAATGAATGATCCCGCAAGTAACGAAAGAGGAAGTAAAGAAAGCCTTAGAAGCAATGAAAAGGGAAAAGCAGCTGGGGAGGATCAGGTAACAGCAGATCTGTTGAAGGATGGGGGGGATGGACATCGTGCTAGAAAAACTAGCCACCCTGTATACGCAATGCCTTATGACCTTGACTGTACCAGAAGCTTGGAAGAATGCAAACATTATCTTAATTCATAAGAGGGGAGACGCCAAGGACATGAAAAATTACAGGCCGATCAGCTTACTATCCGTTGCCTACAAAGTATTTACTAAGGTAATCACTAATAGAGTCAGGGCAACGTTAGACTTTAATCAACCAAATGATCAGGCATGCTTTCGTAAAGGATATTCCACAATAGATCATATTCACACTATCAATCAGGTGATAGAGAAATGCGCAGAATATAACCAACCTCTATATATGGCTTTCATTAATTACGAGAAAGCATTCGACTCAGTGGAAACCTCAGCAGTCATACAAGCATTGCGTAATCAGGGGATAGAAGAGCCTTATGTCAAAATACTGGAAGATATATATAGCAACTGCACAGCTACTATAGTCCTCCATAATGTCAGCAATAAAATTCCAATAAGGAAGGGCGTCAGGCAAAAAGACACGATCTCGCCAATGCTGTTCACCGCCTGTTTACAGGAGGTATTTCGAGGCCTGAATTGGGAACAGTTTTGAATAAGAATAAATGGAGAATACCTAAATAATCTGCGATTCACTGATGACATTGCCTTGCTGAGTCATTCAGGAGGTGAACTGCAAATTGATGGGTCTAAAAATTAACATGCAGAAAACCAAGGTAATGTTCAACAGCCTAGCAAGGGAACAACAGTTCACAATTGGCAGCGAGAGCCTAGAAGTTGTGACGGAATACGTCTACTTAGGGCAGTTAATGACAGCTGATCCGGATCATGAGAGGGAGATAACTAGAAGGATAAGAATGGGGTGGAGCGCATATGACTGGTTTTCTCAGATCATAAATGGCAGTTTACCAATATCCCTCAAAAAGAAAGTGTACAGCAGCTGTATTTTACCGGTACTCACCTACGGGGCAGAAACGTGGAGGCTAACGAAAAGAGTTCAGCTTAAGTTAAGGACAACGCAGCGAGCCATGGAAAGAAAAATGATAGGTGTAACGTTAAGAGACCGGAAGCGGGCAGAGTGGGGGAGGGAACAAACACGGGTTAATGACATCCTAGTCGAAATCAAGAGAAAGAAATGGGCTTGGGCTGGGCATGTAATGCGAAGGCAAGATAACCGCTGGTCCTTAAGGCTAACGGAGTGGATTCCGAGAGAAAGTAAGCGCCATAGGCCACTTTTCATATATGACCGACGTTTTAAACCTGCTGCCAAAAATTCAAGCCGGCGCTCCTTGCTTTTATAACACCAACTCTCATTTGAGTTTTTTTTTTTCTAACACAAGGAGATGACATGAAAAATGAAACTTTGACAGGACGTTGTTCACAGATCATGGTGATAATGGCATTTGTCTTGCCGCACGGTTCTCAAAGGCGAAAGGCTGCACCAAACACTTTAGTTGGTTTTAACGCAGTCTTTTTTTTTTTTTTTCAGAGCAGCAGTGATCAGACAGTGATATGGAATAATCGGGTTTCAGTTCTGATAGTGAGGCTTCATCGCAGAAGCCCAGGACATCAGCGCATGCTCACATGTGTTTTGCTTTACTGTTCACATTGTATTTTATGTAGTGCACTTGATTTGTAAATTATGAGAGTGGTTTTATTTACTGCTTTAGAGTCTTCGCAACAATGCGCCAGGAGAATTTTGATTATGATGATGTCAAGAAAGGCTACACCCCATGAGCCCATTTGCTATGAACTGAAAAAAAATGAGAAAAGTATGAACTGCAAGCTCTGCTATAAAAAACGAACAGAACTCGTAACAAGTGTAATGTGCAGCACATTTGATATCTACCTCCACTTGAAGTCTTTACACAATTGCCTTCTCTAGTGGCACAGCGGTCAGATTCCCCAACTTGAAAGGCCACGAAAAGTAATATGTGTGCAGCTGAAAAGGACAAGAATGGAGAAAAGAATGCGTGCACTGTTTTGTGTGTTTCAATTTTTTGTAATCAACTTTTGGCTGAATGCAGCAGCTTACTTTTGTTATGCTGTATCTGTTGCACACACAGGAGCTGCGCTTCCTGGGGCCCAGCACGGTGGGCTCGCCTGGACAGGGTGCTCGGCCTAGGGGGGCCCTGCCAGCCAGCGGGGAGCCCTTTGACCCTGCTTGCCAGCCGTTTGCCCTGCAGCCCGAGGAAGAGGAGGAAGACCTGTTTGACCCCGTGGCCAGCAGCCCCACGGTGAGGCACTCCTGGTGGCAGAAGGCGCTAAAAACAAATATGACAGCAGTTAGGCTCACCGTACAAAAAGCGGTTAAGGCCATGGCTGCCTCTTCCACCAAGAAAGGCAAAACACTATCAAGAGGTGCTCAAGGTGTGGTCTTTGTTGGGATGATGAGGTTTCTCTGCAAGATGTCGCATCGGCTGGTCTTGTGCAATATTCAGGGCCAAATTAAATTTATAAATCCTCCTTTTGTTGATATGACGACGTTTCAAGTTTTATGAAGCATTACTAGATGCATTTATTCCTGCTTGCATGAAGAAAACAAAGCAGCTTAGCCAATGAGTAACCTGGGTGATTAGGCACACAAAACATGTAATAAATCTCAGCTGAAATATGCTCACCTGAAAGTGGCTTTAACCCTTTAACTCTTTCATTACCACGCCATCACCGGTGATCGAAAAATCCAAACTGTTATAACAGCGACACCGCGGCTGCTACGGACTTGAGTTGTCTGGTTTGTTGTTCTCACTTGAACTTCCATTTTCTGTGTAGCTTGTATTTCTGCCGCAAGGTCGTAATTTTTTTTAATACGCTTGAAGTTGAGGGTGCAGCATCGAACGCTCCAAGCAAGGTGTCAACGTCGGGAACGGCGTGCGCTTGAAACAACCTTGTTGCACGCAATTCTGCTGCATCTGCAGCTTATATTTTTGATGCATCAAGTAGCAGGGGCTCCGACGATGATGTATCAGTCTCAGATTTTGTTTCCGAAGCTCAAACTGCACACAGAGCCCAGAACGTTGGAGTTCTGGTCCGTGTGTGCGAACCGGAGTGCTCCTATGGAGCCGCTGCTGTGATGCTGCACCATTTAGTTTGTTCTTCAAAAAGTGAAGTTTCGTTTTCTGCTTAGACTGCAATTTTTTCATGAGGCGCAAATTTTTTAAATGCCCTTGAAGCGGAGGGTATGGTGTAGGGGCGTGCCCAGCGCAGCGATGGTGCGCGGTCGCAAAAACCCCGCTGCATCGGCAGCTGATATTCTTGATGCATCGAGTAGCAGGGTCTCTGACAATGATATTGCGTCGTCAGATTTTGGTTCAGATGCTCAAAACTGCGCAAACACAGCCCAGAACGTTGGCCTGTTAGTTTTGCTTTCAGTTTCCTGTATGCTTGTGCGAGCGAAGTGCTGCTATAAAGCCCCTACGATGATGCGGTGCCATCCTGTTTGTTGTTTAGAAACTGCAGCTTGATTTTTTGTTGTGTACATTGCAATTTTTCCACCAGGCACGAATTTTTATAATGCCCCTAAAGCGGAGGTTATGGCGTAAACCAACTGTCGTACAGCTTGATGCTCGGGCCTTCTGCCACAAATGCTTAAAATATCTGAGAAGAACCGTATGCATACATCTCCTCAGGTTTTGAAGAGATAAAAAGAATTTCCCAGCGCGGATCATCACGCATGCACACGCGATGTGTGAGGTGCCGACACGCAAGGCT
The DNA here is from genome assembly GCF_052857255.1 of Amblyomma americanum. Taxonomy (NCBI): domain Eukaryota; kingdom Metazoa; phylum Arthropoda; class Arachnida; order Ixodida; family Ixodidae; genus Amblyomma; species Amblyomma americanum. The sequence goes on from NC_135499.1 coordinate 4,327,722, forward strand.
GGATTGTAGCGCCTTTCATTCGAGTGCCAGTCCTTTGCGGTAAAGCTGTAGCATTACGAATACGATATGCAGCTAAATTTGTAGACTGCACCCGCTTGTTCTAGAAGAATGTTCAATTAGCTGATCGCTTTTGTCGAGATTATCCGTCCATTCCTTGCTAGCAGCAAAAGCCGCGGCCAACAGATTACAGTTGAATGGAACGTATCCACATTCTTTTCTGATTACAGCCAACAGTAAGCAGTTCAAGAACGCAGAAATCGCAACGACCACAGCAGAGTCAATCACCATGCAGGGCCGATTGTCTGCAATCATACTAGTCCTACCTACTGTGTAGTAAACAAACATGCTATAATCTGAGAGTACTGTGTGCCGTTTGAGCAACGCACAGGAAGTTTTTCCCTCCGATGTGATTTCGACTGAAGGACGTTGGATTGCGATTGCTCATGGCATGTTTTTGAGGGTTTCTCGAAGCTAACACATCACACTGTGTACTGAAGAAGGCATACGCTCGCGTTGTTGCCGCCGATGTGCACGGGTGTGAGCGCGATCAGCTATTTGTTCTTCAGTATGCGGCAGCCCTCAAAAACTTCAGGTCGTTGTTTTCGATCTCAAGCAGCCTATTTCAGCCGTACACATGCATAGCAACGAGAGGCAGCAGAAGGTGAAGCTACGGAGAGCATCTGCCCACCGTGATCTGTGTATAGCTTGCCGCAATGATTGCCGGCGCCGGCCGGCTGGTTCCGGTGGCCGACAGCCCATGTGACCATGATGCACTTTCCTATTAGGGTCGAACTTACTGGCAGCCAGTGGGCTGGCCAAGGGCGGTAAATTAAAGACGTCCATTGGCATACTAGTAGCGTGTTGCAACATCGGGCGCCGACGCTACTCTGCATGCACGACATTCATTTGGCAGTGGCATAGGCTCTTCGCCGCTGTCGGGCTCATCACTGTCAGCTGTACTCACCGCATGTGAGCCTTGTGGCGTCTGCTTACAGCATGCAGCCTCAATTATATTGGCGTCACTCAAGGGCTCGAATGTCTCTACACTGCTGTCCACGTAGCTCACGGCACCAACGAAAACATGAACAAAAAGCATTCCGTACGGCGGCACCCAAACTGCCATACTGTGTTGTGTACACCACGTGATCACGACCCAGCGACCGTGGCACAACAAAAACTTCGAACGGCTTGCGGCGAAGCATCGGCGGCGCGGGCGAATGCTCCGGAGCGGAAACCTGCTTCGGCATGCATTGGAGTGTGGGCTCCGCCAGCCTCGTACGCTTGCCCTTTTTTTTTTCCATTGTTTAATATCTCTAATCAATTTTCAGTGCACAGCACTCGCTATGGGCCAACTTCTATCTTCAAGGAGCACTGTCAGCCAGTGGCTCCTAGTTCGAATTAACCGTTGTGGATGCCGGCTTGTTCGAATTATCGGGAGTTTTCCTCCATTGAAATACACAGGTCTGTGCCGGGACCCGGGCGTCAGTTCGAATTAGCCACAAGTTCGAACTAATTAAAGTTATAAAAAAAATTTCTGAAAGGTGTGCAAAAAACTTTTTTGGGTACGAATAATAAAAATTGGTTGCAGGTCAAGTTGAATACTTTTGATCATCAAAACAAATATTCAAAATGAGGACAAACACTTTTTCGCAGAGTATGGTTATATAATAAAAGAAACAGATGTTGCAAAGAAATTTTGTTGTCATCCATCATCATCCATCATAATTTTTTATACTTGTAAGGCACGCAAAGCACAAAATAAGGAAGCGGGAATCATCTAGTAGTAGCAGTAGCACCAGCAACATCATCATCATCAGCCTGACTACGCCCACTGCAGGGCAAAGGCCTCTCCCATGTCTCTCCAATTAACCCTGTCCTTTGCCAGCTGTGCCCACCCTTTCCTCGTCCGCCCACCTAACCTTCTGCCGCCCCCTGCTAGGCTTCCCTTCTCTTGGAATCCACTCCGTTACCCTTAAGGACCAGCGGTTATCTTGCCTTCGCATTACATGCTCTGCCCAAGCTCATTTCTTCCTCATCATCATCATCATCATTTATTGTCCCTTAAAGGCCCCTGTCGGGGTATTACATAAGGGGGGAGCATATACAAGGTTGATGTGGAAAAACAAAGGTCACAAAAATATAACAATGCAATATAGGAACATAAAGAGAAGCAAGGAACGCGAATAGTTAGAACGGTGCATGTAAAAAATGCCTTTAGGCCACAAGCACCACACACGTCGGCGAGAGGTTAGGAGAAAAAAAAAAAAAAAAAACATGTCAACCCAGGTGATCTAACAACATCGCCTTAAACCTTGTCGCATCGTGCACATTTGTGAGTGAGTCGGGCAGAAGGTTCCATTCTTCAATTGCGGTCGGAAAGAAGGACTTGTTGAAAGCATTGGTGGAGCCATGAAGTCGTTGGACGCTATTTGAATTAAATAGGCGGCGCGATGTACGAAAGGGAGGAGATATGAGGGAACCACGGAGATAGGGGAAATTGAAGTATAACTTATGGAACAAGCAAAGGCGCGCAACTTTTCGTCTGAGAGCTAAGGAAGTGAGGTCAAGTGATGATTTAATGGAACTTACGCTGGAATGAAAGTCGTATGTTGACGATATGAAGCGTGCTGCACGGTTCTGGACGGCTTCGAGCATGTTAATTAGGTAGGACTGATGAGGACTCCAGATCGCGGATGCATACTCCAGGCTACTGCGGACAAAAGTTTCATATGCCAGTTTACGTATGTTAGCGGGGGAAGAGGGAAGTAATCTTCTAATAAAACCAAGTGTACGTGAAGCGTCGGCCGTGATTTTTGTAATATGATCAACCCAAGTTAATTTGCTATTGATTGTGATGCCAAGGTAACGATAAGATTCAACTTGCAATAGGTCCTCAGAAAATAAAGAGTAAGGATAAGTTAAATTGGAGCGTTTCCGAGAAATTTGCATAAAACTGCACTTACTAATGTTCAGTTCCATCATCCACAAAGAGCACCAATTTTCGATGAGCTTCAGATCGTTTTGGAGGGCAGCTTGATCGTCTTTAGTATTTATACGGCGGTAGATAAGGCAGTCATCTGTGAAAAGACGGATGGTGGATGAGATGTTGTGTGGGAGGTCGTTAATAAATATTAAGAAGAGAAGCGGACCCAACACAGACCCCTGTGGTACTCCGGAGGAGACGGAAGTAGAATTTGAAGGAAGTCCGCCTATTACGGTGAACTGAGAGCGAGCTGTGAGAAAATTGTGAATCCAGTCTAAAACAAGTGGGTGAAGGTGAAGACCTGAAAGTTTGAACATAAGACGTTGATGTGGGACACGGTCGAATGCTTTGGAAAAATCAAGATAGATGACATCGGTTTGGAACAAAGAATCAAGGTTTAAGTGAAGGTCCATGGTAAACTCAAATAACTGTGATTCACATGAATAGCCGTGACGAAAGCCATGCTGATTTTTGAAGAAAAAGGAGTTGGAATTGAGGTGGGATGCAATATGCGAGTATATAATATGCTCAAGAAATTTACATGGTATGCAAGTTAATGAAATAGGACGATAATTCGACGGGTCGCTCCGGCTGCCAGCCTTGAACACAGGAATGACTTTGTTAATTTTCCAGTCACTAGGTATGGAACTGTTCGCAAGAGATTGATCAAAGATTATTTTTAGAAAATGAGAAGATACATTTTTTGTAGCTTTTAATATTTTGGCAGTGAGGTTGTCAGGCCCGGCAGCACTGGATAACTTTAGTTTGTCTATCAGAGCACAAATGCCAGCAGTAGTGATGTTGATAGGTGCCATCGCAGAAAAGTTTAAAAAATCTTTGTGTGATGTATTCCAGGCAGGTTCATGTGTGAAGACTGATGTAAAATAAGAGTTCATGACGTCAGATCGAAGTTCTGGAGGCACCTGTGAACCATCAGGATACAAAAGGGTAATGCAATGAGTGTTGCCTGATTTGGGTGATAACATCCGCCAGAATTTCTTTGGGTTTGTTAGTAGAATGCCATACAGATCATTGTGGAAAAACTTTCTTTTTGTACACCTTAGGAGACGCGTGTAATCCTGCAGGCACGAGAAATATTTTGTCCATTTATAAGCCAGTGCAGTTCTGTTAGCTTCACGAAAAAGATGCTTTTTCTTTTGAGAAAGCCTCCTTAAGGAGTTAGAGTACCAGGGCTTGTTGGAGTCACCGCGAATGCATATCAGCGGAACATAGGTTTCGACCAGATTTGAAAGTTTGTTTTTGAAAGTTAGCCAGTTTTCTTCGACAGACCTATTAGATGCAGACTGCTTGAAATGAAGAAAAAAGTTCTCAAGCTCCGAGTTGATACAGGCGAAGTCTCCCCTTTTATAATCGCGAATGAACTTAACAGAGCGCTGCCGTTGGGGAAACGGGAGTGATAGGTTGAAAATAACTGTGTTGTGGTCACTGAAACCGTCAGTGCTCGATATGTATTGGATGAGTTCGGGGCTAGATGCAAAGACTAAGTCAAGGGTGTTACTGCCACGTGTAGGGAAGTTTACTGCTTGGGTGAGGTTAAATGTCATGACAACGTCAAGGAAATCTTTCGCTTGACGAGAAGATGTGCTCAAGTTTCCCCAATCGATGTCAGGGAAATTAAAGTCACCGCAGAGGATGTAATTGGCTTTAGGAAAACGGGTATTAAGATCGAGCAGAACCGAGTAAAAATCGGCAATAAAGGAACTGTCACTGTCAGGAGGGCGATAACTAGGATGTCATTAACTCGCATTTGTTCCCTCGCCCACTCTGCCTGCTTCCTGTCTGTTAACGTTACACTTATCATTTTTCACTTCCACAGAGCATTACCGCTGTGGCTCAGTGGTTACGGTGCTCGGCTGCTGACCTGAAAGACGCAGGTTTACCCTGCCACAGCGGTCCAATCTCGATGGAGAAGAAATTCTAGAGGCCTGTGTACTTTGCGATGTCAATCCACGTTAAGGAACCCCAGGTGATCGAAATTTCCGGACCCTTTCACTACGGCGCTCCTCATAGCCTGAGTCACTTTGAGACGTTAAACCATTAACCATAGGTTGCCGCATTGTCCATAACTAAGCTGAACTCTTTTCGTAAGCCTCCCTATTTCTGCCCCATTGAAGAGTATCTATTTATTTATTTATTTATTTATTAGCTACCTGCATCGCCCCGCAGGGCATTACAGCAGGGGGGTACAGACTTCATTTATAGGTATAAAGCAATTATTGCAGTGCATGGAAAAATGCTTCGTTAGATGTAATACATACAATGCTCGATGGCAAACTGTTCCAGTCCCGAACAGTTCTAACAAAAAAAGAATAACGCATGACGTCACCCTTGCAAGAAAATTCTCTGACCTTCAAGCAGTGGTCCAGTCGCTTTGATATATAATGAGGTGCCTGGATATATTGTTCGCGGTTTATGCCAGTTTTTGAATAATAAATCTCATGGAAAAATTTCAATCTGATGTACCTTCTACGGTCCTTCAACTCTTGCCAGTTAAGTTTTCGTTTGCTTTCGGTCATACTAACTTGCCAATTATAATTACCAAGAACAAATCTAACTGCCTGTAGTATACAGCTGCTGTATACTTTTCTCTGGAGGTATATTGGTAAACTGCCATTCATGATCTGAGAGAATGTGCCATATGTGCACCACACCATTCTTAGTGTGTTCTAGTTATTTCCCTCTCATGATCTGGATCAGCTGTCACTCCTTGCCGTAAGGAATGTATTCCTTTACCACTTCAAGCACCTCGCTACCAATTGTGAACTGCTAGAAGAACATTGGATTTGGCGAGTTGGTGGTGATTTATTGCATTAAAAACCAGCGCTAAAAAACACACACAGAGGACGAGACGAGACACACGAAAGGCGCTGAACTTATAACTGAATTTTATTCGATAGTAAGAAGTCAATTTATACAATACACACGCCCCTTGCGAGACTGTTGAACATTACTTTGGTTTTCTGCATGTTAATTTTTAGACCCACTGTTCAGCTCTGCTTGTCTAACTCATTGATCATGATTTGCAGTTCACCTCCTGAGTGACTCAGCAAGGCAATGTCATCAGCGAATCGCAGAATACTTAGGTATTCTTTATTAACTCTTATCCCCAACTCTTCCCAATTCAGGCCTCAGAATACTTCCTGTAAACAGGCAGTGATTAGCTTTTGCGAGCTCGTGTCTCCTTGCATTAAATTCACTCCTCAGTATAATGTACTCTGTTTTTATTTTGCTTATTGCCGATTTCACGCCTTCATAGAAGCTTTTGATGATTTGGTCATCATACCTGGATATAAGTCCATAGGACTGTACTACCTTCAGTTTGTACCTGTTATTTAGCCTAATTACAATAACTGCCACCCTCTGAATAATACTATAAAGTTCCTGTATGTTGCCGCCTATATCCTGATTGATGAGGAATCCAACTAAGATTGTTTTGTCTATTCTCCCCTTTTGTCCCTGTTACCTGCGCTGTTGTGAACGATGAATCCAACTAGCTCTCGTCTGTCCGCTAAACCATGACAGCATACTATGTGCCCCCTCCTACATAACCAGGCCTGGGGTGCGGCCTGATCTGGGTGACCAGAACCGACAACGCACTCCCTCACCAGGGCAGGATTTGGCCACCCTGGTGCAGTACTTGGCCACAACCTTCTGTGAACAAGCCTTTGGCCCTCAGTCTGCAGCCGCTTTGGAACGACTGACCAAGGCGCCAGTTAGACCAATGACGTAGCGGAGGGTGCTCAAGAATTTCTGGCTCCAGACAGGCCGCCATTGGAAACTGAACCTGGCAACATTTAACACTAGAACCTTATCTAGCGAGGCTACCCTAGCAGTGCTGTTCGAGTAACTAGCAGGTATTAAATGGGATGTCATAGGGCTCAGTGAAGTTAGGAGGACAGAGAGGTGCATAGAGTACTAATGGACAAGCATGTACTGTACTATCGTGGATTAGGGGACAGTGAGAACTATGTGTAGAATTCTTCACCAATCCAGGTGTAGCTGGCAATATAGAGGATTCCTGTAGTATTAACGAGAGTGTGGCAGCTATCGTAATTAGGCTTAATAAGAGGTACAAGCTGAAGGTGATGCAGGCCTACGCACGTACATCCAGCCATGATCACGAGATCGTTGAAAGCTTCTATGTAGACATGGAGTCGGCAATGAACAAAGTAAAATCACAGTATACTGTACTAATAGGCCATTCAATGCAAAAGTAGGCTGGAGTTAAGGCGGTAGGCGATAATGGCATAGGCTCTAGGAATAGCAGGGGGGGGGGGGGGTATATTAGTAGAGTTTGCAGATAAAAATAATTTAGGGATTAAGAATACCTTCTCCCAGAAATGAAAGAACAGGAAGGGGATGTGGAAAAGCCCTAATGGTGAGACTAAAAACAAAATAGACTTCATTTTATGTGCTCACCCTGACATTGTACGTGATGTGGAGGTCATTGAAAAGGTGCTTTGTAGGGACCCACAGGATGGTAGGGTCTCGAATTAGCTGAGACTTGAAGAGAGAGTGGAAGAAACTAGTGACACGCAAGCCCGTCAACGAGTTAGAGGTAAGAGAAAAGTAGAGGAATTGAGGATTTCGCTGCAGAACAGCTATTTGGCTCTAACTGAGGAAGACGATCTTAATGCTCAAACACTGAACGATAATCTCACTGCTATTATTACTGAGTCCGCTGTAGAAGGGTTCGACAGGATACTGGCAAGCTATCTCAGGAGACAAAAGATCTGATTAAGAAATGCCAAAGCTTGAAAATGTCTAACACTACAGACAGAATAGAACTAGCAGAGCTGTCAAAGTTAATAAGCGCAATGTAGCCGACATAAGGAAGTTTAATATGGAGAGAATCATGTATGCTGTAAAGAACGGAGGTAGCCTAAAAGCGGTGAAGTGGAAACTAAGCATTGGTAAAAACCAGGTGTGTATGTTCCTTGGTGTGTAATTCCTTCTTTAGCGTGACACTTAAATGCGACAGCACAACCCGTATGTGAAGTTTGCTAGCGGTGTTGTCTATGAACTGCCTCTGTCATGCGGTATGGTATAAATCACAGAAACAAGCAAATGTGTAAATGATAGGGCACAGCAGCACGAGCTGTCAGTGCTAAACGATGCAAACCTACGTCTGCCAAAGCATTGCAAGAATTGTAAATGCAAACCAACCAAAGTTTTCCAACATAAAGATCATAGGCAGAAGTTGTGACACTGTGGCACGCGAACTACTTGAATTGTTTTTTATCAGAAAAAAGGCTGATATGTGTATTAGCAACATTTCAGTGTGCTTGAAACAATAAGAACAACATTTCTTGGCGACACGTGTGTAAGGTATGGAAGATTCTGATATGATGAATGATTTTATGAGTATATATATGTAAGCACATTCTTTCTGAATAAACAGTTGTGAGTTAGCGCCTGCGTTGTCCTGTTTATGTGTCGCGCTAAAAAAGGAATTTGTCTTGGAAGAAATGTGAACCAATTAGCCCTTAAGCAAATGCTGCAGAATGTTAATGATAGAGGCAATAACACACAGCAATGCGTCATCCTGCCAGTAATGAAAGAGGAAGTAAAGAAAGCCTTGGGAGCAATGCTGGGGGGGAAAGCTTCTGGCGAGGATCAGGTAACTACAGATCTGTTGGACTGAGGGGAGATTGTGCTAGAAAAACTAGCCGCCCTGTATACTCAATGCCTTATGACCTCGACTGTACCAGAAGCTTGGAAGAATGCAAACATTATCTTAATTCATAAGAAGGGAGACGCCAAGGACATGAAAAATTACAGGCCGATAAGCTTACTGTCCGTTGCCTACAAGCTATTTACTAAGGTAATCGGTAATAGAGTCACGGCAACCTTAGACTTCAATCAAATGATCAGGCAGGATTTCGTAAAAGGTATTCCACAATTTATCATATTCACATTATCAATCAGGTGATAGAGAAATACGCAGAATATAAGCAACCCCAATATATAGCCTTCACTGATTACTAGAAAGCATATGACTTGCTGGAAACCTCAGCAGTCATGCAGGCATTGCGGAATCAAGGAGCAGAAGAGCCTTACGGGAAGATGCCATTAACACACCTTACTGACATCCTAGTCAACAGTAATGACATCCTAGTCGAAATCAAGAGGAAGGAATGGGCTTGGGCAGGGCATGTAAAGTGAAGGCAAGATAACCGCTGGTCCTTGAGGGTAACGGAGTGGATTCCAAGAGAAGGCAAGCGTAGCAAGGGGCGGCAGAAGGTTAGGTGGGCGGATGAGATTAGGAAGTTTGCAGGCATAGGGTGGGCACAGCTGGCAAAGGATAGGGTTAATTGGAGAGACATGGGAGGGGCCTTTGCCCTGCAGTGGGTGTAGTCAGGCTGATGATGATGATGACGACGTGAAAATACTGGAAGATATCTATAACGACTGCGCAGCTGCCACAGTCCTCCATACAGTGAAGAATAAAATTCCAATAAGGAAGGTTGTCAGGCAGGGAGACACGATCTGGCTAATGCTGTTCAACGTCTGTTTACAGGAGGTTCGTGAGCACATGAAGTGGGCCTAGTTGGTTTTCCATCGAGGTGAATTTAGCACAAAAAGGGGCACTAGAAGGAATAGCAGACAACATGAGTGCTACTAACAACTGAAGCCTTATTGCAGGCAAGGCAATGACTACATATTGTCACGTGGTGGTGACGTTGAAGAACACAGTAGCAATACTGTGAAAGACAAAACTAACTTTTATTGGGCGAACCTGTGCCCACAAAAGAGACTACACTTGCAGCACAACGGTAGCGGCGAGCACGGTCGGCGATCGTCGAAAATCTGATCCGCGGGTCAAGCGCGTCGGCTGTTATATAGCAGTCGTCGAATGTTCCAGACTAATCGTTGGGACCCGCGTGCCTTCCACAAAGTTCTACACCATTTGCGTCAGGCGATGAAATCAGATAACATAAGGTTCGTCTACAACAGACAGCGAACAGAAGCATCGATGACTTGCCAGAAACTTCGGATAGATGCAGGCGCGTCCCGCGCTGTGCGATAACACTTGTTAGGCGGCGAAACGTGGTCGCCCCATAAAGATAAATGACACGTGTCATTACCCCCCCTCTTGAAAAGCATCGACCCGATGCTGGAAACAAACGAAATAAAGAAAAGCACTCGTAGCAAAGAAAACAACAAAAATAAGGAAGTTCGTCAGCGTCCGTAAAAGGGTTTAAGGCGCACCACGTGGACCACTTCAGATCGTGCGCGGCGCCGCTGTGAATGCGAAATGCCGTCTGGCACGACCTCATAGTCCAGTGAGCCAATACGTCGAATGACCTTGTAAGGTCCGAAATAGCGTCGCAATAGTTTCTCACTGAGTCCTCGTCGGCGTATCGGGGTCCATACACAAACACGGTTGCCGGGCTGGTACTCAACGAAGCGTCGTCGCAGGTTGTAGTGTCGGCTTTCGGTACACTGCTGGTTCTGGATCCGTAGGCGGGCGAGCTGTCGAGCTTCTTCGGCGCGCTGGAGATAGATAGCGACGTCAAGATTTTCCTCGTCAGTGACGTGCGGCAGCATGGCGTCGAGCGTCGTCGTCGGGTTCCTGCCGTAAACCAACTTAAATGGCGTGATCTGTGTTGTTTCTTGCACCGCCGTGTTGTAAGTGAATGTTACGTACGGCAGGACCGCATCCCATGTCTTGTGCTCGACGTCGACGTACATTGCTAGCATGTCGGCGAGGGTCTTGTTCAGGCGCTCCGTGAGACCATTCGTCTGCGGATGGTAGGCAGTTGTCCTCCTGTGACTTGTCTGGCTGTATTGCAGAATGTCTTGCGTGAGCTCTGCTGTAAAAGCCGTTCCTCTGTCGGTGATGAGGACTTCTGGAGCACCATGTCGCAGCAGGATGTTCTCGACGAAAAATTTCGCCACTTCGGCTGCGCTGCCTTTCGGCAGAGCTTTAGTTTCAGCGAAGCGGGTGAGATAGTCCATTGCCACGACGATCCACTTATTTCCGGAAGTTGATGTCGGAAACGGTCCCAACAAGTCCATCCCGATCTGCTGAAAAGGTCGGTAAGGAGGCTTGATCGGCTGTAGTAATCCCGCTGGCCTTGTCGGTAGTGTCTTGCGTCGCTGACAGTCTTGGCATGTCTTGACGTAACGGGCGACATCGGCGGTTAGGTGCGGCCAGTAATATCTTTCTTGTATCCTTGATAGCGTCCGGGATAAACCGAGGTGCCCAGCGGTCGGATCGTCATGTAGGGCGTGCAGTACTTCTGGACGCAGCGCCGACGGAACAACAAGAAGATAGTTGGCGCGGACTGGTGAGAAGTTCTTCTTCACGAGTAGGTTGTTTTGAAGCGTGAACGAAGACAATCCACGCTTAAATGCCCTAGGGACAACGTCGGTGTGCCCTTCCAAATAATCGACTAGGGCTTTTAGCTCCGGGTCTCCTCGTTGCTGTTCGGCGAAGTCTTCCGCGCTTATTATTCCAAGGTAGGCGTCGTCATCCTCGTCATCTTGCGGCGGCGGGTCAATGGGGGCGCGTGATAGGCAATCGGCATCTGAGTGTTTTCGTCCGGACTTGTAGGTTACAGTGATGTCGTATTCTTGTAGTCTGAGGCTCCACCGTGCCAGCCGTCCTGAGGGGTCCTTTAGGTTAGCTAGCCAACACATTGCGTGATGGTCGCTGACCACTTTGAATGGCCTGCCATATAGGTAAGGGCAAAATTTCGCTGTGGCCCAAACGATGGCGAGGCATTCCTTTTCGGTTGTAGAAAAAATGCCTTCCGCTTTTGATAACGACCGGCTAGCGTAAGCTATCACGTGTTCATGCCCATCTTTTCTCTGGACTAGGACGGCACCGAGGCCTAGGCTACTGGCGTCAGTGTGGATTTCGGTATCGGCGTGCTCGTCGAAGTGCGCAAGTACGGGCGGCGACTGCATGCATTGTTTGAGTTCTTGAAATGCGTCGGCCTGCGGCGTTTCCCACTTGAACTCGACGTCACATTTAGTGAGCTGTGTCAGTGGCTCAGCGATGCGTGAAAAGTCCTTGACAAATCGCCTGTAGTAGGCACACATGCCAAGAAATCTACACACTGCCTTCTTGTCGATGGGCTGCGGGAACTGTGCGATGGCAGCTGTCTTCTGTGGGTCAGGGTGGACTCCAGACTTGCTGATGATGTGGCCTAGGAACAGAAGCATCGATGACTTGCCAGAAACTTCGGATAGATGCAGGCGCGTCCCGCGCTGTGCGATAACACTTGTTAGGCGGCGAAACGTGGTCGCCCGATAAAGATAAATGACACATGTCAATATGAAAAGATGCAAACACACAGAAGAAACAGAGTAACTTGCTGGGCTAGTTGGTTCATAATGTGTAATGGTGGAACCATCGAAATGGACGCAGGACAAAAAGAAACAGGCACACACACAACACCGCTGGACTTACAACTGAGTTGTAAGTCCAGCGGTGTTGTGTGTGTGCCTACTTCTTTTTGTCCTTTTTGTCCTGCGTCCATTTCGATGGTTCCACCATTACACAGAAGAAAATACCAGCTAGCGGAGGTGATTGACAAAGCCTCTTTTAGCTGTCTTAGCACGCGATTTCTTTAGCTAACTGGAGATGTGCTAACACACTCTGCGCCCTTTTTGGTGATAGTGAATGCTTAGGTGATTTCGTGGATCAGCTCATCATGATGAGTCATGAAAATTTTGCATCCTCGCAGGTCTGGCATACACCTAGCCTCTTGACAATCCTGACAATGAAGCGTGAGGTTGCTTTTTGGAGTTGATGCCCTCAAAGACTCGGCAAGCTCCCTTAGGCAATCAGTGGATGACCGACTGCATGTTTTGCACATTTGTGGTTCTTGCTGGTTGTCACTCTGTTGACAATCCGGGCAGTGAGGTGGCAAAAGATGTGCTCCCTTTGTAATCTGCAATTCGCTGATGACATTGCCTTGCTGAGTCACTCAAAAGATGAACTGCAAAGCATAATCAGTCAGTTAGGCAGGCAGAGCAGAACGCTGGGTCTAAAAATTAACATGCAGAAAACCAAAGTAATGTTCAACAGTCACTGAAGCAGTTTACAGTTGGTAGCGAATTGCTGGAAGTGGTAAGGGAATACGCCTACTTGGGCCAGGTAGTGACCACAGATCCGAATCACGAGGGCGAAATAACTAGAAGAATAACATTGGGGCGCAACGCATATGGCAGGTTCTCTCAGATCGTGAATGGCAGCTTGCCAGTATCTCTCAAGAGAATAGTGTATAACAGCTGTATCTTGCCGGCACTCACCTATGGGGCAGAAACGTGGAGGCTAACGAAAAGGGTTCAGCTTAAGTTAAGGACAACGCAGCGAGCTGTGGAAAGAAAAATGGTGGGTGTAACATTAAAAGATCGCAAGAGGGCAGAGTGGTTGAGGGAACAAACGCGGGTTAATGACATTTTAAGTCGAAATCAAGAGGAAGAAATGGGCCTGGGCAGGGCATTCAATGCGAAGGCAAGATAACCGCTGGTCCTTGAGGGTAACAGAGTGCATTCCAAGAGAAAGCAAGTGTAGCAGGGGGCGGCAGATGGTTATGTGGGCGGACGAGATTAAGAAATTTTCAGGAATACGGTGGCAGCAGCTGGCAGTGGACAGAGCTAATTGAAGAGATATGGGAGGGTCCTTTGCCTTGCAGTGAGCATACTCAGGCTGATAATAATGATGTGCATCTTACGGATAACATGAATTACCTTTTTTTTTGAAGCAGGAATAATCTGTGTTGATAGCAGAGGTCATACTCTACACCGAGACAACAGTAATGTACATGACTCGGGAAGAGAACATTGTCTAAAAGAAGTTTGACCTTACATGGCAGCGGACTTAAAGTGAACGGCATTCTGGCAACCTGTACAAGCTTTCATGCAAGAAAGTCTGTGTGATCAGACCCTGATGTTTGGCTATCGAAAAATACACATAACGTTTCTGCCGAATGGACAAGCTCAATTCAAGAATATCAGTCTCTAAGGTCATACCTTTGTTTTTGCTTGAAACAAAATAGCTATGGTTTTTTTTTTTTTTCGCTGTTGTTTAAGTCATTATCTAGTGACCGTCTTTGTATTCTAGCAAGAACAAAATTTGTGGTCGAAAGCATGCTTCCCACATTGTTTTATGAAAAAAAAAAAACACTGTAATATCGTAGGTATAGATTACATAGTTTGGTTCACCGGCCACAAGAACAAGGTTGTTTGCGTAAACATTGAAAAAAAGGAGGTGCAGTATGCTTGTTTAACAAAAGGTAAAAATATCGCTTAATTGAACGGAAACTGCACAGAAAGACGGATAGGACGAGCATTGACTTCAACTAAGCATGTTTATTGAAGGCCACATGTTGCATATATATATATATATATATATATATATATATATATATATATATATATATATATATATATATATATATATATATATATATATATATATATATATATATATATATATATTGCAACGTATAGAAGAAGAGATTAAGGAAGACTCTCGGAGGCGCGCGTGCTCTGGGATTCGGTGCTCTGTTCCTGGTGCTCTGTGCGGGCCGCCCTGTGCTCTTGACCTGTGTGCTGTGCCCGGGCGTTCTCGCGTCGTTCCCGCCTGGACCACGTAACATCTTTGGTGGAGGTGCGGATTTTCCGCTGTGCACACCACACAGCTTCGTAGTACTCGTCAGGCCGGGACTACCACCATGGCTCCACCCGGCCGGTCAAGGAGCCCCACTACCCCCACTACCCCTCCTTTCGTCATCATGGCTCCTCCTCGCGACCCCGGCACGTTTTCCGGCACAGATGGCTCGGACGTCGAAGACTGGATAAACCTCTACGAGCGTGTCAGCAACTACAACAGGTGGGACCCTACGCTAATGCTCGCGAACGTCATCTTTTACCTCAATGGCACGGCGCGCGTATGGTACGAGACCCACGAGGAAGAGCTAACAAGTTGGGACACCTTTAAGGAAAAGTTGAAGACGCTATTCGGTAGACCTGATGACCGCCAGCTCGCCGCCAAGAAACAGCTGGCTACTCGAGCACAATCTTCTACCGAGAGCTACGTGGCCTACATTCAGGACATCTTGGCGCTTTGTCACAAGGTCGACGCCGCAATGAGTGAGACCGATAAAGTGGGCCACGTGCTCAAAGGCATTGCCGACGATGCGTTTCACTTGCTTGTTTGCAAAGACTGTACCTCAATTGACTTCATCATAAACAAGTGCCGTCGATTTGAGCAAGTCAAAGGCCTCCGCATTTCGCCGTCGCTTTCTCGCCTTCCCAACACGGCCGCGACATCTTCCTGTGAGGACCACCGATCACCATCCCGCACACCCTCGGACGCCCCTGCCGTCACCGATTCGGTCACCCGGATCGTCCGACGTGAACTGGAGGCCCTCGCACCTGTGATATCCCCGCTCTCCGTCCCTGATACAACCCTGCCCGCTGTGTCCCTGATTCAGGCCGTCGTGCGGCAGGAACTCGCTCATCTGAACCTCGCTCCGGCAGTGTGCGCCATCAGAAGCCCGGACACCCCCCAGCCCCCACCGTGTGCTTTTCATCGCACCTATTATTCTCTGCCCCGTTCCCGCAATCCCAATGACTGGCGCACGGCGGACGACCGTCCCATTTGCTTCCGGTACTCTCGCATTAGCCACATCGCCCGTCATTGCCGCAGTCCATGGTCTCCAACGCCCCGCAACGTCTTCCCCTCCTACAGTCCCGCCTCATCCCACAACTTCTCGACCCGCGCCCCGTCCGAACCGTCTGCACCAGCCGTACCCCCTCCACGCCGATTCTCCCGCTCTCCGTCCCCGCAGGGCCGCCGCTCTCGTTCCCCCCAGTCGCCTTCTCGCAGCCGCTCCAAATTGGAAAACTAAGTGATGCAGCTCCCGGAGGTGACGCTGCATCAACGACCCGGACTACAAATCCTCTCTCGACCACTCGACCTAATCTTCTGAGCGTCACTATCGACCGTGTTCCTGTGCGCGCCCTGATTGACACCGGTGCTCATGTATCAGTGATGAGTGCTGGCCTCCGCCGTCGCCTCCGCAAAGTCCTCACTTCTGCAACGTCCCGTGTGCGTGTCGCGGATGGTGGCACGCCTGCTGTGGACGGTATGTGTACCGCGCGCGTTACTATTGCCGGCCAGAGTATACCAGTTCAGTTCACCGTGCTGACCACCTGTGCCCATGACCTTATCCTCGGCTTAGATTTTTTGACTGACCATTCCGCCCTCATTGACTGCTCGGAGGGTGTTCTACACCTCGCCCTTCCAATGCTGGATTCAGACCCACTTGATGTATCACTGCGACTGTTCAGTACCGCATATGCTCGCCTGTCATCCCGAACCGCCTCTTTTGTTCCATTGACCCCATCTCGCCCAGTTCCCGATGGCGACTATCTCGTTACTCCCAATCTTGACCTCCTCCTGACCCGTAACGTTGCCCTACCTCATACTATTGCCACTTCGGCCTCACTTCTCAAGTGCTACCCTCCGGCATCTGCGTCGCTACGCTATCCCCTCTCGCTCCTTGCCACGTGGCTACGTTGCCCGCTACCCCAGTTCCAGAAACCGCCGCACCGCGCCGGCAGTCTCTTCTGTCGACCGACACCTCCACAACCATGATGGCTACCGACCTCCATCCCGATCAAACTGCCAAGCTTCGTGCCCTTCTCGAATCTTTTTCGGATATTTTTGACGTGAACAACACCGCGCTGGGTCAAACTCTCGCCGTCAGGCACCGCATTGAAACAGGCAATGCCCCTCCCATCCGCCGCCGCCCTTACCGGGTCTCTCACGCCGAGCGTCAAGTAATCAATGCGGAAGTTACTAAAATGCTAGAAAAAAACATTATCGAACCCTCACACAGTCCCTGGGCCTCACCCGTCGTCCTTGTCAGGAAAAAGGATGGCTCATGGCGTTTTTGCATTGATTATCGCCACCTGAATAAGATCACTAAAAAGGACGTGTACTCCCTGCCGCGTATCGATGACGCGCTTGACTGCCTCCATGGTGCCAAATTCTTCTCGTCCATTGATCTTCGCTCCGGCTACTGGCAAATTGCTGTAGATGAACAGGACCGTGAGAAAACCGCTTTTGTGACTCTTGATGGCCTTTATCAATTCAAAGTTATGCCTTTCGGATTATGCAACGCACCAGCCACATTTGAACGCATGATGGTTGCTCTTTTGCAAGGCTTTAAGTGGTCCACCTGCCTGTGCTATCTCGATGACATCATTGTCTTTTCGCCCTCGTTTTCCTCTCACCTCACTGACCTTTCTCAGATCCTTTCTCTCTTTCGTCATGCTGGCCTGCAGCTCAACTCGTCTAAGTGCCGTTTCGCGCGCCGTCAACTCGCCATCTTGGGTCATGTCGTCGACGACACGGGGGTGCACCCTGAGCCTGATAAGGTCCGAGCCGTTAAAGACTTTCCCCAGCCCCGTTCCTGTAACGACGTCCGCAACTTCTTAGGGCTGTGCTCCTACTTTCGTCGATTTGTTGAAGGCTTCGCCGACATCGCCCGCCCCCTCACCGACCTCCTGAAAAAGGACGCCACCTTCATCTGGGGACCCGACCAAGCACACGCGTTTTCCACCTTGATATTGAAGCTTACTACCACGCCAGTTCTGGCCCACTTCGATGTGACAGCTCCCACTGAAGTCCGCACAGACGCCAGTGGCTATGGCATCGGCGCTATTCTCTCTCAGAGGCAATCCGAACAGCACCGTGTCATCGCCTACGCCAGCCGCCTCCTCTCCGCCCCGGAGCGCAATTACTCAATTACCGAACGTGAGTGCTTAGCCCTTGTCTGGGCGGTTGGGAAATTCCGCCCATATTTGTACGGCCGCCCTTTTACGGTTGTCACCGACCACCATGCGCTCTGCTGGCTCTCATCACTGAAAGATCCTACTGGCCGCCTAGGTCGCTGGGCTTTACACCTCCAAGACTACGACTATACCGTGGTATATAAGTCCGGTAGGCTACACACTGATGCTGATTGCCTCTCCCGATACCCCGTTGACTCTTCTGATCATTCTGGCAGTGACTCCGTCGCTGACCTCTTCTCGCTCTCTGCTCTTACTCACCTTGGCGATGAGCAGCGACGAGATATCGAGTTCCGCTCTATTATTTCCCGCCTCAGATCCTCTCCATCTGACCCTGCCCTGCGCCGGTTTGTACTTCATCATGACACACTCTACCGCAGAAGCCTGAACCCCGCCGGCCCAGGCCTACTGCTTGTTGTCCTGAAGCATCTGCGCAACGACGTCCTCCACGAGCTCCATGACCTCCCCACTGCTGGACACCTGGGTGTCTCGCGTACTTACGCCCGCGTGCGTCGTCGCTTCTTTTGGCCCCGTCTCTACCAGTCCGTCCGCCGCTATGTTCGTGCCTGCGACCACTGCCAACGCCTGGAAAAGTCCTGCCACGCTCTCCGCGGGTTTGCTCCAGCCTGTTGATGTGCCCCCTGAACCATTCTATCATGTTGGCTTGGATCTTTTGGGCCCGTTTCCGGAGTCCACCTCCGGAAACAAATTGATTGCCGTTGCAACAGATGATGCTACTCGCTATGCCATCACGCGGGCCCTCCCCACCAGTACTGCTACCGACGTGGCCGATTTTCTCCTCTACGACCTCATCCTCCGTCATGGTGCACCCCGCCAACTTCTCACCGACCGCAGCCGTTGCTTTCTCTCTAAAGTTGTCGACGACATTCTCCGTTCCTGCTCAACAAAACATAAGCTGACCACCGCCTATCATCCCCAAACCAACGGTCTTACAGAGCGCCTCCGAGAGTCTTCCTTCATCTCTTCTTCTACTCTTCTTCTATATATATATATATATATATATATATATATATATATATATATATATATATATCACAAAAAAGGTGAATGCATGTTGCATGTGCATTTCCCATGTGGCAAAAAAAAAATGCCACAAAGACGAAAACTATTCACTTGCTCACAGGGAAAAAGAAGTGGTGTTGACCTCTCTCTTTGATATAAAAGGCTTCTGCCAGTTCACAAGCTAGCCTACCTTTATTTCTATCTAGAATTTTGATCTCCTCAAGTCGTGGTTCATTTTTTTTTTTCATGTTCATTAATGCAATTCAGAAGAGCGTGTTGTTGAGCAAGTTGGCTTTGCATGATATAAATGAAGTGGATGCAAAACTTGGACAGGGACCAAGAAGCAACACATATGACAGCTGACAAGCGCTTGTCAGTCGTCCTATGGGATTCTTCTCAGTCCCTGTCCACGTTTAGCACCGACTTCATTTATATTATTAATGCAAGAGCGGCAATGGGAGGGTAGGTTTTCCAACGAACCTGATGTGTCTCCTGATGATCTTCTGTGTTCCCGAGCGCGTTTGTTGATGCAGTGTCCAGTTTGACCAACGTATACCTTGCCACAAGTAAGGGGGAGCCCGTAGACCACTCCCGTGGCACTCCTTACGTAGGGCTTCGAGTGTCTGCTTCCACTGCCGGATGTTGCTTTAGCACCGCTGCTAAACATAGTTGTGGTCAGCGCCTGTCCTGTCCGTCTTTCTGTGTGGTTTGTGTGAAATTTAGTGCTGTTTTTGCCTTTTGTTGAACAATGCTTCACTAGTTAGCCCCGCAAGATGTACTGTTAAGCAGTATGCTCCATTGAGGAGCAGCAATTCTTACTTGCTTAAACTGGGAGTAGTTGCCATTAACTTGAGCAAGTTTATTTCGCTGAGGTAGCACAATCACTCTGGCACCACTTCTTTTAATTTGAATGCAAGGTCGCCACCATACATATATGGCAACAGCATCAATGACAGTGTCCTCCCAGTTAGAGTGGCGAAAACTTGGGAGTGGCTTCCTCTTTGTTTAGACTAAAACTAGGCAGCAGTGACATGCACACTGTTGTTGTCAGGAATGTCGAAGTTCCTCCAAGGTGATGAAGACAGCCTCTTTGACGATGTCGAAGCCTTCTCTCAGCCGTCAAAAATAAGAAAAGGAAAAGACTGATGTTGGCTTGGCTCAGAGAGTGGTACCAGACTGTTGTTTGAGCGAGCCACACCTGCCACTGCGCATGACAGTCGCTTGCTGTGCCAACCCCTCTGGGAGAATGAATGTATGCAAGCATTCTGGGTTTTTATAGATGCCACCGTTGTCAGGGCTGCAACAGTTGTGGGTGCTGCTGTGCAGGAGGGGGGTCCCAGAAGTGCAGAGGTGGACTCGGACGACTCGGATGTCCCTGAGGAGCTGAAGCGGGACTATGTGGACGAGATGACTGGGGATGCCCCACTGCGCAAGTGAGTCTGGCTCTGCTGCTTCGCACTTGTTCTCTCTGCGGGTCATTGACGCTCTGGTTTCACACACTGAGGAAGTTCTCTTTTTGTCTACCACAGTAGGTCCCATTCCCTACACTCTCTTGCTTGAGGCTGAAGGTGCCTCGTGCATTCAGCTGTGTCTGGGCCAGCCATCAAGGGAGATTGAATGTGTAACTGCACACCACTTGATGACCCTAGCCTCCAACGCTGCAGGCTGGTCGCTGGAATTTTCAGCTGCACATTTGGGAGCAGTCGTTTGTGCAGTAAAGTACTGCAACATCATTACAGTTCTATCTTCAGCGGGAAGATGTGACCACAGGGCTTTTTTTCATTCTCGCTCAATTTATCGTTATCGACCAGAGCAAGGTGTTGAGCTGGTTGGTACAGCACCAAGAACAAGATGGCATGCCACACAGGCACCTGTGTCTTGTCATTCCCTGTTTTTTAGGATACTAAAGGGAAGAATGGCGCAGCATCAAGTAATGAGGACAGCAGGAGAGCATGCAAACGCACAATCGCCAACTTTCAACCTTATTGTTTGGCTGCCACTACGCCAAATTTATACGAGGCAAAATGCCCCACAAAGTAAAGAAAACCAAGACAGTGTCTGACGCACTGGACGCGACATGCAAGGCAACAAATCATGGTAACACACGTGGGACACAACATGACAACCACACTAAGCTAACAGCAGCACGTGGAACATCCCTGTCACGGATGACAAACTAGACAAAACTTGAGGTAGAAGACGGGAACAAAACAGGCTAAAACTTAAACGAATCACGCACATATCAACAAAATAATCTGACGGAAGGCCACGTTGCAAAAAAATAGGGTAATGATGAAGAAGGACTAAATGCGGTAAAAAACATGAGAATGAAACCTGAAGTGCCAACCGAACACAGCTAGAGAGACCTAAAAAATCACTAACAGGACGCATAAAACAAAACTACAAAGCCAACAATAACACGGCTAAAATTTGATGACAGGTGAATGAAAGGAAACTTGGCGCAAAAGCATGCTGAAACAAGGTCGGGGCCCAGGCGTGGCAAAAAAAGAACAAGAAACACCTTTTAGGTCTGCCACTCCGAGAGCGCTCACGTTCAATGAGGAAGGCTAATTCTTTTTTTGTTAGGCAGATTGGCGCCGCGCTAATGCAGGTCTTCTCTTCTCACGCTATTCCTTGCGCTTCTGCAATTTTGTGGCTAAGCTGATCTTAGTGCTTATAAATAACAGAGCATTTCTTCAGCAGTGCACTGCACTTGCAGGACCTGCAGTGTTCAGCTAGATGGCCTTCAATTGCCAATTGACGTAATTTTCTGCGATGTTCTTTCAGGCACTCGTTGAGGCACCTTCCTGTCTGGCCTATGTAGCAGGCATCACATTTTAGAGGAATCTTGTAAACGACGCCTTCTGAACAGGCTACGAATTTGTTCTGGTGGTTAATCGTGCATTTCGGCTTCGCTTTCTTGACTTGACAGGATTTTTTGCAAAGGGCAGAAAGTTTGGCAGGAGTGGAACATACCACTCTGACTTTCGCGCATGCTCCGATCTTTTTGGGGTTGTGTGAAACAGTATGAAGGTATGGTATCACATCTACCTTGCTTTTCTTAAGTTCTTCCTTTTTCTTGGCCTTGAGTCGATCTTTTTCTTCATTACTCAGAGGGGCCTCTACATTTTGTTTCCTGTGCAGGCCTTTGGCCTGCACTGATACCAGTAAAGGATCTGTACCAGTAAAGGATACCAGTAAAGGAGTAAAGGATCCAGTAAAGGACTGATACCAGTAAAGGATCTGGATAGCCCGCTGTCTTTAGGCACATACTGAAGCTTTTGTTCATTGAATGATGACTTGATTTCCTGACAGCGTTGGTGAAACAGTGTTGCACAATGGCCCTCTTTACTAGTTTGGAGTAATCTGACTGGTAAGGCAAGAGGCTTCAAAACACCAGCAGGTGTGGTTATCCATAAAAGTCAGACGGAGGTCCAAAAGCCTTATGGAACCTTCAGCAGGAAGTTCTTGAGTCAGTAGCAGGGGTTCTAAGCCTGTCGTCAACTTACTCAGTGCACTGTCAATGAGAGCATCATTTTGTGCTTCCAGTATCACTAAGTAATCATCTAAATAGCGAAACACCTTCATCACGCTGGAGCCAAGTTGCTTCACCAGAGGCGAGTCCTGATGGGCCACAACCAGGTCACTAAGAAGTGTGCGCGCTCTCCTGCTGTCCTCGTTACTTGATGCTGCGCCATTCTTCCCTTTAGCATGTCTGACCAACATGCCCAATCCTATACGCTTCTTTTAGGTTATGTCCTTCCGGAATTGTCGGCGAAAGCACGTCTTTTATTTTGTAAAAGTTGGAACCTTCCAACTAGCTTTATTGAAGGTGTACGGACGTAAAATGTCCAGTGTAAACAAATGATATGATTTCTGTCATGGAGATCCATCGATTAATGTCTTGGTGTGGGCTAGTTGGTTAATCATCATGGAAAGCGGCAGAGTGAAGCAACAAGGACGAAAGAGGAACACAGGACAAGCGCTGAACTGCCAACTGAATTTTTATTGAAAACGCCAGATTATGTACAATCCAAAACATCACGTGCCCATGACATGGGCAACCAGTGTCAACGCGACACTCAACGTCATCACTGGACGCCATATACTGCAACCATATCAAGGGCATGCCACCAAATGCGGAAGGGAGGACCTAAGTACAGAACGCAGTTATTACGTCGTAGCAAAAGCAGAGTCAACACTGAATAGCAAAAGTATAGTCAACAGGTCATAGCTAGGTGGATAGTTGGGCTAGTTGGGTTACGTTCATTTTACAGGAAAAAATACAGCGCGAACATAGACGACGGACGAAGAAGAGGTGCACAACACAAGCGCTGTCTCGCAACTAAAATTTTATTGAGGAAATCACATATAAAAGCGACCAAAAGAAAAGGTGGTCACCAATCACATGAGGCAATCAACACAAGGAGCAAACTCAAAAACTAAAAAGATCCCGGGGCACCCTTTTTTCCATGAACCATGGCAAATCAGGCATTGTCCAAGAACGGTATCCCCGCGTTGTGCACCTCTTCTTTGTCCGTCGTCTATGTTCGCACTGTATTTTTTCTGTAAAATGAAGGTCATAGCAAAGCAGAGTCAAAACGTCAAGTCATAGCAAAAGCAGAGTCAAAAGAAAACCCTCAACGAAAACAAAATAAAATACAGGCAACAGCAAAAACCAGTGTCAGGGGATAAAAGGAATTGTAATATGCCATCAAAACCAGGGGGTCATGGGAAATAAAAAGTATTATTTCATTTGATGCTGCCATCCAGGAAGGCAATTTTCTTTATTGGACAAGGAGACTAATGGCGTACTAACGTACCATTCACCGCCTCTAGATATAAGCCATGCTTCAGTCACTTCCCTCTGACGTTTTTCTTTTGCATATGCCCTTATCTTTTAATCATGAAACAACGGTTCACACTGGAACGTGCATTCCGGCCCACAAGCAAAATTGCAGTCACATTTCTTGCATTTCTTGCAATGGTCCGCAAGATAGCCGCCCGCGTTGCTGTTAACACAGACTGTGCTCCCGTATTCTCTTGTTCACACATCGGCCGCTCTGGCCAAGGCAGGAGCTGGCACATAGCAAGGGAATCTTATATACTACATCAGTAGCACAGCTTGTGGGCTTCACAGAATGCTTTTTGGAACATTCTTCACATTTTTTGTTGCTTTTAGACAAGATATTGCAAACACTTGACAGTTTACCAGGCGCAGAAAACAGCACATTCACCTTGTAGCACTTTGCAACTTTGCGAAAGCTTGTGATGGTAAGGGATTACATGCATTTGTTGCCTCTCTTCTTCATAATTCCGCTGTTTTTTCTCTTTCGTCTCTTGTAGAAGGCTCTCCAAAATGCTGGCGATTAAATTTTCTGGACATCCTGCTCCCTTCAATCGCCTCACAGGAAGCTCTCAACGATGTAGTGCTCGCAGCTTTTTGTTAAGGCCACTTGAAGGCTATTCGAAACTAGGCCTCTTTTTACGAGTTTCAAGTGTACGCTGTCGTATGGATGGGGGGCTTTTCTGTGAGCACTTGTCCTCTGTTCTCATGTCTCTCTTTCGTCCTTGTTGTTTCGCGCTGCCGCTATCCATGATTGAGGTACAAGTTGTTTCCTAGGCGTTGAGTAGAACATAGTTTCGGTATGATTTTGAATGTTCGGCATTTCCACCCACCTATTCACGGTGGCTGTCAGGAACAATTAGTGCTTGCTGATGTCACCAGCAGTGTGACATCAGCAATTGATTAACTGCCTGCGACATGGTGACTAGCACCAGAAGACACAAGGGACAACAAAAAGATACCGACAGGACACATGCCAGCCCTCAACTGGTCGGTATCTTTTCATTATCCCTTGTAGTTACCCTGTCGCAGCCAATTGCACCAACAAGCCCAAATTTCTTTAGACATTTATTCTTCGAACTCAAGAGATGTTTTGAGATGCATGCACTTGAGCTAGCAGAGACCCAAAATTTAGGCTGCGACAAGACACACAGAGGTCAAGCGGCATCAATCAGTGTGGAAGCTGTTTTGGACCTACTAGGATGGCTAGTGAAGGGGATTTAACTAAATTTGTACAGATAAGTAACTTTTTATGCTGATTTCAAGATTGCATTTTATTTTAAGCTAGCTGGTGTAGTTGTTGAATAGTGGCAATTAGCACATTCGTATGCTCATTCCCAGAGCACAAGTTTTTTATGTCAGCATGCTTGCAAAGCCCTGTTTCTTCTTTTAGATGCCCAGTACCCATGGAAATAAAAATTAAACACCAACATTCCTATCTGCTTGAAAATGTTTCATACAAAAATAAATTTCACAGTATATTGCAAGTGTACCTAGAAAAATTATGAGCTTTATTGCACTCCTCATCATTTCAGGATTCATGGACAAAAAAGCAGTCTACTGTCATTCGCTCTGAAATGCCGAAGGGTTGAGTTGTAGCAGTCACAGAGAAGTTGAGAAAAACAACCTTAAAATTTGCTGCAACCAATGGGATCTTTCCTCTGCATCGTGAAACTAAGGTGGTGGTGCTCTATCGTCGATGCACTGCTATTGGCGCACCATTTTTGTCGAGAAAACTTCAATTTATGGCGCATATTTCGTCATAATTTTTTGTCACAAAACAGATGAAGACCTCAGGGTTACGAAAAAATAAATTGAAAAACAAAATTTTTTACAACTTTTCATTTTTTTTACAAATGCAATCACAAATGCGCAGGCACATGAATCCAGTTTGGTCTGCTAGCCTGTCTGGTAGCGTCACGTGCTAGCTGCTACAAATTGCGGGCTTGTGAGTGGATCTTCACATCCTGCTGGAGTGTTGGGTTTGTGGCATAGTTAGTCCGGGTCTGATAATCGGAAGAAACCTATTGTGAGAAGCTTGAACCTCATTATGGCTTTAATCATTATGCTGGAATCTTGTTGGTTCAGCTTTCCTGTACAGTAGGGCTGTCAGATATGATGCACCTCTGTATACCATTATGACCAGGTTCACGAATAAAGCTGTAAGGAGGGGGCTTGCTTGTCTAGCTGTGCTGTTTTTGGGTGCAGTGTGCTTTTACAGTAAAAGCTCGTTAATCCGAACTCGAAGGGGACCGGAAAATTTTTCGAATTAAGCGAAGTTCGAATTATCGAATTAGCACTAGAATGAGCGGTTATAGCACCCCACTGCGCGGGCAGAACACAAAGCAGTCGCGTCTAGACTCATCGCGAGCTAGGCACTACTACACATTTGTGGCGGCCATATTCTGAGAATTAAATTCTCCTGGTCCTAGTGGCAAACGAAACAAATTGATCGGCCAATTATGCACTGGAAACAAGTACTGGAATGCATTCATGTGAGCAGCGAGCTTTAGTGCTGGAATACATGACGCTATTTATGCTCCAAAACATGTTTGTTTACGGGGAAGGATTGTCAAAATTAAAAGTATTTGGCAAAGTACATTTGCTTGTGTTTCTTCTGCCGAGACTCCATCAGCATCATCTGCAGCTTGCCCAAGACCTCCAGAGCAACGTCCGATTTCTCATTGTCACAGAAGTGGCGAGCTGCAACATTGAGCACCGACGCTACTTTATGTGCACTTGGCGGTGGCACAGTCTCGTCGTATCACTGTCGGCTGTTCTCACCGCATGTGAGCACTGCGACATCTGCTGGGAGCATGCAGCCTCAATTATATCCGCGTCACTCAAGGTCTGCAACGTCTCCACGCTGCTGTCCATGTAGCTCACGCTCGCGGCCCCAAAAAAAGCCATCATCGCCCGAACCGCCATACTACGTTGTTTATACCACGTGATCACGACCCAGCGACCGCGGCACAACGAAAACCTGGAACGGCAAGTGTCGAAGTATCAGCGGAGCGGGCCAGTGCTCCGGCAACGAAAACCTGCTACGGCATGCACCAGGATGGGGCTTATGTGCCTCCAGCACTCGCCTTTTTTTTCTTTTTCATTGTTTTACATCTCTGGTAAATTTGGAGCGTGTTTTACTTGCTACGGGTCAACTTCTATCTACGAGGAGCGGTGTCAGCCAGTGGCTCCTAGTTCGAATTAACCGTAATGGATGCCGACTTGTTCGAATTATCGGGAGTTTTCCCCTATTGAAATACACAGGGCTGTGCCGGGACTCAGGGGCGTCAGTTTGAATTAACCAAATTCGAATTAACGAGCTTTTACTGTATATGCAAAGCTTGGCTTCCTTCTGCAAGCGAGGGACACAGGGGTAATAGGGGAATGTTGGGTGCTGCAGGCAGGCCCAGGTGAGCCCAGCAGCACAGGCCAGTGGCAGCCCCTTTGTCAGCAACACAAGCCTCAATGTGCTGCGCCAGTTCGGTAAGTAGCTGCCACTGCTCAGTGTCCTTCGGAAGAGGCTCGTTCTGAAGAGGCTCACTCGACCTACATTGCAGTTCTGTGCTCACTGCCACATTGTGCGTAATGACTAAGCTGCTGTGCTGCAAGTTGGCCCTGTGCACAGTCCGACCACACTCAGCATCACAGGCTCATCAGAGAGTGTGGAACAGGGTTTCATTTCGGTTGTGCTTTTGCCATGACATCTGCAGTGGCGATAGCTGCAGCACTGGCTGTGAAGCATGGAGGCACATGTAGAATACTGTCCCAAATGAGAAGAGGCCGCAGCAGTGGCCTAGCAGTTTGAGCTTCTGTCTCGCATGCGGGAATTGCGATCCGCAGTGCCACCGGGTACCCACCGGTGGTATAATGGGTACAAGCTTTCCCCTGGCCTGGTGCTCCCCACCTTGATTACGGGAAAAACCTTGTGCCATGGCACTCTTTGGCCACATATGCCCTTTCAGCATAGAAAAAAATCATAATCATCATTGTTTTCCAAATAAGAATGCATGGGGCGGTTATCACTCATCTTACATGTAGTCCAACTCTGCGATGATGAAATCCATGAAACATGTAAAAATATTGCTTAAGCAAAAAACTTTGTTGTTGTGAAATTGGGCAAGAACTGCTATGGATAGAACAGAATAGTGCGTGAACTATGTTTATCTTCAACTTTGGTAGCTTTCTCTAAATACCTAAATAAGTACTTAAATAGGTATCCTAAACAGGTATCAGTGACATGGCACGACTCTGCTGCATCATGACCTTGTCATTTGCTCCAGTAAAGCTCTACTACTTCAAGTTCGCAAATATTGCTATGTAGGCTTAGTGAGGATTCAAGCATCCTTAACTTATTTCTTACCACGGGTAAAAATTTATTGAGCCATAAATTTAAAATTTTCCTCTATTGCAGGACATCAAAGTGTTGCTAATAGAGCTCCTTTTTATTGATGCAAAGAAACATGAAATGTTGATTTCAAAATAAATAACCTTTTATTGGTAGGTTACTCACACAAATATTCACAAAATAATAAGTATGATCGGTGAGAAAATAGTACAATAAAAAAATCTACAATATACATACAATGTGCATTTTTAATTTTATTAGTTCTGTAGTATTAACGAGAGGGTGGCAGCTATTGTAATTAAGCTTAACAAAAGGTACAAGCTAAAGGTGGTGCAGGCCTGCGCGCCTACATTCAGCCATGATGACGAGATCGTTGAAACCCTCTATGAGGTCGTGGAATCTGTGAACAAAGTAGAATAGCAGTGCACTGTACTGATCGGGGACTTCAATGTGAAACCACAACAGCAGTCTAGTGGTTGAGCATCCGCCTCACATGTGGGAGGTGCGGGGTTCGATCTCATGTGCTGCCGAGTCCCCACCGGTGATGCAATGGGTGCAAGCTTCCCCTGGCCTGATGCTCGGCTTAATCAGGGTGAAATGCTTGGGAAATGGGTCCTTGACCTCACCTTGAGCAAAACGAAAAATACCTTGTGCCATGGCGATCTTTGGCTGCAGATGCCCTTGCACCATTAAAATTCACTATCATCATCATCAACTTCAATACGAAGGTGGGCAAAAAGCAGGCCAAAGACAAGGCGGTAGGCGGATATGGCATAGGCTCCAGGAATAACAGGGAGGAGTTGTTAGTCACTATCATCATCATCATCATCATCAGCCTGACTACACCCACTGCAGGGCAAAGGCCTCTCCCTCAATTGAGCCCTCAATTAACTTCACTGTTGAGGAAGAGACTGACGGCTGCCTTCCGTTCCTCGACACCGTGGTAACCTGTACTCCAACCGGTCTTAGTTTTCGCGTCTACCGGAAACCGACGCATTCCGGAAGGTACCTAAATTTCAATTCAGCACACCCTGTCAGTCATAAGCGGTCAGTGGTGGCATCTCTAATCAACCGTGCCAGGGAAGTATGCAGTGAAGACGCCGCCCTAAACCACGAAATGAAGACCGTGGAAAAAGATTTGAAAAGAAACGGCTACCCGCTTTCCTTCATTCGGAACACGCAAAGAGTGGCTGTATCAAGTGAGCCTGCTGCCCGGGAAGACGAAAGAGCTAACGCACCGAAACGAGCCGCTATCCCGTATGTACCGGGGATCAGCGAAGCGCTGGCGCGGATGTTCCGCAAGCACAGCGTCCATGTTGCACATGTCCCAACAAGCAAGATAAGAAATGAGCTTGTAAACGTGAAAGACCAGCTCCCTCGTGCCAGTTTTCTCGGCGTGGTTTACAAGATTGCCTGCGCCGACTGTTCATCAGTTTACATAGGGGAAACGAAAGACTTCAAGAGACGCCTGAAAGAACATCAGTACGATGTACGAAAAGGAAAAGTGACAACGAACGCAATCACGGAGCATGCGCAAGAGACTGGTCACGAAATTAACTGGGATGAAGCAGATATAGTGACAACGGAAAAGAATGTATCAGCCCGCCGAAATCTCGAGTCATTAATCATCCAGACTACGCCCAACACAATAAATAAGAATGACGGCACGTTGCACCCTATCTACGCGAAATGCCTCAAAACGATAGTAACCGCTACAAAAAGCCCGGGACGTCCAGCTGGTTGCTCATTGTGAACAAGGGAGCCGTAGCGCTCCCGAAACGTCATTTTTTGTTGACCTTGGTCAGTGACCAGTGAACCTCATCAAGCCTCTCCCATGTATCTCCAGTTCACCCTGTCCTTTGCTAGTGGCATCCACCTTATGCCTGCAAACTTCATAATCTCATCCGCCCACCTAACCTTCTGCCGCCCCCTGCTACTCTTTCCTTCTCTTGAAATCCACTTCGTTACCATTAAGGACCAGCGGTTATATTGCCTTCGCATTACATGCCCTGTCCAAGCCCATTTCTTCCTCTTGATTTCGACTAGGATGTCATTAAGCCCTGTTTGTTCCCTCACCCACTCTGCCCGCTTCCGGTCTCTTAACCTGACACCTATCATTTTTCTTTCCATGGCTCGCTGCGTTGTCCTTAACTTCAGCTCAGCCCTTTTCGTTAGCCTACATGTTCCTGCCTCGTAGGTAAGTACCGGTAAAATACAGCTGCTGTACACTTTCTTTTTGAGGGATATTGGTAAACTGCCATTTATGATCTGAGAAAACCAGTCATATGCACTCCACCCCATTCTTAGTCTTCTAGTTATTTCCCTTTCAAGAGCTTGATCAGCGGTCACTACGTGCCCTAAGGGGACGCATTCCTTTACCACTTCCAGCACCTCGCTACCAATTGTGAACTGCTGTTCCCTTGCGAGACTGTTGAACACTACTTTGTTTTTCTTCATGTTAATTTTAGACCCACTGTTCTGCTCTGCCTGTCTAACTCAGTTATCATGCTTTGCAGCTCATCTCCTGAGTGGCCTAGCAAGGCAATGTCATCAGTGAATCACAGATTACTTAGGTATTCTTTATTAAGTCTTATCCTTAACTGTTCCTAATTCAGGCCGCGGAACACCGCCTGTAAACACGCGGTGATTAGCATTGGCGAGATAGTGTCTCCTTGCCTCACGCCCTTTCTTATTGGAATTTTATTGCTGACTTTATGAAGGACTATGGTAGCTATTCAGTTGCTAAGACATCTTTCAGTATTTTTACTTAAGGCTCTTATATACCCTGATTCCACAATGCCTGTATGGCTGCTGAGGTTTCCACTGAGTCTAATGCTTTCTCATAACCAATGAAGGTTATATATAGAGGTTGGTTATATTCTGCGCATTTTTCTATCACCTGATTAATAGTGTGAATATAATCTATTTTGGAATATCCTTTATGAAAGCCTGCCTGATCATTGGGTTGATTAAAGTCTAAGGTTGCCCTGACTCTATTAGCGATTGCCTTAGGAAAAAAGGTTAGGACTCCGCAAATGGGACAGAAGAGGAGAACACGGAACAAAAATGATAACACAGGCGCAGACTTCCAACTGTTTAATCGAGAGCGAAAAGCAAACACTATCTAAAGGCTGGACTTAAGTGCATAACCATCACTGTCATTCACACGGGACCTGGTTAAAATCTAGACCATTTTGATCAATTATTTTTTTTAGCGTTGCAGATGGGTCGATAAACCAGAGAGCACTTGGTCAGCATGTCCCCAGAAACTCTATGTCAAAAAAAACGATTAAAAACAAATAAGGAACCTAAAAATCAACCTGAGTAAAGAGGGTGAAAAATACGCGTAACGAGAATGCAGGTGATTCAACAGACAACAAGAGTAAAAAATAAGGATGAAAATGGCCACGTGAACATAACTTGGCAGTGAAGAACAATATGCGAGGTCATCTGGCACATCATTGTAAAAGCTGTGAAGGGAAGTAGGATAAGGGCAAGTAAAAAGTGCCTTGCACCTCAGTTTTGCGCAACACTACTTTTTTGTTTAAATCGAGGGATAAGACGGAAAGTGAGGTCATCGAAGCCTATCACATCATAAAAAATGGTGAATATGTAGCAGCACTCCATCTTTTTCGCTTGCACCGAGTGAAATCACATTTTTAGAAGGCCACCTATAATTGTATCACTTGAGTCCTAATTTTGTTTCTAAGCTGTACTTCAGGGCTGGAAATGTAGCTTTATCTCGTTTTATGCTCACCTTTGCACTTGTTCTTCATTGGTTTCTATGTTATATATGGTTGTTTTTTCATACCTCATTGCATTCTTTTACCTGGTTTTAATTTTCACCTTTACTCTTGTTCTTTGTTGTTTCCATCCTCTCGTGCTGGTTTTTTCATATGTCACACCATGATTTTGTTGCGTTTTCATCCTTTTATCTGCGTTTTCATCCTTTTCATCTCTTGTTGTCTGTTGGGTCACCTGCATTGTCACTTCGCATATTTTTCACCATCTTTACTCAGGTTGATTTTTGGGTTCCTTACATGTTTTTAATCTTTTCTTTTTTCCATGGAGTTTCTGGGGACATGCTGATTGAGTGCTCTCTGGTTCATCGGCCCTTCTGCAGCGTTAAAAAACAAATGATCAATGTGGTCTAGGTTTTAATCAGGTCTTGTGGGAATGACAGTGATGGTTATGCGAATAAGTTCATCATAGCGTTTCGGTCTCGATTAAATAGTTGGAAGTCTGCGCCTGTGTTGTCGTTTTTGTTCCTCATTCTCCCGTCCTGTCCCATTCGAGCAGTCCTAACCATTTTTCTGCAATGAACCAACTAGGCCAAGAACGTTCTACCTTAGTAAATACCTTGTAGGCAACGGACGGTAAGCTGATTGGTCTGTAATTTTGCAAGTTTTTGGCATCTCCTTTCTTATGAATTAAGATAATGTTTTCGTTCTTCCAAGCTTCTGGTGCGGTCGAGGTCATAATGCCTTGCGTATACAGGGTGGCTAGTTTTTCTAGCATGATCTCCCCTCTGTCATTCAAGAGATCTGCTGTTACCTGATCGTCACCAGCTGCTTTTCCCCTTTGCATTGCTCCTATGGCTTTCTTTACCTGCTCTTTCGTTACTGACGGGATGACGCATTGCTCTGCACTGTTTTCTCTCTTATTAATGTTCTGATTGCATTGGCTACTGTACAGATTTGTGTATTGCTCTTCGGCTACTTTAACTATATATCTTTTTCATATTGCTAATGACATTGCCCTCCTTGTCTCGTAACGCATACATCTGAAATTTGCCTATGCTTAGCTTCCTCTTTACTGCTTTTAGGCTACCTCCGTTCTTTAGAGCATGCTCAATTTGCTCCATATTAAACGTCTTTTATGACGGCTGCCTTCACTTATTTATTAACTTCGATAGCTCTGCTAGTTCTATTCTGTCGGTAGGGTTAGATGCCCTCATGCTTTGAAGTTTTTTAATCAGATCTTTCGTCACCTGAGATAGCTTTCCGGTACCCTGTCGAACTGTCCTACCACCTACTTCTACTGCGCACTCCAAATGATAGCTGTCAGATTATCTTTCATTGTATGAACATTACAGTCATCTTCATCAGTTAAAACTGAATATCTGTTCTGCAGCGATATCCTGAATTCCTGTACTTTCCCTCTTACCGCTGTGTCGTTAATGAACCTCCTCTTCACTAGCTTCTTCCGTTCCCTCTTCAAGTCTAAGCTAATTCAAGACCTTACCATTCTCTGGTCCCTACAACGCACCTTTCCGAGGACGGCCACATCCTGAACGGTGCCAGATTGAGCGCATAGTATGAAGTCTATTTCATTTTTAGTCTCATCACTGGGGATCTTCCAGGTGCACTTCCTGTTCACTCGTTTGTGGAAGAAGGTATTCATGATCCGGCCTGTCCGGAGCCAGAAATTCTTGGCACCCTCCGCTGCGTCACAGGTCTGACTGCCGCCTTGGTCAGTTGCTCCGCAGCCGCTGGGGACTGAGAGCCGAGGGTTAATTGGTTTGTTCAAAGAAGATTGTGGCCAAGTACTACACCAGGGTGGCCAAATCCTGTTCTGGGGAGGGGAGTGCGTTGTCGGTTGTGGTCACCGAGATCAGGCCGCGCCCCAAGCCTGGTTGTTTTTGTTTTTAAAACCCGGTGGAGAATTGCGTGGCAGCGGGATTTGAACACCCTTCTTTTTGCACGCGAGGTGGACGCTTTACCTCTACGTCATCGCTGCTATCCTCTACGCCATCTATCCTCTACGAGTTCGCTGATAGAAATAATTTAGAGATCAAGAATACCTTCTTCCGGAAATGAAAGAACAGGAAGTGGACCTGGAAGAGCCCCAATGGTCAGACTAAAAATGAAATCAACTTCATACTATGCTCTGAACCTGGCATTTTGCACGATGTGGTGATCATCGGAAAGGTGCGTTATAGCGACCACAGAATAGTAAGGTCTCGAATTAGCTTAGACTCGGAGAGGGAACGGAAGAAACTAGTGAAGAGGAAATCCATTGAGTTACCAAGTAGAGCTATCAAAGTTAATAAATAAGCGCAAGGTAGCCAATATAAGGAAGTTTAATATGGAGAGAATCGAGTATGCCCTAAAGAACGTGTGGAAATATGGGGGACCAGCCTTCAACCCCCCACACTCCCACTCCGCGAATGCAGCGTTCCCGCTCGCTAACCACGGAGGGGTTCATGCTCGAGGGAAACAAAGGGAGGGAACGACAAAGCGTTAGCACTCATATGCTATTTATTACACTTGCAGTTAATACACAGAGCGGGACAGCTAGCTACAAAACATCGAGGCATTGCTCGGAAATAGAAGGCTACGTAAGAAGGGCTTCTGACTTACCAGCTGGGGCAGGGGTGCGACTTTGGAACTATCGGCGGCGAACATTTGTATGTGCCGACAGTGGCGGCCGGGTTTTCCCGTGCGCGCCGCATTCTTGGCGCAAAGCCATCCCTGAGTATTTGCTGGGGAAGGTGTTGAGAGCACGCGTTTGCTGAGCTCGCTTCGCTGCCTGGAACCAGAAGTCCAGCGGCCAGGCACGGCGGATCTCCGTGCGCCTGCCGCAAAAGGTGATGAGAGCATGCGGCTGCAGCCGCTCGTGACGCTGGCTGGATCCCGAAGAAGACCCTCTCCGGCTCTGCAGAATTCCGCGTAACCTATGAGGTGGTGCTCCCGTCGCTGTTTCTGCTTTCCCCTTGAGGGAGACTTACCTCCTCGCCCAGCCGTTGCTGTCCTGACGCACGATGGTGAAGATGGGCCGCGTCGAAATGCAGGGGGGAAACAGGTTCTCCACAAACGGAGGTAGCATAAAAGCAGTGAAGAGGAAACTAAGCATTGGTAAAAGCCAGATGTGTACGTTGAGAGATAAAGAGGGAGATGTCATTAGCAGGTGTGGGACTCTTGCTCCAATCCGCCTTTTTCACGACGCGACTGCGCATGCGCCCATCCCCTGGCGGCGGTGTCGCGAAACATATTGGAAGGGTCGCTCGCTCCACTCGAGACCGGTCGTGGAAGTGTAAACAAACCGGCTTCCTACGCGGGGTGCGTTGCTGCAGCCGTCGGGCGTTCAGCGCGACGCATTTGGTGATACCTATGAAATGTGTTGCATACGGCAGCAATGCCCAATATGTAAAGGGAAGTAAACTCGGACTTTTTCGCTTTCCGAGCGCTTCCCGGGACAGCCTTCGATGCGAAGCGTGGATAAAAGCAGTTCGCCGGCTCGACGATCGTGCCGCCCTTGGGCACCGTCAAGCACGTCAAGACTGTGCGGGAATCACTTTGTGACAGGTACGGATGAGGTACTGTGTTTAAATGCGTGTGCAGTCTATCACGAAGTGTTTTATTCATGGGCAGGAAGGCCTCGAATGTCACCGCGGCACCCAGACGTCGTTCTGACGCTTTTTGCTTTCTCAAGCAAGAAGGCCAAATGGGCAAGAGCTGTGAGCCGCTTTCAACGCACCTTGGAGCGGGCAACGAAAAAGAAGCTACGAGAGCATTCACGCATGGTGATAAAATTTTGTCATAATCTCCTATGGAAATTACCTTGTTTATGCCACTACACCCTGGCCAATCCCCCCGTGTGGGTATGTGCCATGTATTAAGAGGCAGAAGAAGAAGGTGCGTTATGCGTGTGTTCGAACCATATCCATGATGAAGAGCTCTGCGTGGTATCACCGGAATGGATTAATGTGCGACTCTCGCACTCGTCTTTAGGGACGCGCATGCTTGTTTAACCTATGCAGCGGTGTGTTGTGGGAAAATACAGTGAAATGCTAACAGAGCGGCTTTGTTGCGAGTACGCTTGTGCTTTTATAGCTCGTGTAGCTATTCTGCAGTGCTTGAGCACAACGATTGCTTGTGAAAACTGTTGTCCCCAGTCGTTTTCTGTACTACGGCGTGCATGATGTAGTATCCACCTTTCATGAATGGCAGGCATATACAGCGGAAAACGCCAACCTCACTGATCGGGGATATTTCATTGAACATTATGTTCCGAATGTAGCCTTCATCTCTGAAGTGGCGGCCCTTGCTAGCTGGTGTTCGCATCGCATGCCGGATGATCGGAGATACTGAAGAATTTGCTTTTCAGTGGGCACTACAGCCTGCCTCGGACTTCGCACCAAGCCATCAGTCAACCCTAGAAATCCTCCAGGTACCAGGTGCTGCCCAGGACACGCCATCGTTGACAGATTCCAACAAAACGTGCTCCGCAGCGGCACTCAGTCCGGCCGGGTTGGGCGCGCAGTACCCTACCAGTGAGCTTCCAGCGTTGTACGCGAGGTGGCAGCACAGGAAAATGAAAAAGGCGGATTGCGCCATTTTGATACAATCGCAACTTCTTGTGCCAAACTGCGCCAACTATAGAGAAGGGATGAAAATTGCTCCAATTAGCACCAGAATGGCCAGAACGACTTTGGCAACTGTGCTCCGGCAGTGGTCGTGAACAGCGCGATTATTCTTTTTTTGTAAAGAAAATGCTGCCGTTCATATTCCGCGCGGTGGTAACCTACTGCACAGTTTCTAATAATTTTCGCGCTCGTTTAGGCATGCGTGCGTGGCCACTTCCAAGTCCCGGCTGTCGTCGCTGCTGATGCCAAGCAACTGAATGGGGTCGTGTGGGCTGAGCAGCGTGGCCAAGTGTGCAGTGTTTCATAACTTACGCACAAAACATTGAAAGGAAGGCTGCGGGCGCTGCAAGCAAGCTCGGTGTTAATGGGGCGCTGAGCCATGTTGATTCTGAGGGCATGCCGGATTTAGAATAAAGATAGATTGGAACAGTTCTACGTTTACCAGCCTCGGGACAGAGGACGACGTCACAGCGCCTGTGACGTCGTCCTCTGTGTTTCTTCTGTCCCTGTGCTTTAACGCGCTGTCAACAAGAATGGATTTTCAGTGACAGAAGGCTGCTGCTAGAGCCGTCGATCGCCTATGGTAAATAAAAGGCAGCTATAGCTTGTCCGCACAACATGGCGTTTTACATTTATCTTGAGGGTAAAAGGGAACAGAGAGGAAAATTTATGCTATGCACTCACTCACTGCACAATGCGCGCTCTGTACCATGCTGAACCAAGACACCGTGACGAATTGCCATCTGCAACATCGCTGAACGTAAGTTGGCGCTGTTATCAGATGGTTGTGCAGACTGTAATTTACGCTTTTCATTCCTTTTATGCAGGCACTGCAAGAGCCGTGAGATACCGCTGATAGGTTTTTATTTTTCTGCCACCAATAAATTAAAGGGTTGAACTAAAAAATCTTGCTTTGTTTCTCTTCATAGATGCGTTGGGAGACTTTGCAGATGAAGTTTTCATAAGTTTGCCATGGTACGAAGTGCACGCATACCCACACTGACGCCTGAAAACTAACTTGCGAGCTTACTTCCGAGCTCAATTCAGGGTCACACCACCGCGGCTATCAAGAACCATAAGGGACGCCGAAAAACCACCTCTGGCATGCCAAACGCGCTGGTGGAGTAGCGCGTCGCTGGCGACTGACCATCCATGCACATGAGCAGTTTCACGATGGCAGACGTTACACACGATCATTATGCAGGACGCTTCAACAGCAAATAGAGTGTTCGAGAATTGGAAGTTCACATTTACATTTGCGCTCAGCAAACGCTAGTATTTTGTCGGTCATTATGCTTTATGTTACATAATTTAACATACACATAACATTTAACATAAGTTGGTAGAGGACTCGAAACAGTTTTGGAGATACGTCCATCTTAATGGTAAGGAAAATACATCTATTCCTCCTCTAAAATATTCTCACACGATCCTTGACGAGTCTGAGGCAGAAGTGATGCCTGAGGTCACCTTTAGTGTGCCTGGTATTCGAAAATTGTTATAAAGTGTCAAACCAGCTAATGCGTGTGGCCCAGATGATATTCCAGCAGCGATAATAAGGAACTGTTCGGCAACGTTATCTTTGTACTTTCACTGTTTATTTCGGACGTGCTTAGTTGAGAAAGCACTACGTTGTGATTGGAAATTGGCATAAAAGGCGGAGATGTTATAGGCGACTGTATCACGTTTGACATGCGTGCACAGAAGGAGAGTCCAGCCGCTGCTAAACGGCGGTATAGACGAGAAGGTTAACTCTTCCGATCCTGAGGTTGTCGCCTGGCACTTGGCTACTCAAAAAAAAAGAGAATGAGCTTAAGAAGGCGAAGAGACCAGAGGAGATGCTTGATCAGAGAGAGGAACGGCTTGCCAAATGGAGATGCCAGACTGCGGAGCGTAATAGACGGCACATAGCTGCCAAGATGGAGCCTATGGAAGGTGTCAGTCAATGCGAACCAACAAAAGAGAATGTGAAGGCCCGTCGTGTGACTGATCGCACCATTCGAGTTTACAAAAAACAAGCTCAGCCAGGGAAACGTACCTCTCGCTACGTATATCCTGGCATAGCCAAGCTAAGCCACTGCCAATTTTTTTTTATAGCGGGGCTTGCAGTTCCTGCTTTTTTTCTTTTTTTCAGTTGGTAGTGAATGGGTTCTATGGGTGAAAAGAGGGCATGGCCTTCCTTGACATCATCATAATAAAAAAATCTGCAATCACATTTGGTAAAATATCTTAGCAGTACGTTGCAAAGAACCTAAAGCACCAAATAACACTACTCGCATCATTTAGGAATTAAGCACACTGCATAAAATACAATGTGAACGGCAAAACAAAACCACGCAAGCACGCGCTGATGTCACGGGCCTCTGAGACGAAGTCTTGCTACCAGAACTGAAATCCTGCTGCTCTGAAAAAAAAGAAAAAGTTCTCGGTGTAGCTTTTCGTCTTCCTGGAGCTTGCCATGCAACACACGCCATAAATCATGACAGTGAAACATGCAGGTCATACCTCACGGAAACGAAGTGATAAATAGCCGTAGTAATCAGCTCACTTGTGAAATTCTCAAGCCGCAGAAATCGCAAGGGTAAAGGAAGCATGTGTCAGCAGTCGCTCTGTGACAGCAACAGCAAGGAAATGACGCTGCTGTTTTGTCACTATTCTGTTGGATTACCAAATGAAACTCTTTATTAGGTTGACTTGCGCCCGAAAAGAACTGAATGACTCAGCGGCGGCGTAGCAACCAGCATGCTCGGTGGTAGTCAGACAGAATTCCCTCCTGAGTGGTAGTCAAACAGAATGCCCGCCGTTCTCGGCCAAGCTCAGTTTAATGCTGATAGTGAACTTTTCAGATATGACTTGCAAAGTTACCACAGCATTCTGGAACAACGTAAAATCAACTTTGCCTAGATACGATCAATCTAGATGAATCTATTCACATCTTGCAAACAAAGTGAAAAGGCGCGTGCCGGCAGCTTTTAAGAATGAACAAACAAACAGTACACAGATTTGCGGCAATACAAATTCGTAAAATTTCCTGGCCAGAGTGCATTGTATGCAGTGGGTAGAATTCCGGATATTGCGAGAACCCCCCCCCCCCCCCCCCCCACCCCACCCCACCCCACTGCAGTGGGTAGAATTCCGGATATTGAAAGGAACCCCCCCCCCCCCCCCGCTGCAGATGATACGAACGTGCGAGCCATGGCCGTATTCTCAAGCACCAAGTTCTTGGTGTCGCGAATGCTGCAATCGCCACTCGTGTGGCACGCAAACCAGCGGTGGCGCACAGCTGTTAGTAAACACTGTGAGCCGAAGACAGATCTGTGTAAATTCTGGACACAAATTTTATTTGTTTTGAATGATGCAAATTTTGGGTGATACGAATATTTTCCGCAACCCCGTGAGATTCTTATTATCAAGACTGTTCTAGGCCACCGAATCTCCCATTTGCAGCTAGTTTGGGCTGAGTGAAGTGTCGTAGTGCAATGTTATGGCTTTTATTTGTGTTGTGTCCACATTACAGTGTGGCCCAAGATTTGCTGCTCCCACCTCTGCAACGAGAGGAGGGCTTGCAATGAGGATTTGAGTCGTATGCTGAGCGAGCAGTCAATAGTATCTGCAAGGCAACTGGAGTCGTCTCAGCTGCCTCTCAGCCGAATTTGCTAGTCATGCTGGCTCAGACTTCAACTACTTAGTCCTTAAAAAAAAGAGAGCGCAGCACCCTTTGAAATTTTTTCTTCAAGGGCAAGTTAAAATGAAAAACGTTGGCACTGTGGCTCCGTTCTTGGCTTCTTCTTATAAGAAGGCACAATAACTATATCATTATCCGACAGTTGTCATAGCAATGGAAAAAAGTAAAGAGAAAGGAGCAACCTGAAAATGCATGCATGCCTCTTAGTGTACAACACCCATGCTGATGAAGTGAAGGTGCCTGTGTGCAGGAAAGTACATGAAGATGATGGACGTGCTGCACACCATTGCCTTTGACGTGTTCCTGTGTATGTCGCAACTCTTCAACTACTACCTCTACGCGGTGAGTACCCTGGAAGGGTTCTCTGCAACATTGAGAAATGTGTCACAGTTATTTTAGTGCTTTGCAGTTTTGGCGTAGAAAAACAAAGGGAAGGGGAGGATGAAAGCTGTATAGCCTAAGTCCTCATGCAGAGCAAAGTAGTGCTCACATGGCACATGTGTGTCATGGACGACCTTTCAAGGACACTTGACACACCACAAAAGCCAAGGAATAAGAGCTGCTAAAGTGCAGACAGAAATAATGCATAGGCGTGATAACTGGTACTGAACGTTCATTTCACGCAGTCTACCTCAACATCCTCAAGGTTTCTAATTCTAAAAATGGACAAGGACGACAGAGAGACACCACAAAGCACTGTAGTCAGCACTTTGTGGTGTCCCTCTGTTGTCCTTGTCCATTTGTTGCGCTGTAGCATGAAATACCAACCAGTCCAACAAGTCGTTTTCATCCTCAAAATGCTATCATGGAAATATTGGGGGTCCGACATGCCTTTTACCTACTGATGTAAGCTTTGTAATGGTTGTTTGTTCATTCCTCACAGCTGCCGGCATACGGCTTCATAGCTTTGTGATGCAAGATGTGACCAGATTTGTCTCTGTTGATTGTGCACAGGCAGAACCGATTCTACTTTCTTTGAGACAGCTGTGGTTAACTTGCATGCCATATCTCTAAAGTTCCTTGTCAACTTTAAATTGAGCACTGCAGAGAGCGGAAAGCATCCTGTGCAACAACTGCCAGGCACTCTTGTTGCTATGGCCGCTGCCGAGTTATTCAGTTCTTTGTGGGCGCAGTCAGCCCAGTAAAGAGTTTCTTTTGGAAGCCTTTTCACTGCATTTCCGGACTGCCGTCACCATTGCGTGATATCTGGTGGAAGTGCTGGCCTGTTCTATGGCCCTCAAGATAGACCCTGCTGCCTAAGTAATGACCGTTGTGTTTCGCCAGCCTCATGAGCCACTGATATTCTATGGCCAACTCCATGAGGAGAATTTCTGGATGGCTTCGACCGTGTAACCTCAATGGACACCTGGGGTGATGATTACAAGTTCTGAAACGTTTACTCTGTACTGGGCAGCCCAACTAGAACATGTTTTGAAGACCACGAGCTTTCCTTGCTAGAGATGTTCAGCAGCATTGTCCGGAATGAAAGAGTGGAGTTTCTGCTGCAGTCACAAGTTGAACATCCTAATGAGATGGTGGCTGCGTATATAGAAGAAACGAAACACCTTTTTCGCCACGCAGATCTCAGCACGAGTTTAGAGAAGAAGGTGGGCTTTTTATTGGGAGATATTAAAGAGCCACTTTTCACCAGTCGGATTCACGGTCCACCAAAAACAGTCGTCGAATTCACCACGGAAGTGGCCACTTTTGTTGGGACCCTAGATGCCACAGCTCGCCAGTACTACTGGCAGCTAAACATCTCCTCTGACAGCCACCCGGATGAATATCTACGGGAACTCATCCATGAGATTGTCCAGGAAATGCTTGGTCAACTTCTACTATTGTCACCTCACGTCGCCTCTCTAACTGACGTGGTCTGGGAAGTCCAGCAGGCTTTGGGCACCCCTCAAGCGACACCCACGGTCACAGAACTCCAGGCCATGCAATGCAAGAGCCAGGACATCAGACTTTGAAGTGGCTGTCGACAGCCATAAAATCACCCCTCTAGTGACACAGGAGCTGATAATTTGGTAATGAATGGAACATTCGCCACATAGCTGAGGAAAATCTCGACCACTTCGACCTTCGTAGTGCCACAGCAATGTTCCCTTGACATGATGCTGGGCACGGATTTTCTTCGCATCAAGCAGTCATCAACCTTCGATGCAAGCTAATTACGCTTTTGACGAACGAAGCCATCATTTCAATGGCAACACTGTAGCATCACAATGTCCTGAGTGACCAGGTGGGCACCCGCCCTGCTCAAGTGTCATGGTCGCTGTACTTGCCACGGAAGCGAAGAACATTAAAGCCATCATCAAGGAGAATATGGAGTTGCATCTAGACCGAGAAATCGGCATCACAAGAGGCATCGCCCATTTCCGCAATGTCCATGCTGCA
This sequence comes from Amblyomma americanum, assembly GCF_052857255.1. NCBI lineage: Eukaryota > Metazoa > Arthropoda > Arachnida > Ixodida > Ixodidae > Amblyomma > Amblyomma americanum. The sequence goes on from NC_135499.1 coordinate 4,370,216, forward strand.
GTGCTGGTGGCAAATTCTGGTGAAGAATACTGGCACCTCAAAGGCACGACGAAATCACCGAAATACGAGGTGCTTCGCCCTCTCCAGCTCATCTGGAAAAGACTAGCTCTCCCAAGACCACAAGCCTATCTTTGACATCAACCCAGTGCTGCCTGAGTTGACTAGACCAGACACGCAGTCCTTTCAGAGTTACTGTTTTCCTGCCTCTTGTTGCAAAGCATCGCATTATAACCAGTGAAGACATCCGTCCTCTGTGCCAAAGCCATTACCATGTCTCGACGTGCTAACGCCAAGCAATCCAGAACCAATGTGAATAAATGTTGCGCAACGATGTCATTCAGCCATCAGAAGAGCTTCTTGGCAGTACCGGTCGTCCTCATGAAAAGAAGGAGGTTTTGCGTTGACTAATGCCGATTAAACAGCATAACCAAGAAAGATGTTTACCCCTACCCTGCATTGACGATAGTCTGGACTGCCCCTGCCATGCCAAATACTTCTCCATTCACCTAAAGAGCAGGTATTGGTAAATTGAGGTTGATTAGACGGACTGTAAAAAGGCCGCCTTCATCACACCCAATGGCCTCTACAAGTTCAAGGTAATGTCATCTGGATTTTGTTCGGTCCCAGCAATGTTCCAGCATGTAATGGATGCAGCTGGCAGGCCTCAAGTGGCAAATTTGTCTTGTAAACTTAGATGACATTGTCGTCTTCTCTTTGACTTTTGGAGACCGTCTAAAAGGCTGTGTACGTGCTGGAGGTTATCAAGTCATCAGTACAAGCCAGTAAAGTGCCACTTCACTTATGAGCAGCTGCTGTTTCTAGGCCACATCATAAGCTATGATGGAATACAGTTGGACCTGCAGTAAACCGATGCTATCGCGCAGTTTTCACAGCTCACCGACAAAATAGCTGTGCGGGTGGCTGAGTGGTTATGGCACTCGGCTGCTGGCCCGAAAGACGCGGGTTCAATCCCGGCCGCGACGGTCGAATTTCGATGGAGGCAAAATTGTAAAGGCCCGTGTACTTAAGTGTTGCTTACAGTCACCGCCTGTGCTTGGACACTGCAACAAAAATGCCGAAAGTAAAATTCATACTGATGCAAGCAATGTGAGGCTAAGTGCCGTTCTCGTCCAGAAGCAGCAAGCCCGTGGGAGAGTAGTAGCTTATGCCAGCTGCTCTTTGTCAAAGGCAGAGGCCAACTATTCAACTAGGAAGGGTTACCTTGCGATAGTGTGGGCGACGTCAAAATTTTACCTCTACTTGTACGGCAGGCCTTTCAAAGAAGTATAGACTCAAGCACTCTGATGCTGATTTCCCGTCATCAGCCCCTGTAGATGCACTGCCACAGGACGACGATGATGACGCCTTCCTACGACCTATCAGGTTCTGTATTCTGAGTTTGTGTCATAATAAAAAGTGTCATAAACTGCTGCAGTGGCCATACCTGATTGGTGGAAACGCCGGAAGCGGGTGTTGTGGTTCGGATGCAGTAACAAGGGTCAAAGAAACTGCACGGTGACATCAAACACAGCAGATGCTCAAGGAGAGCCAACATGGCGGCGTGCTCTGAAGCGGAGCCTCTCGCTTCGAGGTGAACTCGGCGATGTTATTGCAAATTGAGTATGGGTCTTTTGCTTCGTCTTATCTTGCCTATAACAAATTGGATGGACAATAAATTTGGCCGAGTTTTATTTAGTTGGACGATTCGGTAGCTCTTAGGCCTAACAAGCACTGGCATGTTGTAGAAATTGTTCTTTTCATTCAAACCGGACGGCACCCCAATCACTGGAGTTGTCTCGTTCGCGTATGTTGAATGATGCAGCATAAACAATAATGTCCTGCAAAATGCTTACGTTTGCTGCGCGCAAATGTGCATTTCTTATTTTAGAATTCTCTTTTAGCTGTTGAAGCGTCCTGTATCATGATCGTGTGTAATGCCTGGCAGCCTGAAACCGCTCATGTGCATGGATGGTCAGTTGCCAGCGATGCGCTACTACACCGACACATTTGACATGCTAAAGGTTGTTTTTCGGCGTCCCTTACAGTTCTCGGCATCCCTTACGGTGGTGTGGCTTTGTATTGAGCTCGCGATGTTAGCTTGCAAGTTAGTTTTCAGGCGTCAGTGTGGGCATGCGTGCACTTCGTACCATGGCTTGAGAGGCCGCCACGATGGCTCAGTGGTGATGATGATTAAGGATTTTTATGGCGCAAGGGCATCTATGGCCAAAGAGTGCCCTGGCACAAGGTATTTTCCATTTCTCAGGGCGGGGTCAAAGGCCTATTTCCCAAGCATTTCACCTTAAAGAAGCCGAGCACCAGACTAGGAGAAAGCTTGTACCCATTGTATCACCAGTGGATACCTGGTGGCACTGGGGATCGAACCCCGCACCTTCCGCATGCGAGGCGGATGCTCAACCACTTGGCCACCACAGTGGTTATGGCGCTCAGCTGCTGGCCCGAAAGATGAGGGTTCGACCTCGGCTGTGGCGGTCAATGTCAGCGCACGTTAAAGAACCCCAGGTGTTTGAAATTTCTGGAGCCCTTCATTATGGCGCCCCTCATAGCCTGAGCCGCTTTCGGATGTTAAACCCCCATAAACCAATGGGTAAGCAAGATTTTTTTCACTCATCCCTTTTATTTATTTGCTGCAGAAAAATTAAAAACCTAACAGCGGCCTCTCGCAGTTGTTGCAGTGTCTGCATAGAAGGAATGAAAAACAAATTGCACAACCGTCCGATCCCAGCAGCAGCTTACGTTCGGCGACGTTGCAGAGGGCAAGTGGTCAGGGCGTCTCGGTTCAGCATGGCAGCAAGTGTGCATTGAGTGAATGCACACCATAAATTTTCCTCTCCATTCCCCTTTACCCTCAAGGTAAATGTAAAATGCCGTATTGTGCGAACAAGTCAGCTGCCTTTTATTTTCGATCGGCGGCTGTAGCGGACGCCTTCTGTCACTGAAAAGCCATGCGTAGTTGTGTACGATATTTTCATCTTTAAGTACACCTCCGGCCTTATGGTGCAGAAAAGAATATCTGAACTATTTTTTATATTTGTTGAAATCCATTGGGTAAATAAAACAGATTCCCTTTACAGTGGAATCTGATACGCACTTAAACTTGTGGCTGAATTTTTATTCTGTCGATTGGTCGTGTTCCATTTCTCAGCAAGGAGCAGTAGCACCGCTGGACGTTTCGCTCCGGCAACCGCAACGCAGTGACATCGTGCCGCCGCTCACAGTCGCAACCGAACCGACATCTGGTTCTGGTGTTTCGACCAATTCGGTGTGTTCACTGCGGCAGATTATGAGGCTTTTTATTATGACACAAACTTGGAATGCAGCCCCAGCTCGAGCACTTTGCACAGCAGCAACTCTCGGGCCCTGACCTTGAATGCCTCATCGAGTACTTAGAAGGCAAGGCATCTTTACCTCCAGCCTGGCTCGAGCAGGGATTGTCTTCGTTCCGCATACAGAAATGATATCCCCGTGAATTATCTTGGATCGAACAAAACAACTTGCCTCTTTGTTGTACCTGCCAGTCTTCGCGAAGAAGTTACAGGCTTCATACAACGAGCTGACAGCTTATAATCTCTGGTTTTCTTGCATTCTCTGCCGAATTCCAAATATTACTGGCTCCAACTATCTGCCGATGCCGCACGTTATGTGAAGGCCTGCCGAGATTTTCAGTGACGAAAGAGTCCTCCCATCTGGCCAGCAGGGCCAGCAGATTTGCATAGATCTGCTTGACTCTTTCTCGAAGTCAGTGTCTGGAAATAAGTGGATCATCATAGCTACTGACTACCCGACGCACTACATCGAGGCAAAAGCCCTGCCCAACGAAGCAGCAGCAGAAGTTGTCCTATTTCATGGAATGCATCCTTCTGCAACACGGTGCCTCCAAATTGCTCATCAGTGACAGAGGAACAGCGTTCATGGCAGAGCTGACGCAAGCCATCCACAGATCAACAAACTTAGGAGCATCTGAACAAAACTATCGCTGACACGCTTGCCATGTACGTTGACGTCGAGCACAAGCCTTGAAATGTCATCCTTCTGTATGTAGTCTTCACTTACACCTTTTAGGCTCGTCCATGGCAGGGAAGCCACAACAGCACTCAGCACCACGCTACCCAATGTTACCGAAGAAGATAACCTAGACATTGCTGCCTACCTACAGTGTACTGAAAAGCATGACGCCTGGCCTCTCACCTCAATAAAGACAAACACCGCACTGCCGCCCGACACTACAACCTGTGCTGACACCATGCGAAATACAAAAGCCAGGTGACTGTGTATGGATGTGGATCCCCATTCATTGCCGCAGACTGTGTGAAAAGATTTTGCGCTGCTAGTTTAGCCCAAACAAGATCGTTCGTCTACTTGGAGAGCTTGACTACGAAGTAGCCCCCGACTGAGCACCCCCAGAAATCGTGCATGTTGTGTGCCAAAAGCCTTATTATGTGTGCTCATGAGCACTGTGTTTGCATTTTCAGGGATTATTTTGCACTCATAGTGTTTATTTTTTTGCCCACATTTTTTTTTGTATCGGGTGGATGCTGCTTCAGAAGGATGGTGACGATGCAGAGCTTTGTAAAGGTTGTTGGTTCATTCCTTAAAGCTGCTGACACTCAGCTTAATTTATCGCTTTATTTGTGATGCAAGATGTGACCAGATTTATCCCGAATAATCGTACCCAGGCAGAACTGATTCTACGTTGCTCGAGAGTGTTGGGGTTAATTTGCACGCCATATCTCGAATGTTCATTGTCAGCTTTAAATTGAGCATGGCCGAGAGCTGCGGGCATTCTGTTTGACGACCGCCGCTTGTTGCTATCGCCACCACCAAGTCATTCAGTTTTTTGTGGCTGCAAATCAGCCTAATAAAGTTTCTTTTGAAAGCCTTTTTGCTGTCTTTCTGACTGCCGGACTGCAGTCATCATTACATGACAGTATCTTTTGCTGTCTGGTAGTACAGTCTTCCCTATATTACGGTTGTCTAGTGTATGGCTCAGTGAGGTTATTGTACCTAAAATGATTAATTCCTCTACATAATTTAGTCCTGCACCTTTCTTGTGGAGTATATAGAATGTCTCCTGTAGCCAGCCTCTATGTAGAAGCAGATGAGCCTCCACTAGAACAAGGTAGAACTAGGCAAAGTAGTAGCAGGCACTGACATATTTGTGTGTTCTTAAAATCAGGTCATTACCAAAACACCACTGATTGTCTCAAATTGCCCCTGTAAAACAGTATTAACCAATAAACCTTGAATGATTAGGTCACTCTTCTTGTGGTTCAAGGAAATGTGCCATAACCTTGACATACTGAACACATTACCCAGTATTGCGCAGCCCACTGCCTCCATGGTATTGTTTTTCCACAGTTTGTGATCTCACTATGACACGATTTCATAAGAAACGCGCCTTGTCATAAAGTACTGTCACATTGCGAAGGCAGTCGGGAAGAGAGCAAAAGGGGCTCCCAAAAGAAACTGTCTGTTGGGCTGACCTGTGCCCAGAGAGAACTGAATGACTTGGTGGCGGCAATAGCAACAAGCATGCTCAGTGGTCGTGAAACTGCTTTCGGTCATGCTCAATTTAAAGCTGACTAGAAACGAGATAAAGTGCCTAAAGCAGCTACAACAATCTAGAGCAAGGTAGAAGCAGTTGTGTGTGGCTGCGACTATTGAAGATAAAACTGGTTGCATCTTTGCAGTGAAAAAAAATTAAGGCAAAAATAAATGCTGAGAAAGCAAACACAGTGTCCATTAGCGCACAAAATAAGGTACACATCATGTACAACTTTTGGGCGTGTGCGGTACCGCTGTGATGCTGTCGCTACATCGGGGGGCCACTTTGTAGTCAAGCAAGTAACGAAGTGGCACAGGTGCTTTTAACTCTGTTCGTGGTGGTGAATGGGCGTCCACACCCATACGTGGTCACCGGGCTTGTATTTCGTGCGCTGTCCGTGCACTGTTGGTCCTTGATCCGTAGCCAGGCAAGTCATTGGCTTTCTTCTGTGCATTGAAGGTAGACATTGACATATGTTGTCTTCATCGATTAAGTTTAGGAGCATAGTGTCGAGCATGGTAGTTGCCTCTCTGCCATGGACGAGTCTAAACGATGTCATCTGTATGGTCTTCTGCACAGAAGTGTTGTACGAAAAGATGACGTAAGGGAGGATGGCATCCCAGCTCTTGTGTTCAGCGTCCACATACATGGCATGCATGTCAGCGATAGTTCTTTTCAGATGCTCCACAAGTCCGTTGATCTGCAGATGGTATGGAGTAATTCACCCGTAACTTATGTCTCTAGTTCAGAATGGCTTGGGTAAGGTAGCCATAAATGCTGTTCCTCTGTCCATGATCAGAACTTGTGCAGCGAGGTGCAACAGGATCTGCTTGACAAAACATTTTGTGACTTCCGTCACAGTACTACATGGCAGGGCTTTTGCTTTAGCGTAGCGGGTCAAGTAGTCGCCCTGATGATCCACGTGTTGCCCAATATTCATGTTGGGAAGGGGCCGAGAAGGTCTATTCCAATCTGTTGAAAGAGCTTGCTCGGTAGTGATATGGGCTTTAATAGTCCAGCTGGCTTGATCAGTGGCGTCTTTTGTCGTTGACGCTCACGGCATGTTTTGATGTATTGTGCAACATCGACAGACAGTCGTGGCCAATAGTATTTATCTTGTATATGGCACAGGGTGCAAGTAAACCCAAGAGTCCAGCTGTTGGTCCATTGTCTGAAGCCTGAAGAATTTTTTCTAGTAAACTGTTTGGAACAACGAGGAGGTTTGTGGTCTTCATGAGGATGTTTTGCAGACAGAGGACAAACCATGCTGGAATGCTACTGGTGATGAAGAAGCCTTGCCTTCCAGATACTGGTTGTGACGCTTTAGGTCGGGGTTGGAGCACTGGTGTTGCCCAAAATTGCTGCTGCTTATCAGTCCCAAAAAGGCATCCTCGTCACACTCTTCTGGTGGCTTGAGATAGGCAGTCTGCATGGGCGTGCTTGTGTGCACATTTGTAGACGACAGTGATGTCGAACCACTGCATGTGCAGGCTCTATTAGGCGAAGCGGCCCGAGAGGCTCTTCAGATTGGCAGGTCAGCACAGCGCGTGATGATCGCTGACCACCTTGAATGGTCATCCGTACAGGTAGGGGCGGAATTTCGACCAGATGATGGCAAGGCACTCCTTCTCGGTCTTTGAATATTTAGTCTCAGCCTTTAACAGGGAACAACTGGTGTACACATATTACTTTCTCTAGTCCATTGCTTTTCTGAATGAGCACAATGCCTAGGCCCATGCTGCTTGCATCGGTATGAATTTCAATCTTCGTTTTTCATCTAAGTGCCCAAGGATCGGAGGGGACTGTAAACGACACTGAGGTTCCTTGAAGGCTTCTGCTTGCTTTGCTTCCCATTTAAATGGCACGTCTGCCTTTGTCAGTTGGGTCAGAGGTTCAGCAATGCGTGAGAAATTCATGACAAATCGTCAGTATTTCTTCAAGGACATTCCGAGTAATGTATTTGGTTCAGTGTTGTAATAGATGTGGCTTTGTCAGTCAAAAGCATGATGACCTTTGATTAAGGTTGATGTTCACTCGATGTTCACTTGGGAAGTCCATACCCAGAATCACGTTGCAGGAACTCAGCTGCAGGATCAAAAGGCTGGCTGGATAAGTACATGCATTTACTGTTACTCTTGCGATTCATCACCTAAACGGCGTAATTAGCTGGCCTCCAGTAGTGTGGATTTGCAGGCCGTTTCAGTCATTCATCACTTTCTTGAGCTGAGCCACAAATGATCCACTGATGACAGAGTAGTCCACTACTGTGTCCACCAATGCAGTTAGCATGTGACCACTGACAGCCCCTTCAAGTTTGACGCTTTATGTCTTCGCATTGCAAGTTGCCATTGTGTCCAATCTCAACTCATTGGATGCTGTGATAGTGGCTAGGGTACGTTGTGATTTCTCTGTGCAGCAGCGTCATGCTAAAATCGTATTGCATAGTGGTAGATCTTGTCTTTGTATGCGACGTCGGCATAGTGAATGCGGCGTTGCCGATGAAGGATCTTAGGCATTTCACTCGTGAGCATGTTCAGCTTGCCCAACCTAACATGCTGTTAAAGGTTGTGGTCTTTGGTATAACTTCCTCGCTCCGTGGCTGCGGCATGGCGACGTGAAACGCAAGGCTGAAGGTGATGGTGATGGCACACTCCTCTCAACACTGGCATAGTTGATCTCTCGTAGTCATGGAGCGTCAAAGGAAAAGCCACAAAGTGCCATTCGCCACTGCAGGCAGTGGCAAATTATGTGACCGGCTTCACCACAGTTAAAAAGCAGAGTGGGTGGCACTGGTCGGGCGCCCTCCGTACCTCTGCTTTGCTTGATGCAGAGTGATGAAGCCATGGCATGGCGGATGGGTGTCTGTGGTCGACAGAGTGGAACATAAGGCTCCAGAAGCATGCTTACAGAGCCGTTTAACTGCGTACCTTGAGAGCGTACCTCAGCCATGGGTTTTCGGGCTGAAGTCATCATGTGAAGAAAGCCCAACACATACTATACTTCCTCATAGATAGTGTTGACACTTGAGGTTGCAGTGGTGTCGTCGTAGCTCTTCTTGAATGACTTCTTGTATAATTGCCCTCAAGCTGGAGTAGCTCGAAGGTGTCATGTCCGGGTGGACAGCAGAGGGCAGAGTTGGGCTTTTCTATTGGCATGTTGAGCTATGGACAGAAAAATGATTGGTCTAACATTAAGAGATGGGAAGAGGGCAGGGTGGGGCAAGGAACAAATACGGTTTATGACATTCTAGTCGATATCAGAAGGAAGAAATTGGCTTGGACAGGGCATGTTATGCGAAAGCAAAATATCTGCTGGTTCTTAAGGGTAACAGACTGGATTCCAAGGGAAGGGAAGCCTAGCATGGGGTGGCGGAAAGTTAGGTGGGCGGATGAGATTAAGAATTTTGTGGGGATAGGGTGGCTGCAGCTGGCACAGGGCGGAGCTAATTGGAAAGATATGGGAGAGGCCTTTTTCCTGCAGTGGGTATAGTTGGGCCAATGATGATGATGATGAGCCCATTGTTATTCTTCAAGGTATTTCACTCTTGTGATCCGGATCTGCGGTCGCTACCTGCCCTAAGTAGACATATTCCCTTCCTCTCTCAGCTCTTCACTGCCAACTGCAAACTGCTGTTCCCATGCGAGACTGTTGAACATAACTTTGGTTTTCTGCATGTTCATTTTTAGACCCACCCTTCTGCCCTTCTGCTCTGCCTGTCATTCACTGACCATGCTTCAAAGTTCATCTCCTGAGCGACTTACATCATCAGCGAATTCCTCGTTTCCTCTTCACCGGTTTTAGACTACCTCCGTTCTTTAGAGCATGCTCGATTCTCTATTAAACTTCTTTATGTCGTCTACCTCGCATTTGTTGATTAAGTTTGATAGCTCTGCCAATTCTATTCTGTCTGTGGGGTTAGATGCCTTCATGCTTTAGCATTGCTTAATCAGATCTTTCGTCTCCTGAGATAGCTTGCCGGTATCCTGTCGAATTATCCTACCGCCTACTTCTCCTATGTATTTCGTAATGATAGCTGTGAGATTATTGTTCATTGCTTGAACATGAAGGTCATCGCCCTCAGTTAAAGCCTAATATCTGTTCTGCAACAATATCCTGAATTCCTCTACTTTCCCTCTTACCGCTAACTCGTTAATGGGCTTCTGCTCCACTAATTTCTTCCACTACCTCTTCAAATCTAAGCTGGTTCGAGACCTTACCATTCCGTGGTCGCTATAACGCACCTTCCCGTAGACCTCCACACCCTGCGCGATGCCAGGGTGAGTACATACTATGAAGTCTGTTTCATTTTTAGTCTCACCGTGAGGGCCCTTCCACATCTATCTCCTCTTTTGTCATTTGCAGAAGAAGGTATTTGTGATTTGTAAATTATTTTTCTCCGCTAACTCTACTATTAACTCTCCCCTGCTATTCTATAGAGCCTATGCCTACTACCTGGTCTCCGGCCTGCTTCTTAATTGCCTACCTTCGCATTGAAGTCTCCCATCAGTACGGTGTACTGTGTTTTTACTTTGCTCATTGCCGATGGCATGTCCTCACAGAAGCTTTCTACGATCTGGTCATCATAGCTAGATGTAAGTGCGTATTCCTGTACCATCATCAGTTTGTGCCTCTTATTAAAGGGTCCCTGAAAAGAGTGTTAGTGGTTGGATATAAAATGTTTGCATTATGCCATCGAGCGTGCATGCCGCGTACTAGACCTTAAAAGTGGGCCGATCATTTAGAATATATGATCAAAAATTCGCGCTTCTACACCTTGGGGCGACCAGCAGTGCCAGGCTTTTGTCCTAATCCCTGTGCAATGCGTCTTGTAGCCCCCATTATGTCAGCAGCAGAGGGCTGTCATTGGTTCGCCAAGGCAACACTTCCTGACGTCACGCAGCTAGTGGCCTGAAGCTGCGTCCCCTGGCGAACTCCATGCGCTTTGGCAGCCGGTGTAAGGGACAAGTGGGTGGGGGGTTCGGGAGCGCCGACATTTCAGTCTGAAAAAGTGGTGAGAGGAAAGGGAAAGGTGCGAAAATGTAGAAATTTAGATTTTAACTACAGATAACTCAGCTTCAACATAACGCACTAAAAAAATTCTTGCTAGAGGATATTTGAGGAGCAGCGTCCTTTAACATCCTAGGCATACCGCAACATTATTGAGAGCCTCTTTTAGAGCCTCTTTAAGCCTAATTATGATAGCTGCCACACTCTTGTTAGTACTATAGCATTCCTCTATGTTGCCTGCTGTACTCTGATTGATGATGAATCGCACACCTAGTTCTCGTCTGACCACTAATCCACAGTAGTATAGTATGTGCCCGCAATTTAACACTGTGTTCGCCATCTGTCCTTTTAACCTCACTAAGCCCTATGACGTCTCATGTAATACCCGCTAGTTCCTGTAACAGCACTGCTAGACTTACCTCGCTGGATAAGGCTCTACCGTTAAACGTTGACAGGTTCAGTTTTTAATGGCGGCCTGTCCGGAACCAGAGATTCTTAGCACCCTCCGCTGTGTCACAGGTCGTACCTCCTCCTTGGTCAGTTGCTCCACAGCCGCCGAGGAATGAGGGCCAAGGGTTAATTTCTTTGTTCATATAGGAGGCTGTGCCCAAGTACTACACCTGGGTGGCCAAATCCTGTTCTGTTGAGGGCGTGCATCGTCAGTTCTGGTCACTGAGATCAGGCCATACCCCAGCCCTGGTAATGCAATTCCATCAACACTCGGCGTTTTTTTTTTTAACCCGGTGGAGAATTGCGTGCCATCAAGAGTCAAACCTCGATCCTTTTGTACACGAGGCGGATGCTCTACCTCTACGCAATGCGCCATCACGGTCCCCCCCGCCCTGCCAGGTCTAAAAGTTAATATGATGAAAACCAAAGTAATCTTCAACAGTCTCGTACAGGAACAGCAGTGTACAGTTGGTAGTGAAGAGCTGGGAGTGGAGGGGATATGTCTACTAAGGGCTGGTAGCAACCGCAGATCTGGATCACAAGAGTGAAATAACTTGAAGAATAACAATGGAGTGGAGCACATTTAGCAGGTTCTCTCAGATCAAGAATGGCAGTTTACCAACATCCCTCAAGAGAAAAGTGTACAACAGCTGTATCTTACCAGTGCTCACCTATGGGGCAGAAACATCGAGGCTAACCAAAAGGGTTCAGCTTGAGTTAAGGACGACGCAGCAAGCCATGGAAAGAAAAATGATAGGTGTAACGGTAAGAGACTGGAAGTGGGCAGAGTGGTTGAGGGAACAAACGCGGGTTAATGACATCTTAAGTCGAAATCAAGAGGAAGAAATGGGCTTGGGCAGGGCATGTAATGCGAAGGCAAGTTAACCGCTGGTCCTTAAGGGTAACAGAGTGGATTCCAAAGGAATGCAAGCGTAGCAGTGGCAGCAGAAGGTTAGGCGGGAGATGAGATGTAAGAAGTCTAAGGGGATAGTGTCGTCACAGCTGGCGCAGGACAGGGTTATTTGGAGAGATATGGGAGAGGCCTTTGTCTTGCAGTGGGCATAGTTAAGTTGTTGATGAAATGATTCCAGCATGTACAGTGACTGCTATGAACCAGGCAAGCAGTGGCAGCTAATGTGCTCGTTATGGGAGGTTTTTAAACCACTTAATGTGTAGCTAGTGTTGGCACCCACTAGCCAGCTGGCGTACGCCTATTTTTGTTTCTTATTGAGGCACTTCTTCTTTTGTTCACAGGTTTACGTGTTCTTCGCCAAGGAAATGGTGAGTCAGGCTCTGCCACTTCTTTGGGCTTCGTGTATTCATCGTTTGAGGGCCTTGTAAGCCGATCTGTGTGGCTGTGAACAGGCTTAGCGGTATGGTGTTGGGCTGCTAAGCCTGAGGCGGCTACCATAATTTCAAAGGAGGAGAAATGAGAAAGGCTGAGCAATGTCAGCACAAGTCAAAAGAACTCCAGGGGGTGCAAATTAATTCAGAGCTCTCCACCATTACATCACTTATAGTCTATGTGGAGCTTTGGGACGTTAAACCCTGGATTTTCTGCGGGGAAAAATTGCATCAGCTTGTTATAAATATTCCATGGTGTTCCACGGAAGACATAGGAGGTTTAAAAGAAATATAGTTTTGAGTAAGTAGACTCTCTCTAAGATGAATTTAAAAGCACCTAAAAATGTGTTTTGTCAGAAGTTCCCTTTAACTCGTTTGCTTCCAAAGATGGCAATTTGCCGTCCAGTGGAGAAAGGGCCAATGTGGAAAAAGACGGTGGACCACCGTCCGCCAGAAAAAATGCTTGCTGTTGTTAAAAAGATAACAGATGATGCCACATACTAGGCTTTTTAGTTTCTATGCCATGTGGCAACAGTTGTCCCCTATGTCCATAAATATTTATGCGGAGAAAAAGAACTTTTCAGCCAGCCAATTTCGGGTCGAGCTTGGTGTCGAGGACAGTCTCACGGATGCTTGGATTGACGCTCTTATGTTTCACAGTGACAGTGATTCAGATTGCGATGAGCCAGAAGATATGGAAAGCATTGATGGTGACTATGGTTAATGATGGACTCCTAGTCTACCTCTTCTGACATAAATTCTGAAGTGTCTTCGAAAGCGCCAAGTGGCAGTGGAATAACACTGACAGCAAAGAAAAAGTGACTATGCACTGTTCACTGGAAAGCCAGGTATAAAGAGAACAGTTGGTATAGCACTGTCTGCAAATCCGACAGCTTTGGCATCATTCAACAGTGTGATTGGCATCACCTTCTGAAAGGTGATGCTGATACTCGAGGGGATGCTTGTAGCGCGACAAAAAACACAAGGGACAGAGACGAACGGGACAAGTGCCACTCTCAACTGGTTTTATTCAAAAAAACGATCGCAACATTTATACATTTCCCCTTCTTCTTCAAGAACATAATCACCTGATCCCACATGCGAATGACACGCAAATATCACGCTTGAATCAAATCAGTTTATCTAAAAACCTGTACTCGTTAGAAAACATCGTCACCGAAGTGCTGCTGACGCATTCCCACCCTTTCTTTTTGATATGGAACGCCTCAGTTCGTTCACGCGTCAGCGCATCTTTGCTTCTGCCAATGACCTCTGTTCTGTTTAAAAATGGTGAGCATTTGCATGACTTGCAGTGAAGTACCATATTTGTTCCGCTCCCATTTTCGAGGCATTTTTCATGCTCGCGCAGGCGCTTGTTCAGGCATCGTCCGGACTGGCCAATATACACTTTGCCACATGAAAGTGGAATCTGATAGACAATTCCCACCTTGCAATCAACATATCGGTGTTTATGCCTCGTTTCGCAATCCTTTTTTACTTTTTCCTCATTCACCTTAGGACAAAGGCTTTTGAGCTTGCAGGGCGCTGAAAAAACCACAGGAATTTTGTATTTATTCGCCACTTTTTTCATGTTGTGGGCCACGCGATGCAAATACGGAATCACCTGGGGCCTTACGTTATTCACCTTTTCTCTTCTAACTTCCTTGTTCTTTTGCAGCAAAAGAACATTGCTGCAAAAGAACATTCGCATGTGGGATCAGGTGGGATCGTGTCATTCGCATGTGGGATCAGGTGATTATGTTCTTGAAGAAGAAGGGGAAATGTATAAATGTTGCGATCGTTTTTTTTAATAAAACCAGTTGAGAGTGGCGCTTGTCCCGTTCGTCTCTGTCCCTTGTGTTCTGTGTCGCGCTACAAGCATCCCCTCGAGCAAAATGAACCAACTCGCCCAGCAAAAGTGATGCTGATAAAACCAATGCGTTCGCAGCTGTGAAAAAGGCTGTGTCAGCAGACACTTCATGGTTCCGCACATCACCAGGTGATGTAAATGTCTACTTCGCAATCGGTGTTCTTTTGATCCCAGTGAGAAAAAAAAATTCAGTCTTATTGGCCACAAAGATCAGTAAACAGGGCCCTGTTTTTCGCATCTATGATGCCTAGACTGCACTTTTGGGCTCTGCCTAGGTACCTGCATTTTTGTGACAGTAGAAAGCCCAGATGCAGCTTAAACCATAGCTGCAGCACTAGTCATCAAGCACCACGACAGGGTGGGCAGGGAAGTTCACCGGCTTGCAACAGGCCTGATGGAACTTTACCAAAGGGCGAACAGCATTGGTGGCAGCCCAGATTCTAGGCCCAAAGCTTGAAGAATACACAAGGGTAGAAACTTGGGCGAGTCGGTAACGGTGATCCATGGAAAGTGAGAGTTTTGTGTCCCGTTTTGCGCTACTCTCACTTTCCTTGAAGAATACCATCAAATCACGTGGACGCAGGGCCACGCGAGACCAGAGGAGAACAAAAGGGTCGTAGTTCCAGCGCTAACCAACAGAGCGGGGCAAAACCAATTATCTGATCAATACTCACCCTTTACTGTCTTGTGCCTGCATTCTATTACAGCAAACGGCTCGAGAGCCATCGGCTTAACCGCAGAATTTATCCTCCCCTCGCAAAAAGTTTAGCATCTAAGGCACTGTAGCTCTCAAACTTGTTTGAACAAGCACATTCCCAAGCCTACAGCAAGATATGCCCACTAACATATCATGGCACCTTCCCCTGATGCGCAGACACTTGTCCCATACTCTTCCACATTTCGTAGGGGTGCGGGTGTAAACCCCAACACTTAAAGACTCCTAGCATATAATTTGAGCGGAAGCACTCGTCCAGCAAGTTCATCGAGCAGTGGAGTCCTGGAATGAGGAAGCCATCCACTCGAACAACATCAATAATTGCGTTGTTCCTATTAAATGTTTCTCCTGTGCTGTGTACTGTTCAGCCCACTGAAACGTGCATGGTTTGGCATTAAGTTTTGTAAGATTTGCGAATCAAGCAGTAGATGCTAATTGTTGTGCAGCAAAGTATGGTGGTACACGCAAGAAAGGGACAACACTGTTTGTTAGACGGAAAGTAGGAGGTCTTTGCATTAACGATAGGGCATGAGAAATAACCCCACTGCAAAAAACGCAAGTGCGCTTAGCAGTATTAGGCAGGAGCACCTCTGTGATTAAAAAGAAGGGAAGCACATGTGTTGGTGACACCTCTGGAGTGCTGGGAAGAAATGAAATTTCTTATCTTGCTCGAGATTCCTTTCTTGCATGTCTAGTGTTCTGTGCACTAAATAATGGGGGTTGTTTAGTTGCTTGTTGTGTTGATATTTGTTTTTAGTTTTGTTTGATTTATGGTTTTTCAGACTGCTCTTGCTTCAAATGTATGGCGCTGCTTTTGCTATGAATACTCAACACTGCCTTTGCTAAGTAAATTTTTTTATTCCTCTCTCTGGTACTTTAAGCTAAGAAGCTAGTACTTTATGCTCAGGGGACAAGTGGGGTTCTGCGATCACATGTCTTGTTTTCATGCTGACTTCCTGTTGGCACTGGCAGGGATAATGTGCTGTGTCACATGCTGTGCCTCCTTTCCGTCTAATAAACAGTGTGCACATGTGCCGTTATTTCATCATGCACTACCTTCTGTTGTAGTTGGCCTTGCATACAGTTCTAGCAGTGCAGCTCCCCGTTGGCACTGCACCGGAAAGACATCCAGCCTCTTTTCCATGGAATAATCAACAGTTGACGATGATTTCACCGGAAAGGAAGGACGTTCAAAAACAAAGTTAATTGGGCACGCATGCATAGTAGTGGTAAGAGGTGCTCAGCAGATGCCATCCCATCATCTGCAGAGCCCAGGCACCGTTTCAGGATTTCGTACACAGTCGAGATCTGGTTGGCGTGTGGTGACAGCCAAATAAAACCAAATTTTTTGCGTTTCGACATTTGTAGCGCGAGATGTTGCTGATTATTTCAAGTCTCGCTGCGTGCTCGGAATGACTGCGTGCGCGTAACGCAGAAGAAACGGCGAAAGCGAATGGGTTCGCAGAATTGCCCCTAAAAATGATATGGGAGCATGGTATGTGTGCCGATATATATGTTACATGAGAAAAAAAATGAATAACATAGCCTTTTAGGGAGAGAGTAATTGCAGATAGAGCATTTATTGCACTTTTCATCAAGTGAGCTGAAGACAGAGGATGAAACACGCTTACATTATCTTTGATTTGTTTGGAACACTGCTAACCCCTCAGGGGGGTTTTGCAGGGTGGAAAATATTACAAAAATACACAAGTTTGAAAAATACAAAAATTGGCAATAAGCAAATTTCCATGCCAAGCAATACGAAATGTAATGCAGAAGCTATACAAGCCAAGAATATATAAAAATAGAACCAGAGATAAAAATTGGCAGTGGCTTAGCTCGTCTATGCCAGGATATGCGTACCGAAAGCTAAGGCATAGCTTGGTTAGCCTTGGTTAATCTTGATTGCAAGTCCAGGGGCGGTATTCTGTACCGTTGTCAATACTAAAACGCGACTAAAACGCTCACAATGCCGCCATATTGCCCCGCTTCTATTGGTCGGCCTTGGCTGGTGACATATTAAATTTTTTGGTCACCGGCGACTGCTATTTACGTAGTGAACACGGCTGAAGTGATGACATTGCACACCTAATTATACGGGCTGAAAGGTAGCACCTAGCATATGCGCTCCACCCCATTCTTACCCTTCTAGTTATTTCCCTATCATGATCCGTATCAGCTGTCATTTCCTGCCCTAAGTATTCCTTTACCACTTCCTGCATCTTGCTGCCAATTGTCAATTCCTTGTGTCCGCTTTTCGGATCAAAATCATTAACCTGTGAACCTCTTGCATTTTTTGAGGTTAGACGTGTACTCGTTAAGCCTAGCAGCTTTGTAAATTAGGCACAGTTGATCGCTAAAGTTTGTGGTGTGGACATCTTCAGAAAAGTGAATGCTTCGTGCGCCTTTAGTTTGCCGTGAATATGAGGCATGAAATGACGAATCAATGGCGAAGCAAGAGGCCCCACTTTGACAGGTGCCGTTGCCTGAACGCTGAGACACACACTGTTTTGGCAAAATAGTGTTCACTGCTAACGGGAACGCAATACACAAGGTGTATATTATGTTCTGCGCATGCACATTTCGACGCCCCACCCTTCTTGTGGGCCCCAAGGCTTGGGACCCTCTATTATAAAACTCTCTTATGAGCATTACTTTCAGACAATATAAACATTTTGTCTGGTACCTCGAGGTTGTAATTAATGAGCTTTTACTGTATTTTCTTTTCAAAGGTAAGCTAATTAATTTTGGCACGTGTGGAATGAGCAAAATGTGGATTGCATAAAAGCATGCTTTTGTTCGACTTGCCTGCCTTTGTCAGTTTTTTGAGAACAACAACTGTGTCCAAAAGCGAGCAGCTTCTGCAGTGAGCCTTTAATAAAGTGCAGTCTAACAGGGTTGGCTAATAATGCTGGCTACAAATTCTTTTATGGCAAAAGCACGTACTGCCCCCTTACAGATATTGTGTTGGAAGGCAAAAACCGTGAGCAGCTTCCTTCAACACCACTGGACCCAGCTGCCCCTCCGAAGCTCAACAGACTTGACAGAGGGTACAGCACACACACACTACTTCTTCATCACCAGCCAACAGAGAAGGGCATGCATTTGTGCATCCCTGAACAGCAATCATGTGGCCTGTGTTTTTGGATGTACTGGTGATTTTGTAAGGCTTTCCCCTCAGGATAGTGCAGAAGTTTTTCGAAGTCCTGCTCTGGGTGTTTAAATTCAACTTAACTGCCAAGAGACAGAGCCATTAGGGAGTATGAAGTCGAGAGTTGGACAAAAACTCGTCCGGTCGGCGACAGTCATAATTAGACTTAAAAAAGGGGGACGCCGACCAAAAGTAGAAAAAAACATCATTTTGATTGGTTTTTTTGTTTTCACTTTTAAATCGGCGTCCCCCCTTTTTAAGTTTTATTACCATTGGGGTGTAGCGTCCATACACTTTCTGGTTGCTGTGCTTGAAGAAGGTACTGAATGCCCAGACCTCCGTGGGAATGTTTCCTTTGTGTACTGGCTAACTTTGAGCTACGTAAACTAAACAGCTACTTAGTGCGGCTCGAAAAAATCGGGCTCACATAACGAAATATCTGCTATTCAGAAATGTGCCCAATATGCTTGTCAATTAGACCTTGAAGATGCCTGATCTGTCATTCCTTGTTGTTTCTGGAGCACTGGTTGTGTAAAACTAGCCAGAGAAGCTGCAGAAGCAGATTTCTTTTCAGCACGGCGAGTTTGCGGGGATGCTGCTAGCAGAGGACTGGGTTAATTGGGGGAGGTATGACCTTTGTCCTGCAGTGGACTAGTATATTACGACATATCCAGTGGGTAATCATATGTGTGATGAACTCCATTCCCATTTAAGGCATGTGAACTCCATGTTGTATGTGGTATATGGTGGTGTGTTACTTTTAAGCTGAGCGTATCAATAAAATGGGCACAGCAGCAGTGAATGACGTCTTTGTGTGATTGCAGAGTGACTTCCGGGAGAACTCGCTGAGCGTGAAGGCCCAGACAGCGTTGCAGAAGATTCGCGAGGACCTGTGCGAAGCACCATGCTCCGATGCGCAGGAGTCCTGCTCCAAGGTACGGCAGCCAGAACTGATCACTTTGCGAGGGTGTCCGCAAAACAATGCTGTTGCCTGAACAGACAGCAGAAATCAGGAGAAAAGGGGCATGCTGAGAGAACGGCAAGAGAGAGTCTTGTTGGGCAGCTCGTCTGCCTGAAAAGCGAACTGGGGGGGGGGGGGGGGGGGGGGGGGGGGGGGGGCTTTTTTAGTTATTTATTTATATGTGTGGTCTACCTTTTCCCTCGGAGGCATTACAGTAGGGGACCGTGTTTCATTGCTTTTGTGTCCGAGGAAAACAGGCAACAATAATTCATACAACAAGGACATAAGGGCAGCATGCACACAAAATAGCGGCGTAAATGAGCACCTAAAAAAAAAACTATAATTACAGCACACACTGAAAATATAAAACATGGTAAGGGGTAAGAATGATTCGCACAACAGTTGAGATAGAGGTCAGCGACAACACTTAAGCAGGGGCAGCCTTTAATACTGTGATAAATTCTGAATCTGATACAGTCACAGCTATTTACCAGGGGCGGTCCTTTCCTGAGTTGATTGTGCATGCAAAAATTTAATGTGAAAAAGCTGAGGTACAGGCTGATATTTCTTTAATCATATTCGGGTGATCTTGCCGTTGTGATGTGTACTATGTAGGCGCGAAAAGGTAGTCATCCTTATTCGATACAGTGCGATTGTAAAACGTCTCATAAAAGAACAATCGAAAAAATTCCGGTGTTGAGGGAAGAAGAGGCCCATCTCAAGCTAGTTTTGATACCAATAATACTGCATTGAAACTAATAGTTGCCAGAGACAAAACGTGCTGCTCAGCTTTGAATAGATTGGGAATTTTTTCACGAGAACTTTCTTGTACGAGTCCCATAAGATGCAAGCGTATTCTATAATAGGGTGGACATTGGTTATATACAACAGTTCTCTGACGTCTTGCGGAGCATATTTGAAGTTTCTTTTATTAAATTCAAAGACTGACCAGCTGTCAGTGTCAAGCTGTTTATGTGGCATTTTCATGACAAATTTGAGCTAAATAGTAAAACTAAGTATTTTGCCCCACTTACTACAGAGATAAGTTTGCTGTTTAAATGGTGCTAGGTATTTACCCTCTTATGTTTTCGATTGAATTAAACATGTTTGCATTTGGACACATTTAAATTCATTATCCAGGTTTGACATCAAGATGAAATTCTGTTGAAGTCATTTTGAAGTACTAATCTGTTGGAATCATGTTTAATTTCACGGTGCAAGGCGCAGTCATCAGCATACAGTCAACTTCTGGAATTTACACCTCGTCCAATGTCATTTATATGGATCAGAAACAACAGGGGACCCAGCACTGACCCCCAGGGGGATACCTTATACCACGGAAACATCTGCTGATTAGGAACCATTAATCAAGATCTTTTGAAAGCAGCCTGTTAAATAATTTTCAAGCAAGCAAAGTATGTTGTTTGGCAGGCCAAGATAGGGCAACTTATGCAGGAGAATGGTGTGGGACACTGTATGGAATACCTTTTGAAGATCTAATAATGCGCAATCTATTTGTAGGCTTTTGTCACAGAAGCAGAAGAGATCATGCAAAAATTTGATTAATGACCCGAACGAAAACCATGTCGGTAGTCAACAAAGAAGTTATTCTTATTGTCAAGGAAGACAGGGTGACAGGTCACTGACAGACAGAATTCAGCAGCTAGCCAGCGCGATACACTTCAACGTTGTCACTTTCATGCGTCACCTGAGAAACCCAGCTGACACTACTCCCCCTCCAAAAAACAAAAATATAAAAGCGGGGATGGAGCACGAGCGATGGAATGGAAAGAAAAAGATCAGCACAAGAATAGAATGGACAAGGAAGGTGGGCGAATGTGTCCCACGTGACAACTAGATGAACGCAGAGCGTACTGCATATTACCGCACGAAGTACGGTTTCATGCGGACTACGTGCATGACCTCAGAGCGAGGTGGGCGACACTGAGGCTGCACATTCCCATCTGGAAGAACTTTGTAGGTTACTTCTGTGACACGGTGCAAAACTCTGTAAGGTCCAAAGTAACGGCACATCAGTTTTTCAGACAAGCTTGGGAAGTGTACCGGGGTCCACACCCAAACTTGGTCACCGGGATGGTATGTGACGTGCCGATGACGGAGGTTGTAGCAGCGGGTCAACGGACAATAACGAAGTCCTAAATGCTTGAACCTCTTCACGAAGGAGGCTAGCGAGAGAGCCAGTCATCGGCTGGGGAACACCGAAAAGCGTCTGGAGCTCTTCGCGCACAACGGAGCGGATCAGCTTGCGAAGAAGTTTAGGGTTAGCCCCGAACACAGGTGGCAAACCGCCGAGGAGCATCTTCTCCATAAGGAACTCAACAACAGTCCCTAGTGGACTGTGCACGAGGCCAGCTAACAGTTGCTCTTTAACGCCGCGTATGGGGTGATGAACCTTTTTCTCTTCGGGCAAGGCCGGGTCAGCTCGCCGGAAGAGCCGGGTCATGTCCTCCACGCACGTGGTTACAGTCTCGTTCGGCATCTGAATGCAAGACTGCAAAGCCCGTTCAGCCCGTTCTTGTCGATCCGTGCTGATGTAGGTCTCCAGCAGGCGTCGGCAAAACTCGTGCCATGATGTTAAGGCATCTTCTTGGTTCTCGTACCAGGTACGAGCGCCATCTTCCAGGCTAAAGAAGACGTTTCGAAGCTTGGCAGCATCATCTCACTTATTGAACGGGGCGACCCGCTCAAACTCGCCAAGCCAGTCTTCGACGTCTTCGAGCTGACTGCCATGGAATGGTTTGGGCAGTCACGCATTCTGTAAGGTGTAGTAGGCCGCAGTTTGCATGACATGTCGATGGGTGGGTGCCGTGGTAAGCTCCGGAGGCCTTGCTCAAGGAGGTAGGCCTTGGTTTCTCCAGCTAGGACAGTGCACAGGAGTGTCAACTAGCAAAGGACTGGAGTTCAGGGTATCCGGAACTGTATGGGACATATGCAGGGATCTTTACCCAGCACCTACACCAAAACACCAAACGGCTCTCTTGAAGCACTGCATCATTACGCCCAACAATGCCCGCCCTATCCACCAGCAGTCGTACTGTATCTCACCGAAGGAGCGTGAGGCAATCGAAATGCAGGTGAAGGAGATGCTTTCAGATGGAATCATTCAACCTTCCAGCAGCCCCTGATCGTCACCTGTCGTGGATGGGACACTCGGCTTCTGGTGTTGATTATCGAAAGCTGAACAACACTAAAAAAGACGTCTACCCGCTGCCTTGTATCAACGACTTGCTCGGCACACTTTGTCGCACCCAGTACTTCTCCTCAATTGACCTCCTCAAGCCCAAGGAGTACCACTTTGGGTACAAAGAGTTGAAGTTTCTCAGTCATCTTGTGAGTGCCCATGGTGTTAAGCCCGACCCCGAGAAAACTGCTGCTATCGCCGATCTTCCCATTCCTATGGGTCTGTGCGCATACTACCGCCGCTTCATCGCCGACTTTTCAAAGATTGCCACACCCCTGTACCGCCTCACGTACGATGATACACAGATCGTGTAAACCACCGAGCAATAGGAGGTTTTTGCCGTGCTGCGCAGACAACTGCAAACAACCCCTGTTCTTGCGCACTTTGATGAAGAGGCTGACACCAAAGTCCACATTGATGCCAGCAACATCGGCCTCAGCACCGTACTCGTCCAACACCAGGTGGCGTTATTAATGTGGTGGGAGACATTTCAGTAAATATTATGTTCAAAGGTTTTGCAGCAAACACTAGTTTAAGGCTACTGCCATCAGACAGGGTTAAAGGCCTGTCAAGTTGCTATAAGCAACTTTTTCCTTGAATTCCCCATAAATTGTATACGTATAGAAATAAAGGCAGTTCAGTTCAATTTCATTTCAAAGATATTGGTCTATGGTTTGTTACTTGACTCCGGAGCCCACCCTTATGAACTGAAACAGTGTGACCCATCTTCCGACAAATCACAATTAACAAGGCACACGGTAAATATTGTAGCTAAATGTTTTGAAATAACTCTAGCGCAAACCTTAAGAACAAAGTCTGAAATACCATCTGGCCCTGAAGCTGAATTTGTCTATTTTTTCAAGTACCGTATATACTCGTGTAAGGGCCGCCCCCATGTAAGGGCCGCATCCCCAACTTTGGAGCCGAAATTTTGAAAAAAACGTAGTTTCGTAGCCAAAAGAAAAACTTTGTGCACAATCAAAAGTTAAGTTTCACAAGTCACTACTAGATGGCGCTAGCTGCTTTCAACTCCCTATCTTCATCAGCGTTTTGAGATCACGTGGGGACGAGATCTTTTGCAACCATTTTGGTCTGGGAGCCATTTTTTCTTTGTGTGGTGCTGCGGTCTTAAGCAATGTTGGTGCAGTTGTGATTGCTGTGTGCAGCATTGTTCAGTGAATCATGGCCTATGTTTATCGCTCGGTGACGATGGGCAGAGATTTGATTTCGTACACCGCGGCCTTCAAGCTGAAAGTTGTCGCTTACGCTGAAGAATATGGCAAGCGGGCGGCTGGACGCAAGTTTTACATCAGCGAGAAGTGTGTGCGTCTGTTGTGCAACCAGAAAGAACAGCTCGCTGGTGTGAACTGCAACCGGAAAATATTTTGTGGGAAGCAGTGAAAGTTTCCGGAGCTTGAAAAGGAACTTGTAAAGTACGTCACGACAAGAAAAATGGCTATGCAGTGCCGACAGAGATGATCCGTCTGAAAGCCGTTGCCATCGCTTGCCACATGGGCATTCCGCTTGCGAATTTTAAAGAAAGTGTAGGATGGCTTCGGTGCTTTATGAACTGGAATGCACTCTCCATTTGGCACAGAACGACATTGTGCCAAAAGCTGCCCAATGAGCATGAGGACGAACTGTTGAAGTTCGACCGTTTCTTTAACAGCCTTCGAAGGAAGCACAGCTATGACTCGACTCAGATAAGAAGCGCAGATCAGACGCATGTCTGGTTCAATACACCCGAAAATAGCACAGTTGATTTCAGAGATGCAAAAAGCATCTCTGTGCATGCAACCAGTGCAGAACGGCAACGGTGCACGGTGATGCTGTGCATCACTGCCGATGGCAGCATTTCCAGACGGCAGTTTCCAGACGGCATTATCATTCGTGTCCCCGAAAAAGGATGGATATGTGATGAATTCGTTTTGAACTGGGTAAACACTGTGTGGGCAAACCGAGCGGGCGACCTGTTGCAACGGAGGGCTTTGCTGACAGTTTTTGAGGCCATCTCACAGACCGTGTCAAGGCCCAGCTCACCGAAACTCGAACGAACTTAGCTGTCATTCCTGGAAGGATTGACTGTAGGATGACAAGCATCCTACAGTCACTGGATGCTTGTGTCAATCAGCCATTTAAAGCTGAATTCCACCGTTGTTACTCCGAGTGGATGGCAGCAGATGTTCATGACAAGACTCTCACTGGACGGTTGAAGAGAGCTTCGCTGCAGAAGGTTTGTGGATTTTAAGCGCATGGCATTCAATCTCATGCGACACCATTGTGAAAAGGTTCAAGATGACTGGAGTATCGAACCAGACGGACGGCACCGAAGAAGACTACCTCTGTGAAGGCACACATAAGATGAGCTCTTCAAGTAGCTGCCACAGTGAAAGCAACAAGGAATTTCCTTGAATATAGTATGTGTGGTCATTTAGCAGTGCTTACATTATCATTTAGAACAGTCGCAGCAGCAACACGACGTTTCTGCGGATAGATATAGGCCTGACTCGTGTAAGAGCTGCACCCCGTCAAAATCGCGGAAAAAAAGTGCAGCCTTTGCACAAGTATATGCGTAATATGAATATTCCATAGCTGTCAATTAGGATATCGGGTATGGGTTCAGATATATAGATTGAGTAAACCAGCATTTGATTAGGTATGTTTCTTGAAAAAACTGATTCGAAGTATTCATTGCAATGTCATTAGCAGTATGGACAGGATAGTTAAAGCAGCCGAAGAGTTATACACAAATCTGTACAGTAGCCAATGTAATCAGAGCGTTAATGATAGAGAAAGTAGCGCACAACAATGCATCATCGCGTCAGTAACGAAAGAAGAAGTCAATAAAGCCTTAGGAGCAATGCAAAGGGGAAAAGCAGCTGGTGAGGATCAGGTAACAGCAAATCTGTTCAGGGACGGAGATGAGATTGTGCTAGAAAAACTAGCTGCCCTGTATACGTAATGCCTTATGACCTTGACCGTACCAGAAGCTTGGAAAAACTCAAACATAATCTTAATTCATAAGAAAGGAGCCACCAAGGACTTAAAAATTACAGACCGAACAGCTTACATCCATTGCCTACAAGGTATTTACTAAGGTAATCGCTAATAGAGTCGGGGCAACCTTAGACTTTAATCAACCAAATGATCCGGCAGGCTTTCATAAAGGTTATCCCACAATAGTTCATATTCACACTATCAATCAGGTGATGGAGAAATCCGCAGAATATGACCAACCCCTAATATAGCCTTCATTGATTACGAGAATGCATTTAACTCAGTGGAAACCTCAGCAGTTTTTCACGCATTGTGCAGTCAGCCTTATGTCAAAATACTGGAAAATATATATAGGAACTGCACAGCTACCATAGTCTTCCATAAAGTCACCAACAAAATTCAAATAAGGAAGGGGGTCAGGCAAGGAGACACGTATCTCGCCAATGCTATTTACCGCCTGTTTACAGGAGGTATTCCGAGGCCTGAATTGGGAACAGTTGGGAATAAGTGTAAATGGAGAATACCTAAATAATTTGCGATTCGCTGATGACATTGCCTTGCTGAATCATTCAGGAGGTGAACTGCAAATCATGATCAATGAATTAGACAGGCAGAGAAGAATGCTGGATCTTAAAATTAACATGCAGAAATCCAAAGTAATGTTCAACAATCTAGCAAAAGAACAGCAGTTCACAATTGGCTGTGAGAGCCTGGAATTTTAAAGTAGTACGTCTACTTAGGGCAGGTAGTGACAGCTGATCTGGATCATGAGAGGGAAATAGCTAGAAGGATAAGAATGGCCTGGAGTGCATATGGCAGGTTCTCTCAGATCATGAATAACAGGTTACCAATATCCCTCAAGAGAAAAGTGTTCAACAGCTGTATCTTACCGGTACTCACCTATGGCAGAAACGTGGAGGCTAATGAAAAGGGTTCAGCTTAAGTTAAGGACAACACAGCGAGCCATGGAAGAAAAATGATAGGTGTAACGTTAAGAGACCGGAAGCGGGCAGAGTGGGTGAGGGAACAAATGCGAGTTAATGACATCCTAGTTAAAATCAAAAGGAAGGAATGGGCTTGGGCATGGCATGTAATGCGAAGGCAAGATAACCGCTGGTCCTTAAGTTACCGGTAACAGAGTGGATTCCGAGAGAGGGCAAGCGTAGCAGGGGGCGGCAGAAGGTTTGGTGGGCGGATGAGATTAGGAAGTCTGCAGTCGTAGAGTGGGTGCAACTGGCAAAGGACAGGGTTAGTTGGAGAGACATGGGAGAGGCCTTTGCCCTGCAGTGGGTGTAGTCAGGCTGTCACTGACTGAAAGCAACCAGTGACAGGGTTGGTTGTCAAGAATGCTTCAGCCTTTTGGCATCTCTCGGTTTTGTACACTTTGTGAACCCTATGGCAGTTTTGGCTGCCATAGCAACGCAACTGGTCCAGCCTGTCATTGTTCAAAGGTTACACAGGACGAGGATGGAGAGATGAATTATGCTGTGTGTGCAGATGCAGGTTCCCCGGCTTTCTCCTGTGGTGGACCTGGGCAGCCCCGAGAAGCTTTTTGGCCTGGCACCCCGCGTCGTAGCCGCCGAGTCCCTGTGAGTGGCTGCTGAACCCTCGCTTTCCGCTTTACTGCTGCACTTAAATTTCCAGCTGCACCTTCATGCTGTTTGCCTTGTCCACCTCGGTGCCTGGCATTTCTCTCCACCAGCCATGCAGTGTTGCTTCAAAGCACTCCGACTTGGCCTGAAATAATCCATGCTTGAGTTTTGTCAACAGTGTGCAAGAACTGTTCAGGGAATGTGGCAAATTAAGGGTTGTTGTATGCCCCAACTTTGTACTTTGAGTTGATGTTATAATCATATTAGTTCTTTCATTTTCATGCTGGCTCTTGTGAAACTGCACATTTGTATAACTGCAGTAAGCTAGTGTCATTCCCACAACAAAAATTACTCTAGGGAAGTCTGGCTGTTCTGTGGAGAATGTAAACTAAGAGCTGCCCTAAAGGTGCCTAGCCATTTTTAAGGTGAGGGGCCGTGCAGCAGAAAAAGCAGTTGGGCGAAGGACATGTCATAGGCCGTAGCGCTGGCGAAGCACACCTTTGCTTTTAATGTGCAATACTGCCGCCCCTCCAGCCTCCAAAATCCACCACCCACGATGCTGCATTGTTGAACAAGTTGTGTGCACATTTTAACGTGGCCTCGTTCACCTGGCTCTGGCACGTAGGCCACCTTGGTCACGTGACCTTGCGGTGTCATCACAGCCTGCCCACTGGACTCTGCCCACTGTGGCAGGTGGCTGCTAAGTTAACGATTGGTCGCTCGGGAAGAGCAACCTGAACCACACAAGGCCCACCTCTGGGAGCATCTGCCATCGCAGTGCAGTGGCGCATCGCTCAACCGCTGCACCACTGCGCCAGGAGGGATATGAGGACTCCCAGGGATCTATGAATGTAAAGTAGACTATGACCTTCAGCGTATATAGGAATTAACCCATTACGCTATCGTGTCATACCCTTAAGGCAGAGTTTTAGTGTCCCCTCCAATTTTTTTTATTATTATTCAGATAATATAGGGATGTGACATTGTCAAAGAGTGAATTGGATATCTTTGTTAGGTTCACTGAACTTCAAAATGTTTCCAAGTCATGGGGTTTTTATAGGGGGATAAATACGCTCCCCTGGTTAATGACTCGCCGTGGCGGCTCAGTGGTTAAGGTGCTCGTCTACCGAGCTGGAGTACCTGTGTTGGCACCTGACTGCGGCGGCCGCGTTTGGATGGAAGCGAAACGCAAAACGTGCCTGTGTGCTGTGCGATGTCTGTGCATATTAAAGATCTCCAGGTGGGCAGAATAACTGAAGTCCTCTCCTATAGCACCTCTTCTTTCCTTCCTTCTTTCATTCCCGCCTTCCTCCTTTTTCTTACTGGGTGGTTCAGGTGTCCTCTGAGATATGTGAGACAGTTTCTGCACTATTTCGTTTCCTCAAAACCAAAACCAAACCCCATTAATCGCGGCTGAGGCTATTCAAAATTGCCCGTCCCAGCCCGTGATCCCACCCCATGATCATGTACAGGCACACCATTGCAGGCCATGCTCTGAGGGAAACGAAGGAATGACACTGGCTTACACAAACAATGTATTTATTGCTACAACAACAATAATGCCAGCTAGCAACAAAATATGCTAATTATATAGGTTGTCTAACTCACGAGGCAAACGTTCGCCCACACTAGAGCAGTGGAAATGCTCCACGGCCAGACGGGACGAGATGCTCGCATCTTCAGGAGAACGTTCAGCCCCATGAGGCTTTGCCCAGCTGACAAAGAGCGGAGCGTGCATCGACAGTCCGTACGTAGTTGACGGTTCCCCAGCCCAAGAGAGAGTGCTCTCCCACACGTGTGGAGCAATCACGCCGTCCATGGCGCTTATCTAGCTGCGACGCCGATGCCCTTTCTTGTTAGTTAAGGTAACTAACCAGGGAGGCTCACGGGGCTTGCCCCCTCTCGAGACCAGCTGTGGGTGCATTGCGAAAAAGCAAACCAAAGGGAAGATGCGGGACAAAGTCTCCACAAAGTTGAACGAATTTGTACTCAATTTTTTGAATAGTTTCGAATAATTGGTGCACAGTTTGATTACGGCATGCTATAATTTCAGGAAAGACACACTAGTACAAAGGCGCTCGAGCACAGAGGCAGTCGAAGGGGTCCAATAAGAAGGATCTGTCATGAGGTCCTTTATGAAGCTATCAAGATTCTTGTCAGCGAGAGCTGCAGCTAAATACATGTACAGGAAGGACACAGTAACGCAAAAGGCAAACACTGATGTAGCGAGGAAATAGAACGAGCACTTTACTTGCAACACGCTTTATTTGACTAAGATCGCTTATATAGCTTCATTTCTAGCCATGCACCGAGCCACCGGCCCCAAGTGGTCACGTGTCAACAGGTATAAATCAAGGAGAACGACCATTACACGTGTTTACAGATACATGTCAAGAAATGCCACTTCACTCCCACAAAGCACAACACAGGTATCACTGATACATTTGTCTCCTCGTATCTCGATAGAAAATGCTTCTACATGCTCTCGTTATGTTTGCGGCTCTTCAGTAACACTTTGCAGTCCGATAAGCGAGGACTGCAGGCAACCCGATTCCTCTTCGTGCGAGCTTGGCAGTGGTCTGGAAGATGGGAACCTTTTTTTGCTAGTGAATTCTTGTGTTCATGTAGCCGATCATTAAGACAACGTCCGGTTTTCCCAACATATACCTTGCTACATGTAAGCGGGAACTCATACACAACTCCTTTCTTGCAGTCTACGTGGTGTTTGCACTGTTGCACTTTTTCTTTTTTCCTACCAATGCATGAGCACAAGCTGGAGAGCTTTCATGGAGCAGAGAATACCACGTCTACCTCGTTCCTATTGACCACCCTCTTGAGGCTGTGCGAAGTTTGATGCGTAAGGTACGACCTCCGGCCTTGATTGCTTCCTTGCGTCTCGTGGAAGGTTGTTCTATTTGCTGCCCTTTACCTTTTTCAGCAAGGACTGCATCACGCCGAGTTTGAGAGAGGCGGGGACACCTGCCTTCTACAGCCTGAAGACCTGTGACATAAAGCTTGCAGGCATAGCATGGTTACAGGACTTAGTAAGAGAGAAAAAAATACACGTTTTATTATTTATTTTTATTTTTTGACAGCGATGATTGCACAAAGCAAAAACAACTCTCAGAATAATTACAAAGTACTGCCATGGTTGACAAGGCAAAAGGCGTTAAGGGAACGCCTGACAAGGCCTCATCTCCGAATGCACTGCACTCCTAGATACACAATCTGCCGGTCACGCAATTAAAAAAAAAATGATATAGAAGGGATCACTTCCTCTATACCCACAAACTGCTTCAGCAGTGCACATCGGGACCTGCGTTTTACAGCGTATCCCTTCGGGCGCTGTGCCCACATATGTGGACGCGACTTAAACCTCCGAAGATTGTCATTCGCAAGCCGAATTTCTACCTTTGAATACCGCACTCTTATATCATCATTTATCATCATCATCATTTATTGATCCCTTGAGGACCCTTCACAGGGTATTACATGGGTGGGTGGAATGGGGGGGGGGGAAGGGGGGGGGGGGGGGGGGCGACGTACATAGGACAATACAAGAACAAAGCCAAAGAGGTTGAAAAAGAAAGAAAAACAAGTCTAGTAAAGCATTTATATACCTACAATGAGAGCAATTAGGAAATTAGGACAACGAATACAATCAGTAACACAGCCGCCGCAGTGGCTGGGTGGGTATGGCGCTCGGCTGCCGACCCGAAAGACGTGGGTTCGATCCCGGCCGCGGCGGTCGAATTTCGATGGAGGCGAAATTTTAGAGGCCCGTGTGCTGTGCGATGTCAGTGCACATAAAAGAACCCCAGGTGGTCGAAATTTCCAGAGCCCTTCACTACAGCGTCTCTCATAGCCCGAGTCGCTTTGGGACGTTAAATCCCCCATAAACCAAACAGTCAGTAACATCAAAGGAGAAAACAATTACAGTAGAATCTCGATGATACGAATTCCGCGGGACCCCGAAAAATATTCGTATCATCCCGAATTCGTATGATCCAAAACAAGCCAAGTTTAACATGGAAATAAAATGAAGTTTATTAGCTCAATTACTTTCGGCCGAAAAAGTCAGTAATGCTTGTTTACACTTTCTTGGGCTCGATTTCCCCGATCAGCCCAGCCTGAAAAGAATAAAACCGTGCCGCAGTTTCGTCGCTCACGCTGGCGGAGCCGACGGTGCGGAGCAGGACGTCAAGGGCATTGAAGGTTTCTGCCATCGATGATAGCGGTTCAGCCTCTTCATCGCTGTCTGATGAAGATTGTTCATTTTTTTCGCCAAATAAATCCTGAATGGTTCGCAACCCGCAAGTTCAAACGTTGTCATCCGCAGTGACAAAGTCAAACGCAGAAGCTTGAACGTCGAGTGTCTCCCAACCTTCAATAGAAAAATCGTCGCTGGTCTCTTCGGCATTCAGAGTTGCTACCGGTGCAGTCGTGATTCCACACTTGCGGAAGCAGTTCGCGATTGTTTGCGTAGTCACACTGTCCCAAGACATCGTCAGAAAATGAACTGCGTCCAGCAGACTAATCTGCAAATTGTCATCTTTGCGAGTAATCGCCTCACTAAAAGGCCCTTGAAGTGATTTTTTACGTTCCGAATTATTCCGGCGTCAAACGGCTGCAGGTGGGTCGTCGTGTTCACAGGCAAGAACATGACTGTGACATTGTTTAAGGTCACTTGCTTGGGGTGGGCGGAGCACTGATCAACGAAAAGCAAAATTTTTCTGTTCTTCGATGACATTTTCCGATCTAAGCCAATAAGAAACTCTTGAAAAAAAATCCGCAGTCATCCAGGCTTTCTTATTAGCCTTGTACGATTGTGCAAGGCAAACGTCCAGCTAATCGAAAGCATCTCGGTCGCTTAGCCTTGCCGATGACGGTCAGGGTCATTTTTTCGGAACCATCGGCATTGCAACAGAAAAGTACAGACACTCTTTCCTTACTTTTCTGGCCACCTTGACAAGCCTGGCCCTTCACACACAAACTCTTGTTAGGTTGCAGGTTGAAAAAGATTCCTGCCTCATCGGCATTGAAAATGTCGCGCGGCGCATACCCTGAGGTCAGCGCTGGCAGTGAGTCAATCCAGTCGCCAACCGCCGTCTCGTGCACTTTCTAACCATCCCCGCAAACGGTTTTGTTAACAAGCCCGTGCCTTTCTTTAAAGCGATGGGGCCACCCTCCGGACGCTTGAAAATTTTTGATGCCAAGAGAAAGTGCAATGTGGTCAGCCTTCTCCCGTAGCACTTTGCCGTCCACGTTCACGCCGGCTGAAGTCACCTCGCAAAACCACGTCAGTAGAACTTCTTCCAGCTGGACATGTACAGCAGTCTTCGCTTGCTTGACGTTGACACCGAAGTGCTGGACATTCTTCAAAATGACTTCCCGCTGCCCAACAATAGTGCAGAGCGTCGACGGTGCTAGTCCTAGCTCATTTGCCAAGTCGAGGCGTTTTTTCTTCGGGTTTTCATCAACCTTCTTCAAAATTTCGAGTTTTTCTTTAAAAGAAAGGCCTTCCACTTCCGAGACATGTTGAATTTGAATGATCCGGTCTTCGGCGTGCACTTAGCTAGCGTCCTTGTCTGGTCACGTTTAGGCACAACATGAAACGCACAGGCAGCGGCAAACGGAGGAATGTATCGGCGGAGGCGAGCAGAGGGGTGGGGGGGCAAGCGGCAACAAGCTGCGACAGCTTGCAAGATCCAATCAGCAGCTGAGTGGCATCGCCCACGTGCCTCGTTCTGCTGGACGCGAAAGAGGATGGGTGGGCCTAGCTGGCCGTGCATGCTCGCTTGCTTGCGTGGATGGTCGCGCATTTGTATCATCCGCGCGGGCTTGAAAATCTGTTCGTATAATCCCGAACTGTAACGTATTCTGTACAATGTAGACTGTCTGGGACACTTTCAAAATTCGTATCATCCCGAAATTCGTGTCAACCGTAATCGTATCATCGAGATTCTACTGTTAAAACAGTTACAAAAAAAGTCAGTCGAGTAGAGAGGGGGAATTACAGACAAGTTGCTCGAGCACATCAAACTAAGGGTGAGAAAAGAAATATAGATTGTGGGGTTGACTTGGGGAGATATAAATACGTTCTCCCCACTCTATCGCGGCTGACACGGTTCACAGCTGCCCGGACCCCATCCCGTGATCGCGTACGCTACCGAGCGCACGCCAACCACGGCGGGCCTTGCTCTGAGGGAACAAAGGAACGACACATTGGCTGACACAAACAGGCATTTATTGCTACAGCAACAATAACGCCAGCTAGCAACAAAATACGCTAATGAATCAAGGTCGTCCGACTCACCAGCAAGGTTCCGAGCGAATGTTCGCCCACGCTAGGGCAAGGGATACTCTGAAGGCCGGACGGGACAAGTATGGGAGCAGGTCTCCCCGTCACTTCGTCGCCCCGCCGGTGAAGAGCGGAGCCGCGAGCGACACGTCCGCTCGCGCCGGCGATCCCAGCCGAAGAGCCTCATGCCCTCTCTCCCGCGCGCGGGCTTTAGCAGTCTCACGTGCAGCGACGCTGGCACCCTCCCTTGCCAGTTAATGTAACTGACAAGGGAATGCGTTCCTCCTCGAGGTGAGGCTGCTGCTGCACGGTGCCTCACGTGAAAGCAAACACAGGGGATTGCAGGGCAGGTCCCCACAAGACAAATTTAATGTTAAAAGACAGACAGTAACTGCTCTTTGAATTTGGCAAAGGTCCCTTTCCATGACAGTAGTATCTGGCAATTCATTCCATTCCTGTATTGCAATTGGTAGAAATGATTTATTAAAATAATCCATGCAGGTGCTGTATACTTAAGCTATTGAATAAGCGTCGAGATGAACGTGCTGGTGGGTGAAGAAAAGATTGGTGCAGATGTGTGAAATGATAGAATATCTTGTGAAAGAGGCATAGTCGTGATATCTTGCGGCGAAAGACCAATGAGGGAGATCCAGTGATGATTTTATACTGCTGATACTGATTTTGTAAGTCGTGTTTTGAAGATATAAAGCGAGCGGCGCGGTTCTGCACAGATTCTAAAGAGTTGATGGGATAAGTCTGATGTGGACACCAGACTGCGCATGCGTATTCGAGTTTGGATCGTACGAAGGTTTCATAGGCCAGTTTACGGACGGCCGGGGGCGACAACGATAATGTTCTTCGAATAAAGCCCAGTGTTTTGGAGCTCTCAGCGACCAGTTTAATGATATGCTCGGACCAATTTAAATTGCTTGAGATATGACACCGAGGTAACGATACGTTAGTACTTGTGAAATATTGACCGAGCTTAAAGAGTACATGTGGGGGATGTTAGAGCGTTTGCTACAAAGCTCCAAAGCTACAAAACAACAATCAGCACATTCATAGACCGAGGGGACAGATAAATTGAGCAAACAACGACCTTTAAAAACTACTTCTCATCTTTGTAAATACCATGTGTAAAATAGGCTGCGAGATACTATCTCTCACTCCCTTTGCAGCTGTGCTCAGATCACTCGAGACCCCTTTGATGCAGCCGGGCATAAAACATTACTTATGATGAAGCAACCATTGGCCCAACTTCTGAACTTGTTATTTACACAACGGTGTCGACGTGAAGGCTGCATATCTAAAAGCCACGTTCGGTGCTCGAAATACCGAATTTTCCTCTTCCTGTCGTCGCAGAATAACTGCTTTTATCTGTTTTATAAGTCATGAAGTACAGAATAATTCCCTGAAGCGTATATTCTGACAGCTAAACATTTATTCATGGCTACAGAGCAGTTAGAAAAGACAACCAAATGTAGCAGTGTTTACGTTTAAGGCTCTATGTCCACAAATGTGGATGCGTATAAAATATGCTTAAATGTGAATATTTTTGTGTAATTTTTTGCATATCACTTCTGCTTGGTCTACTGATCATCATTTATGCAAAAGATGATTTTTCCTTTCAGCAGACTTAATTGGCGCCTGAAGGAGATATACAGCAATTGAAGCATGTCCCCGCCGAAACTAAACTTTTAGCTTATACATCATTAATAAGACCAAAACTTGAATATGCATGCGTAGTGTGGGACCCTTATACCAAAACTAACATTGACGCTCTCGAAAGAATACAGCGTAAGGCAGTCAGGTTTATTTTTTCGAAGTACCGTACAACTGATTCCCCGACAGCACTAATGAAACAACATGGAATACCGACACTGGAACTGAGAAGAAAAATTCAGCGCTTAAAATTTATGTTCCTTCTTAAAAATAACCTTCTTGCTCTGACTCCTGATCCGTACATAACACTACTTACGGCACGCCGAACACGACATCGACACGATGACTCTCTAACGCCATACAGCACCAGAACTAATGTTTTTAAATATTCTTTTTTTCCTCGCACGATAACAGATTGGAACAACTTACCTCTGCCTCTTCTAACCAGCGTTGATTCAATTGAAACCTTGAATTGCTCTTGAATATTTTTCTTGTCTGCTTTTTGGTTGCCCAAACTGATCGTGTTTTTGCCTTGCTGCAAGTTTGACATTTCATTTTTGCATATTTCATTCATTGGCTTACTTCTGTTTGTTTCTGTTTGACATTCCCAAATGAAGAGCTCGGTTTGCATTTCGTTTAGTCCTTGTTTTGCTCATGTTCTATTGCCCATAGAACAAGTGTTTTGAAATTATTATTTGCTATCTTCGTTCTATACGCTGATGCCAAGTGTAT
The DNA here is from genome assembly GCF_052857255.1 of Amblyomma americanum. Classification (NCBI taxonomy): domain Eukaryota; kingdom Metazoa; phylum Arthropoda; class Arachnida; order Ixodida; family Ixodidae; genus Amblyomma; species Amblyomma americanum. Next base: position 4,405,763 of record NC_135499.1, read on the forward strand.
GCCCCTCCTGCTTGGGCTGTAAAGGCCTGCAGTATTGAATAAATAAATAAATAAATAAATAAATAGAGACAGAGCATATATATAGCAAAAACAGAACATATATATACAGTAACAGAAATAGGCAGCAGAGGTCACAGTACGAGTTAAGCAGCTGTCTTGCACCAGCGAAATCATTCTCTGTTCTTTAGAATGTTGATTCTTAAAAATACAAAACTGTCCTAATACAGGGTAACGTAGCATGCATCGCAATGCGGCAGATGTTATGTTTTATCCAGCAAGAATTGTTTAACCTGTCTTTTACAGCCACTTATAGAGTTAGCATTACAAGCAATTTCAAGTTACTCCTGAAACAAGTTTAATAATGTGGGAATTTGATAGCTAATTGACTGTGTCCTATAGGACATTCTAACCCGTTTTGTAGCAGATGCTGCTTTTCACAGATCATAGCCGCAATCAGGACGCAGATATGTAGCGAAAAAGCCAGGCTTATCACATTTGATTTCTCTCTATATTCACAATGTTAACTGTTGGCAAAATAAGTTAGCTAATGTGAGAGCTATACCCACGCACTGATAGGTTTTCAATTAATCGAATTGCTTTCTACATAACATGAAGCCATTCAGCATTACCCTTTGAAGTTGTGCCCCGTTACCAATATGCAACAATGTTATCGAGAGTAAATCATTGCATAGTACAACTGTAGCTTGAACCACATGGGCAATATGTATTTAAATTTGTTTAGGACACCAGGAGTTTTTGATGCGTTAGTGCAAATGCTGTTAACATATGGTGTCCAATTAAGATCAAGGCAGAAAGCTGGGCTAGTTGGTGTGTCATCACTAATTAAAAGAATAGCGCATATAACTAGGACACGGACATAGAAAAAGACAGGACGAGCGCTAAACATCAACTGAGGTTTTTACTATGACAGAAATGTACATAAATACACTTCGGTGGTGCACGCGCACACGGGGTAGTAACAATACAGGCACAGTCTAATTAAAATGTGGCAAACTGTTCCTTAGGTAAATTTTTTCTTTTTTGGACAAGGCAAGGTTTTCATGAAAGAGCACTCCAAGAAATTTTTGCTAAGTCACTTGTGTTATCGTTTCTCCCTGAAATTCCAACCTTAGACTAGAGTGTGCCACCTTATTTTTTGCTCTGTATATCACATAGTTTGTTTTGTCTCTGTTCAGAACTAACTGATTGTGAGGTAGCCAGTTAGATAGTTTTTAGAGCCATGTATTAGGATCAGTTGATACACTCGGGACCCAGTATGGATTTCATGGAATCGCAGCGCTAGCAGACAAGGACACAGGGAGGACACAAACACACACTTGCGCTGAAATGCTGCACGGATCAACATAAAACACGGAGAAGGAGCCCTTCGTACAAGACATAAACTTATGCAGGGTGTGTGGCTGGGCAAGTGTGTGTTTGTGTCCTCCCTGTGTCCTTGTCTGCTAGCGCTGCGATTCCATCATGTTCGATCTCCACCAACTCGCCCAGCAACATACCCTGCACCTGCATGGATTCCTGTGGTACACCAAACTGTATTAGCTCTGGGGCTGGTGTGAAGTTCTTAAAGTTTGCGAACTGATAACAGTTGTACAAGTAACTTTTAATCAAATGAAGCGCAATTTTATGAATACCATAGTTATAGAGTGTACTGCATGATATATCATGTTTAATCAAATCAAACACTTTCATGAAATCCAAGAATAAGCCTACCGTGTAAAGTTGATTTTCTATATTAGTTACTATTTTTTCTTTAATATTCAGTTAAGCAAATTCAACTGACTTTCCGTTCTGAAAACCATACTATTGTTTTGCTATGATGTCCTTCTTTGATAAGAAGCTGTAAAGTCTTATTTATTCCATACTCAGAAATCTTCGCAAATACAGGTAATACAGAGATAGGTCTGTAGTTGGCGAAAACGTTCTTAGATCCACCCTTATGTACAGCGCAGACACGGGCAATTTTCATTTTGTCTGTGAATATACCGTGCCTCATTACATTACTGAGATGTGATAGCCCTTTCGCCAGTCTTAGAATGATTGGAATGATATGGCAGCAAATCTTTCATTGCGCATGGACAATATCTTGAGCAAACATGTGAAGGGTGAAAGGTTAAGATGGTATCTAAAAACTGAAGTTTGTTGTCACTGCTAGGCAGTTCTTGAATCCCATGCCTTTTCGACCAAACGTATCTAAAACATTAGCTACAGCTTCGTCACATCTAAAATTGCTTCCATTGAAAAGTACTATGTAATCGTCTACATATCTTTTCCTTAGCCAATGAGTTGCGGACAGAGCAACAAAAGAAAACCAGGAAAGGCGCCTTTAGGACGGCGTCGACATTCTCACCAGATCAGTTGGAAAACCCAGCCCTGCCAGCCACCAAGCCGATCCGACGGCGGGAATAGTTGCTTTCTTTAAAGTGAATGACCTCCAGCTTACGCAAGCAGACAGAGAGAGCGGGTTTGTTGTAATACCGTCAGGTCTCTTCAACAAAAAGGCAGTCGAAGCAGTGACAAAGATTTTGAAGACCGTGAAAGTGAAAACAACACGAATGAAGAACAGCGAATGTCACTTTACAAGGAACTGCAACTAAATAGACTAGCTACCACCATGAGCAAGGATGCCACAAAAAGGCACAAGAGCGAAATACTGTTTCGGACCATCGTTAACGAAAGGAACACCTGGCAATGAGAAATCAGTCAGTTCCTACTCAAGCACCTGAAGACTCTTCAAGTTGAAGACCCGTATGCTACTAAGAATCTGATGAGGTGATAGCCTTTCTGCAATCTGAGAGAAACAATACATTTGGTTTTTCGATTGATGTACAAGATCTTTTTTACTCTTTACCACATCGGCACCTCCTTACTGCCGTGCGAGGCTGCATAGAAAGGAATGTGTCTAAATAATGTTTGCACCCACTTGTTCATCAAGGACAGCATCCAACTACCCCAACGTTTCATCCTGCTGAACTCCACCGTTTCATGCTCTTGCGTATAACAGTTCAGGAGGTGCCTATTGGCCTCAGATGTCATGCAACCACCATGGCCATGTAACTCTGGCAGGTAAGGTGGCTCCATCCCCTCAGGAATCCCCCGCATACATCGGCAGTGGGGCCTGTGGAGAAGCGCTGACCTTCCAGTGAGCAAAAAGTGACAAGAGGAGAGGGAACAGCACGAAGACATTGACATTCAACTTTTGATTACAGATAACTAGAATATTCCTATTTCTATTCAAGATAACTCAGATTCTGAATTAAAAAAATTCCTGCTGGAGGATATTTGTGAAAGGGCACCCTTTACCATCCCAGGCATATGAGTTGGCCTCAATTGGCACTGGACAGGGTTAATTGGAGAAATACGGGAGAGGCCTTTGCCCTGCTGCAGGTGTAGTCGGGTTGATGATTACGACGATGACAGCAAAGAAAGGAATAGCGTCACAGCCTTTCAAAACGCTACCGATGTGAATGTGGACAACTTCATGTTCCTACTTGAGCTTTACCTCAATGCCACTTCTATTGATTTTAAAAGCCAAACGTATCTACAGAAAGAAGGAATTTGCCTAGGCTCCTGTGTAGCCCCCATCCTTTGTAATATTTTTTTTTTTATCTGGAATTGACTGCTCTTTGAGTAGAGCTTTTGACGCGTACCGTATAGCCCATGTCTTTAGATATGTAGGTGATTGCCTAGTACTTTTCAATGGAAGTGATTTTAGCTGTGACGAAGCTGTAGCTGATGTTTTAGATACGTTTGGTCGAAAGGGTATGGGACTCATGAACTGCCTAGCAGTGACAACAACTTCAGTTTTTAGATATCATCTTAACCTTTCACCCTTCACATGTTTGCTGGAGATATTGGCCATGCGCAAAGAAAGATTTACTACCAAACCATTCCAGTCATTCCAAAACTGCCAAGAGGGCTGTCACATCTCAGTACATTTTATCCTCACCAAGGCCTGTCACCATGCTTTATGTCACAGGTCTTCAGGCTGTAGAAGGCAGGTGTCCCCGCATCTCTCAAACTCGCCGTGATGCAGTCCTTGCTGAAAAAGGTAAAGGGCAGCAAATAGAACAACCTTCCACGAGACGCAAGGAAGCAATCAAGGCCGGAGGTCGTACCTTACGCATCAAACTTCGCACAGCCTCAAGAAGGTAGTCAATTGGAACGAGGTAGACGTGGTATTCTCTGCTCCATGAAAGCTCTCCAGCTTGTGCTCATGCATTGGTAGGAAAAAAGAAAAAGTGCAGCAGTGCAAACACCACGTAGCGTGCAAGAAAGGAGTTGTGTATGAGTTCCCGCTTACATGTAGCAAGGTATATGTTGGGCAAACGGGACGTTGTCTTAATGATCGGCTACATGAACACAAGAATTCACTAGCAAAAAAAGGTTCCCATCTTCCAGACCACTGCCAAGCTCGCACGAAGAGGAATCGGGTTGCCTGCAGTCCTCGCTTATCGAACTGCAAAGTGTTACTGAAGAGCCGCAAACATAACTAGAGCACGTAGAAGCATTTTCTATCGAGATACGAGGAGACAAATGTATCAGTGATACCTGTGTTGTGCTTTGCAGGAGTGAAATGGCATTTCTTGGCACGTATCTGTAAACACGTGTAATGGTCGCTCTCCTTGATTTATACCTGTTGACACATGACTACTTGGGGCTGGTGGCTCGGTGCATGGCTAGAGATGAAGCTATATAAGCGATCTTAGTCAAATAAAGCCTGTTGCAAGTAAAGCGCTCGTTCTGCTTCCTCGCTACATCAGTGTTCGCCTTTTGCGCTAAGTGTCTTTCCTGAGTATGCACCAACACGCCCAGCTACAAGAGCTCCTCATGCCATTGCTTTTTTTTAACGACTGTTTGCCAACAGCTCCACTGTGATATCACAGATGTGCTGCTGCAATCAGTCTGTGCAGGAAGGAGGCTTCGATGCTTTGACGGAGTCCATTCATGTCGCAGCGTTTATAATGCTTTGGCTCTTTGGACTTGGTGCTAATTTGTTTCCTGGACACAGTAAGGCCGCGCTATCCAGGACACCCTCCAGAAATATCTGGTAAAGTAAACAGAATTGAATTTCTTTGCTGTCATCGTCGTAATCATCAACCCGACTACACCTGCAGCAGGGCAAAGGCCTCTCCCGTATTTCTCCAATTAACCCTGTCCAGTGCCAATTGAGGCCAACTCATATGCCTGGGATGTTAAAGGGTGCCCTTTCACAAATATCCTCCTGCAGGAATTTTTTTAATGCAGAATCTGAGTTATCTTGAATAGAAATAGGAATATTCTAGTTATCTGTAATCAAAAGTTGAATGTCAATGTCTTCGTGCTGTTCCCTCTCCTCTTGTCACTTTTTGCTCACTGGAAGGTCAGCGCTTCTCCACAGGCCCCACTGCCGATGTATGCGGGGGATTCCTGAGGGGATGGAGCCACCTTACCTGCCAGAGTTACATGGCCATGGTGGTTGCATGACATCTGAGGCCAATAGGCACCTCCTGAACTGGTATACGCAGGAGCATGAAACGGTGGAGTTCAGCAGAATGAAAAGTTGGGGTAGTTGGATGCTGTCCTTGATGAACAAGTGGGTGCAAACATTATTTAGACACAGAACGAAAACCACAGCACAGGACCACAGAGACCACAACCCCCGGCACAGCATACGCCTTGTGGGGTCCGCAGTGCAGTCTTAGACAGGACCATTCCGCCAGCTTGGGCCACAGCTGCGGCCATGAAGAATAACACACTGAGGAATGGCCAACAGGCAAAGGGCGTGCAATGCGAAGGCAAGATAACCGCTAGTCCTTAAGGGTAACAGAGTGGATTCCAAGAGAAGACAAGCGTAGCAGGGGGTGGCAGAAGGTTAGGTGGGCAGACGAGATTAAGAAGTTTGCAGGCATAGGGTGATCGCAGCTGGTACAGGACAGGGTTAATTGAAGAGACATGGGAGATGTCTTTGCCCTGCAGTAGGCGTAATCAGGCTGGTGATGATGATGATGCAACAAATGAAATTCTTTTCGCTTTCGAAGTTCGAACAGACCCGCTTTGGTGCGAGGCAGCCACGAGTAGAAAAACTAGGTCATTCAGCGTGCTTTCTTGCATGACTACAAGGAGGGCATGACCAGCCGGCTTGGCAGGCGTATCTCAAGTGATTTATTTATATCCGAATAAGATCACAGAGAGCATTCGCGTCTTGGAGCGCACGTATGTGGTGGTGCGAAGTGCACACCGCTGCGGCTCGTAACGCGAGACATGCTGGCGGTAAATGCGGCCTGCTTGCACACAGGTGTGTCGCTTGCACGAATGTGCATCGCCAGCATAGTGGCTCGTCTAGAGTTGACGCTGGAGTTTTAATGCAGAAATTGCACCGATTAAATCAAATATAACCAAGACATCACATCGAAAACAACCACGCTTGAGCCTCTGATGGTCACAAGGGACAGGCACCACGTGGTACTGCTGCGTTGCAGGTTGTTTCAACACCGGACCATCCTGGTCATTTCCAGATCGGCGTCTGACAAGCTTTTATGCCGATGCTTACATCTATCATGGCGCTGAGAGGAATGACTGACTGCGACAGGACCACACCAAACAACTAGCTCACTGGGGCATATGCCGAGCCGGCATCGTTAAAAAAAAAACCTTTTCCCACGAATTCCTGTCCAGCTACTCAACGTTCCCATGCTTGCCTGCAGTGCAAACCACACATAAAAGCAAGAACTGTACATCTTGCCTGGCCATAGTGTAGACAGTGTCGTGCTCTACGGTGAAAAGCCGTTAAGGCACGATGCAACTTTCGATGCTGGAGTTCGACTTCAAAAATTCTTTTCTCGCTTTAAACAAAAATTACCTTGATGAAAACTTCTGAAATGAAAGGCAATAACCTGTTCTAGGTAACCCGCTATTGTTGGTATCTTTACTTGGACCATCTCAGGTTGAAATTAATGAGTGCTTTGGCTCATAACGAACTTTTATGCAACTTTAGTATTTTTTTACTTCAATGTATGCAGTTTCATCACCTGTAACATTTGTTATAGGTACTAGACATCCAGAGAAGCAAAATACCTATTTCTAAATTTCTGAGAGAACTAGTTATTTAAAAAAAATAACAAACAGTGTACATTTTCATATTTTCTGTCGATTTTTTTTAAATATTTATGCCATATAAAGCTGCATGCTCCGAAATCCGGAAGCTAGGCATATGTTAATAAAAAAAATTGTGAGGTGGTTTCTAAAAATTTGAATATTTATTAATTATTGAGCAGTGCCTGGTTTTTTGCCTTTTCTAAATATTAAAACTGTGCTTACCTTACAAATAAATTTTTTCTGCAAAAGTATTTAAGGCATTGATTGCGCACATTAGGGTAAGTTTCCGTGAATTTTTTTGAACAAATTGGAGATGGTTGAGCGCAATGGCTGGCGCGTTTAGCGTGGAATGACCCAGCGGTATCAGGAGCCGGAAAGACATTTGCTGGCAGTGAGTTCCATGCTGTGATTGTTTGCGGAAAAAATGAGTTGTTGAATGTATTGGTGCATGCAAAGTATTGGGTAAAGTAATGGTTGTGGCTATTGGGTGTCTGTCGTGTGGATCAAGAAGACAAATAGACAGCAGGAGTAATATTAAATTGGCTGAAGTATAGTGAGCACAGAAATTTAAGTCTTGCGAGTGCTGTTCTAAAGTGAATATGTTGTTTGTAGTATGACAAGCGTTAAAGATGAAACGGGCGACTTTCCTCTCAACCATTTCAAGTTTCTTTATATCTTTCTTTAGGAATGGATCCCATGCTACAAAAGCATACTCAAGTTTTGGACGAATTAGGGTGTTGAAGGCAAGCTGTTTAAGTTCAGACGGAGCATATTTTAATATTGTGTTTTTGAAGGCCAAGAAGCGGACGAGCAAATATTGTTTGTTAATGTGATTGGACCATGATAGACGATTTGTAATGCTGACTCCAAGATATTTATATTCATTTACGTGTACCAGTGGAAGATTATTGTGTAATAAAAACTGCACGGTGCCTCTTTATTAGTAACCCGAAGAAGAACAGATTTGTAGCTATTTATTTCCATGGACCAAAGGGTGCACCACTCTAGAACAGAGTTCAGGTCTGATTGCAGGCGTTCTTGGTCTGTGGCACTGGTAATGTTTTTGAAAAAAATGTAGTCATCTGCAAGTGGTCTAATACTGACTTCGATCGTATTTAAGGAGTTGACAAAGCATTGCTATAAATAAAAGAGGCCCAAGTACGCTGCCGTGAGGTACACCTGAGGTTACAGGTAAAATACCTGAACGAAGTAAATTTGAATTCCAAATTCATTCTTCAGTACCAAACACGAGGATGTGAACAGCGGAGCAAAAAATTCGCCGATAAAGATGGCACTCACCATGAATAATCTACTCCAAAAATAATTTGTTGACTAGAAATGTACGCCTATTTGCAGTAGGCCCGAACACTGCATTTAGCTCCGTCAGCACTGCATTTTTGACATGCGACATGATTTGGCAGCAGCTCCTTGGTGCCACCAGACAGCAGTTCGATATTTATTATAAAAATACATTTTACATGTATAATGCTACAACTTTCGAGTGTTCAATATAAAGCATAATTTGCTCTATCTGAGTTCATTACATTCAAGTTTGACTGTGTACGGCGCCTTATTTTGGTTGGTTGGGTTGTTAAATGCAAAAATATAGGAAAACTGTTGGCGTTAAGAATGCCTGCTCTTCTGGTGGGATTAATAAATTAGAGTGTGGTCTTGAAGAGAGGTGCTGCCGCCACTGGTGCATCATGTTAGAATTGTTGTGAGACATATAAAACTGAAGCTTTGAAATGCACTAACATAAGTTATGCCATGAGATGTTTTGTCGAGAAGATTAATGTCAAAATCTCCAGTAATTATGACGTAAAAATTTCCAGGTGTTAGCTTGCTCAGTGTTCCTTCAAGTGGTACACAAAACTCTTGTGTAACGACGACGATTTATTATTATTATGCTCCGCCTGTCTAACTCATTGATCATGCTTTGCCATCTCCTGAGTGACTTAGCGAGGCAGTTTCTATAATTTCTATAGTTCTTTCTATAGTTTCAGGGCCTTGAAGAGGAGTCCCTGGTTTTCAATGGTTAAATGCTTGGGGGTAGAGACACCGATGTTGTGCAGGCGAGAGCCGTGCCTTCCATGCCTTAGTGATGAAATCATCATTCTACAGCAAAATCTGGCAATGATGTGTTTTTTTTTGTATTTTTATGCCTGGTCAGAACTGTGCATAATGTTAAGATCAATGGGTGCTGTGGAGCAGTTCATCTTGGATCTTATGGTCTGCATATTGTTAAGCAGTTGAGTTGTCCTTGAGTTGTCAATCACAAATGTTGCTGCAAGTCTTGTTCATGAGCAGAGTGTTACGCAGTCTGAGGTGTTTGTTTTCAATGGCTAGAAGTTCATTATTCTTCCGGAGCACTTCTACCATTTCATTTAGGAATTTGACGCTTCCTTATAAAGTTTTTGTATCTTAGGAATCTCATCTACAGAGGATTGAAATTTTATTACAAGCTTGTTTATGATGGCATTGGAAGGCTTTTCAGTTTTCCTGTTTGGTTTGTCTTCAAGTTGATCTATTTTTTTTAGCGAGTTGAGCATTAGTAGACATGAATGATTATAGTGTTGACGCACTTTCAGGCAGCAGCAACAACAGTAAAATGCTCTTGGCAGACATAAAGCACAGTTGTCGTGCAAAGACTAGCCTCCACACAGAAAGGTGCTGGAAATGAACTGACCGAGTCGGACAACGAAGAAGGACATTTCGCAACGCACATGGGCTTCTTCAGCACAATGAGGCAGACAAGACGGGGAGGTGGTACTTTAGGGGCCAAGTTTGTGAGTAATGACTGGGCGTAAGTTAGTGGCATGCTTTCTTCCGTGTGGTTCATGGTCCTGGTCGTCAATTGGATGAAGGATGATTCAGGGAGAAGCCACGTTGTCAGGTTTCATTCTTTCCTTGGTGGTCCTTGAGTGACCGAGTGAACTTGCCTGTCTCGTTGATATAAACCTGGCTGCAGCTATCCGGTAGGCGGTCCTTGACATTGACAAGCATGTTCGATAGCTTGAAAGTTGGCACATGCCCAGTCATACTTCGCTACCAAGTGGGACAAAGCTTTGCTTCTCCTGCGAGCACATATTTTTCCTGCCACTCCAAGATTTACAAGCAGACAGCTGGCAACGCTAAGAGTGTTCCCAAGTATGTTACTACCGCCAACCTGGTTATGGAGACTGTGGAAGCTGTTCTTGCCACTTTCACACCAATACCCCAGATATTCTACCGCTACATGGATGACTGTTTTTGCATTTTACATAGAGAAGACACCTCTAAGCTTCTACAAGAATTGAGTGCAGTGAACTTCTTTGACGTCCTTGTGCACAGAATCTGTCCTTCACTGCATACCGCAAGCCTACACACACAGGCCTTGATTTTAACTGTGGCTCACAAGAAGCCGGTCGCTTCGTCACTGCTGACGTGTACCACACGGATCTGCACAGAAAAAGACTGCCTGCAATTGGAGCTCAAGATGGTGTGGCGGGAGGTTTCCAGAAATGGACACCCCTATACCATTTTGTTGCAAGCATTGAAAAGAAAATATTGGAATCATAAACAGCTGATACAAAAAATATTTTTGCCAGAGCAGGCATTCCGTATGTTCTCGGGACAAGCGAAGCTTTGTCCCACACGTTTGTGAAATGCAACTTGCGCACTGGGCACGTGCCAACCTGCAAGGGCTGCCTTCCAGATAACCTCACTGGTGCTGCCACTGCCACAACGGTCCAGGCACGCATGCCCTGACGGGACCAGTCAGCCCACGGACTGTCTCTCTGTTGATGCCCTGCCAGTTACAGCACGTGTACACCATGGGAAGTGCGGCCGCAGCAGACATTTGGTGGGCACAGATCTGGGTGCTTCTGCCTGTTGGCTTCTGTTGCCGCGAGCATGCGCAGACCAGCTCCGGTTTACGCGCAGGCACACAGCATGGAGTTTGGGCTTTGGTTGCGCATGCACCGCAGTGCCATCCTGGAGGAGGTACACTGAACCGAAACAAGAGCTCCAGAAACAGTATTTGCTTGAGACGAACACTTCGAGATTTCGAATATCGTACAGACCTAGTCACCTGAATGAATCTGTGCTAGAAGTTAGCAAAAAGCATTTGGAAGATTGGTGGTTCAAAAGCAGGGCAGTGACGAGCTTACAAGTTCAGGATTAAGAATTGCATTACAAAAATGATGAATTTGTAGACAATACCGTTAGGTTTGACAGACTGCTTAATAAAGATAGAAGCTGAGCATGGTGGCAGCTGTCCTTTCTCATGCCGGGCACAGCTGTCTGTGCCTCCTCAGGTGTGCATTGGGCAGCATTTGTGATGCAGAAGTGATACAGAGGAGAGGCTTTAGCCGTGCAGTGTTTACTGTTAGCAGGTGTCCATGGAGTCGCAATCACAGTTGCAAGTAGCAGTCGGAGGTCCCACAAATACATCGCCACTGCATGTAGGTCGACATCCCCAGTTTTTGATGGCCATTTTTGCAGAAAGCCGACGCACACACCTTCAATGAGTTGGACAATGCACTCTGTTTAGTTTTTTCTGTAATGGCATTGTATGTTCGAAAAATACATACTGAAAATGCCTGTTGTGCCGCTGAACCTTATTTGTGCGCCAGAAGTATTCCAAATATTCGCCTCAAAATTGTTCCAAGAAAATTTGTGTTTGCTTCGAATGCACTTCAAACCAAAAAAGCATGATTTGCATGCCTCTACTAATAATATATAGAAAAAAAAGAACACAGTTTGAAATCACAGCAAAAAGGAAATAGGTATGGAGCAAGTGGTGTTTAATAAATGTTTAACGTTAATGTTAAATGTTATGTTACGCCCTGCAATGAGCGTAGTCAGGCTGATGATGGTGATGATGCTCTTGTATGGGTGAGGAAGATGTCTCAGATTTTATCTGAGTGAACTTTGGTGGCAGTATGTGATAGGATAGGAGGATAGGACAGGAGCAAGCAAGAGACTATAGCGCAGAGTAGGCAGGACACAGAAGAAACGAACAACACGAGCGCTAACTTCCAACAAATTTTATTTCACACGTGCAACATATATATACATCAAAGACACGTCATCACCAGTGCTAACAGTACCGTTTGCTCAGAAACAAGAGTTCTTTATCACATAAAAGGATATAGGGAGTGCTTACACATGTCTCGCCCGAAGCATTTATCCTTTCAGCTTCAATTATTAATCGTGTGGTCATGTCGCTCGCTACTTTTTGCTAGCACAGCAGTTTTTTCAAAAATTGGTTTGCACGTTTTAGATTCGCATGAACGAATGTGGTCAACAAGTGATTTCTCTTTCCCGTTCTTGACTTCGCGTGCGTGTTCCATCAATCGCTGATTTAGGCACCTCCCCGTCTGGCCGATGTAATGGCCCCCGCACGATCACGGTATTTTGTATCCGACACCTTCAAAGCATGTCACATGCGGCTTCTGATGACAAGTCGTGCATCCACGTGTTCTGGTCTTGTTGGTTTTTCCAATCTTGCACAATGAGGTAAGTTTCTTTGGTGCCCAAAATACGACAGTTGCGTTTGCGCGCTGTTCAATTCTTTTCAGATTGTGAGAAATCTGATGCAAATATGGCAATACAACAAAGCGTTTCCTTTCACCGAGCATCGGGGCCGGTTGGCATTGATCTTCATTCAGTTTTCTTAGAAGCTTCTCGGCAATAGACACCTGGACATCGTCGGGGTACCCAGCATCAGTCAGCCTTTTGGCCGGCTCCTTAAAACTTTCATACATCCTGTGCGTACATGATTTTCTCAGGGAGTTCTGAAAACACATGTTGACGATGGCTCTTTTTACTAGTTTGGAGTGTGCAGAATAATAGGGTAATATATGCTTGTTACTACGAGGCTGGAGTGTGCAGAATGATATGGTAATATATGCTTGTTACTACGAGGCTGGTAGGCCCAGCAAATATGACTAGGATGAAAGATGAAGTTAAGGTCCAAAAACCTGATAGAGTCATTTACTGGAAATTCAGTGGTTACAACAAGTGGTTCAAAACAATCCTTCATGATGGATAAAATGCCTACGACCTTTGACTTTAGTGAGTCGGAGTCACTGTTAACAAGGATTAGGAAATCATCAACAAATCTAAAGATTTTCACAACGTCCTCACCATTAAGGCGACTAATAGCAGTCTTGTCAAGTTTGGATAGAAACAAGTTACTTAGAACCGGGGCCAAGCATGATCCGATACATATTCCATCGTTTTGAAGATATGGTTTTCCTTTCCAGTTTATAAAGATTGATTTCAAGTAAAATGCTAAAAGCTCCAGGAAGTTGGCCACTGATATACCCGTCGCGTTTTGGAAGGCAGCACATCCGAAATCTTCAGGACAGGAGCTCTGGTTTTGGGTACGAATGGATTGTGCATTAGAGATATAGGTGGCATACACAACACTGCTTTGTAACGCTGATCAAGGTGACAAAGGGAGGGGATTTGTGCTTGTTCCCAATCACACACGGCCTGTAGGAAAAGCATTTTGATGGCCCTGAGGCAGATGATCATTATGTGCAGGCTGTTCCTGGCAGAGCAGTTTGTCTTCCTGGCACCCCACCTGGAGGCCCTGCTACCCAGCGGCAAGCGCTCGTGTGTCCAGGCCTACCTCCAGGCAAGTTTATTGCCTCTCCGTGCGCAAGTTATGAGCAGAGAGACTGAGGCTGCGTGTCTTGCAGACGGTGTCTCTGTCGGCGGAGCTGCGGCAGCCTGCGTACATGACGGTGGCAGCACGTGCTATTGGATATGACCAGGTGCTCTCTCTCATGGAGCGCGCTCGCTGGGACCTGCATGAGATCATGTCCCAGCACAGCTACTACGTAGACGTCCTGGTGCGGGTGAGTGTCACTGCACATCTTGTTCGCGTGGAAAAAAGGTTGAAATGGAAGGCACCACTCAAGAGCAAACTCCATTTTGAAACCGTTTTCTCTGATAAGGTGAGTGCTCTAACCATTTATCACAGGTGCCTCTCCCAGAGTGCACAGACGCAATGTTCTTGTACAAAGGGTGCAGGTGTACGTTATCGGGAGTGAGAAAGGTTTGCTTTTCGTGGGCTGCAGCAAATTTGAAATTGGAGAGCAGCCAGGTGTCAACATGAAAAGGAAAGTATTCCCAGCATGCAAGTACACTGTGCTGCTGCATCTGTCTAAAAGTAGAAATTCTTGAATTCTTCCATCTATGCGCATCATGAACTTTTGCCTGTGCTGTGCCCCGCAACTGATCGTTTTCTAGGACTGCTGCTGTTGTATCCAAAGTCTTTGCATGTGGAAATTGAGGGACGTGTCCGGGAGCAAAGTGATGGAATTTGCATTGACTATTCCACTGTACCAATCTTGAGCGACCTCTTTCTTGCTAGGGGCGACTGGGCCCTGCATTCAGGTGCATCGATGACTTCCTTGTTTGACTGCCGTACCGAGCTCAAAATGTTGTGTTGGTCCCACTTATGCACCCAGGCAGGCATCGAGTTCACTTTCAAGCTCGATACAAGACCTGTGTTTGCTTAAAGAGTGGTTAAGGGAGCACCAGAATGCATATGACTCCTTTGCAAGCGCCCAGGAATGGGCACATACTTGCGCGAAGAAGGCGGTACGCAGCAAAGGAACACACACGACATGTACAGAGTGCAACTTCCAACCAGTTTATTTTCGTAGAAGGCAGATACATTTATACCCGCGCTGGGCAAACACAAGATTAACAGACAAAGACACGCATTGTTCATGTCAGCATACAGCTGCCAAGTGTGCCACCAGATAGCAGTGTGTGTAAAATTGATATAATCAAAAAAAGAAGAAAAAGACAAAAGGAATGATGATGCATGAGGTGAATGATGAACATAGCTCTAAAACATTTCATAGCAAAGGCAGTGTCAAAGTAAATAAAAACGGTAAAACGGTCAATGTGTACAATTTACTCAGCACAGCAAAAGCAATGTCAGTAACGCAAGAAACATAACTAAAACCAAAAGGCCAAGAACAAGGTATATGCCGTTTGTGTTCCTTTGTTGTGTCCGTCTTCTTGCAGCCGGGAACGTCCCAGGCTGCAAGCTAATCCCGCTACCCAGAAACGAGCCGCGATTCCCTATGTTCCTGCCATCAGCGAACCTTTGGCACGCATATTACGGTCCTACGAAGTTAAGACCGCGAATGTGCCAGCTCGGAAACTGAGGAGTCAGCTTGTGCATGCCAAAGACAAGCTGAAGAAGGAAAAGTTCCCAGGTGTCGTGTATGCGATACCATGTGCGGACTGCCTGTCTGTGTTTATTGGCGAGTCGGGTGACTTTGAGCGAAGAATACGTGATCACCAGAGTGACGTCAGAAACTGGCGGGCAGATCATAAATGCACTTGCCGAGCACTCTGTGTACGCCGCACACAACATAAACTGGGCAGAGGCACGTGTTACCACAAACGAAAGGGACAGGAAGTCATGGCTCTATCTGGAATCGCTGATTATTCAGACGACTGCGCCCACGCTTAATCGATATGATGGAAACTTGCCCCAATCTACGCCAGATGCCTGGGTTCGCTCATGCGCCTTGTATAAATAAACGACGAAGCTACGTTATGCCTCATTGTGAACAAGGCTCCTGTGGGGGAGCCGAAACGTCATCCCATCTTTTCTTTCGGTCGGCGCCTTCTACTTTCGTCGTGTACCCTCCCGACCAGATCGGTTTCCGTCAGACTCTAGACTTCAAGATTCGGCTAATGTTTCAAACACATCCGAGTACCTGTCAAGTGAAAATGAGATCTCTGCGCTGTGTGCTTTCACGTACATATTATGTGCCGCTCTTTCTGTTTAGTGAACCTTACATATTGTAAATTCATTTCGCACATAACCGCCATATGATCGCTTATACCCAGTAGTACTAGGGTAGACCGTGCTGCCGCGGGTTCGATGGTCAGCACCAGGTCTAAAACATTGTTCCCACGGGTGGGTTCCTGAACCAGTTGGGTTAGTGAAAAGGAGCTACAAATCTCCATCATTTCGTTTCCAGACTTTCTGTTGATATTAGGTAACGGGGTCTGCTGTGACAAATTTATTTCTGGCAGATTGAAATTGCCACCGATGATCAAGCAGTCACTAGTAATAGTTTCCACCGATTCTTTGAATTTGCAGAGGACATATGTGTGACTACCTGGAGATCTATAGAATGAGCATACTGACACCGTTTTTCCGTTTTGCAATCTGATTTGTACCCACACTGCCTCAATTTCACCAACATCAATATCAATGTTGCGGGAAAAAATGTTTACTGACTAGAATAAAAACGCCTACACCACGACCATCGCGGTCTTTTCGATACCATGTGTACCCAACAGGAAATACTTCACTGTCAGCTATATCAGCATCCAGCCATGATTCTGAGCCTAAAATCACAGAAGGCTTCGCCATGTCAACCAAATTTGTAAATTCATCAATTTTGTTTTTAATACTTTAGCAGTTCACAATCAAGAATGAAAGTCTACTTTGGTTTGATGGTTGCTGTCAGCTGTCCCTGACGACCTGCCCGAGCACTTCATTGTAAACATATCTTACTTTGTTCAAGTACAGTTCGTCATACTTTAGATGCACTTTATCAGTGGGCTTCCTTTGCTCTTTGGTGTATTCCCACAAATACTTTGTTTTTCTTCTCATGGTTTCAGAGTAATCCTCAGAAATACTAACAGTCTTGCCTTTTAACTTCTTAGCATTTGTAAGTACAGCCTGCTTATCTTCTTATGTATTTCAAATCGCCCAAACAACAGTATTACTTGACCGTATTACCAGGAACCTGGCAGCCCATTGCTCTGGGTATGAGATTACAGATCTGAGACGGATCCCAGCGAAAGGCGAGACTAGGTTTGAAGAAACAACCACCAAATCGAAACATACTTTGAGAAGGGAAATTATTGAAGCCTTCAGAGTGATAGGAGGAAGCATGCATCAGTTGTTCTCGAGATCCTTAATCAGGGCAGTAAGAGTGATGTGATTGCTCGGAAGCACGCTTGCTTACAATACGGCGCACGTGGCACAACCCGCACGGTGCCCATATCGAGCAGTGGCACAAAACTATGCATTCGCAGAAGTTGTCATGACAGACTCAACTTGGCCTTTTTCCTTTTGCTATCCTTTGCATTTTCTTTTTCTTTGTGTCTAGAATAACCCTTCATTTGGTGGTGCGTGCCTAGGCACTTTGAACAACTTTCCTGGCTTCTCTTCGTTTCTTGTAAAACTATACAGTGCCTCCAGCTTACTACAATTTTCTGAGAAACAAATGGTAAGCTGAACGCGTGCCATTTTTCAAGTTTTCAGCTAAATAGGGTCTGTTGCATTGCAGAATCGTTCGCCTAGTGTGCTGAAACGGCATGCTGTAGTGTGCATTTATGACAGTCGCCACTGGCACACGCCTGGTAGGCCCAATACATCTCTTGAAAGACATGTGCATGCAAATATCTTGTCTCGATCACCAAGTCGCTCATAAATGATGCAATTTTATCATTTGAGTGCTCTAGACAGGTGTGTGGACGACTGCATTTTTCCACTGCGCTTTCGTTACGTGACATTTTTTTCACACACACGCAAGATGTATGACAGTCAACAACCACACATGCCATGAAACTCTCTCATGAAAAGCACAAATTGGCATATGCAGGTACAGTCGTACTGCAAACGAAAAAGGATAAGTGCCTGGGTTTTTGGCGCTCGGGCGATAGTTGTGTTGGTTATCTATTTGATTTCACTGTCCGTGATGGTTTTGGTATTGGTGCGCATGTCCTGTGAGTCATACTGGGAAAGTGTCTCGTTCAATCAAGCACTGCCTCAGGGTCAACTGTGCACCCCGCGAGCTCATTGCCTTCTTTGGCCTGCTGGAGCCTTCTTCCGGGCATTGGAGGCCGATGGTCAAGATTTGGAAGTCTGAGTGCTGGCAGCAGGTGAGGCTTCTGCATGACTGGTTACGAGTGCTGTGCCTCGTGGGGCGCGACAAACTGTCAGGTGTGCGCTGCCTTCAAGAACACTGCCGCTTGGCTGGCCTAGTGACAGAAGTGTTTTGGAACAAACTCGAGCCGCACCTGCCTAAGAAGGAAAAGCTGAATGTAGATTGTGACTTTATTACGTGCTTGGGAGGCGCTTCGGTGCCTAAGGATGTTGATGATATCCTTCAGAATGGCCCTAAGTACAGCCTGACACCAAGTGTTAAGAGCCATGAGCTTCTTGCCACCGTTTGCAAAGTGGCTGACAAAGCGCACAAAGCTGAAAAACAGTGCTGTCTTTCCGAGGGAGTTGACGTCCTTTTGAAGACGGATGACAAGGAGTTAAGGCGCAGCAACTGCGTTCCATAGTGTCATCGACCATTTTGTCCCAAATGACTTGACCCTTCTAGAAGCGGACAACGAGGGTGGTTTCGGGGTTCTTCCGAAAAGCACGTTCGGAGAGAAGGCAGGGGGCCACCATGGTGAAGAACTTCACACCTACCAAAAGGAAGCCCTCCAAGCTGAAGATGGAAACAGTGGAGCACTTGAAAACTAACAACTTGGATAAACTTGCGCAATGTGTTAAGAACTGCAACAGGAACCGCCTACAGGTGTTCTTTTCTGCCAAAACCCACAAGGTCGGTTGTCTGTTGCGAGCCATTGTTATGGAGGCAGGTTCTTGGCAGAAACTCCTGGGTCAGTTTCTTCAGCGACACTTGACGTCCTTCACAGTGCTGCACCCGTACAGCGTGGCTAGCTCGGCCGAGGGGGTAGAAGAGCTCGGCAAGGGTATCCCGGCGGCCAGTGTGGCTTTTTCGGTCGACACTGAGGATTTGTTCTACAGCATCCCTCACGACGGAACTTTTTGTAGCAGTGCGGGAAGTTATTGAAAATTATGATCCCATGGGGTTTCAGAACGCCTGTGGTATGCCAGTTGACGCCTTTCTAGAAATTCTGTTCTTTTACCTGTCTTCCACCAATGTTGATTTTAAGGGCTCCTTCTACCTACAGAAAAAAGGAATATATATTGGCGCTAGCGTAGCTCCTGTGTAGTGTAAAATTTTTTAGCCAAATTTGACCCTTCACTTAAAGGCGTTCTTCTTAACAAGCGTGTGTGCCGAGTTTTATATTGCCGTGAATCTTTGCAGTGTTTGTTCAGTCTTAAAATCTACCGCCACGCCGCTTTATCGCTCTGTTTGCGATGCAAGACGCGACCAGATTTATCTCGATTGATCGCATCCAGGCAGAGCTGATTCTACATTGTTCCAGAATGTTCTAGTAACTTTGCATGCTTTATCTCGAAAGTTCGCTATCAGCTTTAAATTGAGCACGGCCCACAGCAGCGAGCATTCTGTTCGACGACCGCCGAGCAAGCTGCTGGGATCACTTAGAACATAACTATGTGCTGCAGATAATGCAAAGGCAGCACACAATATGCTTTTCATGCAGAACATGGTTCACTGATGAAAGTGGGAAACGACTACCATCTTAAATGTTGATTCAGATTTAGCAGGCATGCTGGCCTAGCTGTGCTAGTGGCCGTGCCTCCCATGCATGGAGGAACTGTCATTCTCCAAATTTTCATGACCATATCAAATTGAATTTGGCTACTTGTGGCTACTCCTAGGACAAACATTGAGACCAATGTACTAGATTAGTTGGTGAGATACTCTGGACTTACCCATGAAAATTATGTCCCGGGTCCTTCTGACGTATCCCATAGAAGACTCATAGTGTCCGCCTGACGTCCCTTTAAAAGGGCCCTGAAATGATTTCAATGGGCATATTCTAGTGCAAGAGATCTATAGAGGTGGTCTTTGTGGGTATTTGAGTCAAATTTGAAAGCTCTGTGTGGGCCCTATAATTTATAAATAGTCTTTAAAATCGCTGCTCGTAGTAGCTTGCAACCGATTAGAGCGACACACTTCATTGTGCGTCTCATACCAAAATGACGTCAGTGGGCCCCTTCAAGCTCACCCAGTCTGCCCACTGACATCATCGGGGAAAGGGGACACGCGATGTGGTGTGTAGCCCTAATCGGTTGCGAGCTACTACGAGCAGCGATTTTTAGATATTTCTAAATTATAGGGCCCACGCAAAGCTTTCAAATTTGACTGAAATACCTACAAAGATCACCTCTACAGATATGTTGCGCTAGAATATGCCCATCAAAATCATTTCAGGGTCCCTCTGAAACGACTGACTGGGTACGTCTGATGTAGAGGGCCATCCAAATTATGTGTGAACATAGCTCAGCGTGGCCGTGCTCCGCGAAGGAGCGTCAGCATCCAGCGCGGCCGCACATCAAAACTAATTCATATTTGAACAGTGCAATAAAACTACCGGACAACAAAAAATGGACACACCACAGCGCTTGTGGTGTCCATTCTTCGTTGTGTCCCGTAGTTTTAGTGCGCTGTTCAAATATGAATCAGTACCAACGCGCCCAGTTCACAGCCTTAATCAAAACTAAGCGGCGCAGGCGCACAGGAGACCGGAGGCAGTGTTTTGTGTCGTCTGCTACAGTGCAGAAGTGCACCGTGCTTGCATTGCAGTGAAGTGCACCCGACTGTGTGCTGACAGCGTCAGAGCCAACCGATACGGCTTTGCGGGAAAGGCCACACCTCCCACTAGTAATGCGTTGCCTTTGGTATCGCTTGCAACTCACTGGCCTGTTTTCTCAGTGCCCTGATCTCAGTTAATTATATGTATTACTCAAAATTTATCAGCCCTAGTATTGTCTGGTTTTGCGGCTTACCAAAGTGAATCAGGCTATGTGGGACGTGGATAGGACCCCTGGTAAATAGAGGTCTTTAACGTGCACACAGAGCCCTTAGGCATACTTGCATTTCATCATCCATCGAAATATGGAACCCACGCGCCAATCCACTGCTGGCTTCGTTCTTTTCCTCTTTTATATTGTCGGGAATTAGAGCGGAGTGCCAGAAAAAGTGACCAGCGTGGCAGGCTGTTGCAGCAGGACTGCCTGTGCCGTGCTTAGTCTCACAGCACGCACCAAGCCTGTGAGCGCCGTACTTGGTGTGGCGTAGATATGGTTGACAACACACACACACACGCAAGCACTCATGCATGCGCGCGCAACTAAAACAATCTAGTTCTCAAACTTCATTGTGAGGCCTGTGCATGCGTAACAGTTAATCAAAGTAAGACATTATTTTGCTTCTTTTCTATCAAACAGCAAGCCTGTATGTCATGAGTAACTTGAGTAATCTGAAAAAATGAAACGAGCAGCTCGATTTTGCAGGGATTTGATGTTATCTATGAAGTAGGCTTGGTGTAGCTTGGTCCAGGTCCCGTATGGCTCAAGCGTACTCAACTTAGGTTGAATTAAGGTAGTATAGGCAAGTTTTCGCAGCTGCGCAGGAGGATGTCGGAGGTTACGTTTTAGGAGGACTAAACGTTCTTCGTCGTAAGCTCTCTTCCTTTGCTGCAGACCTTACTAGGTTCTTTGAGTTGCTTCTTCTCCGCACCAGAGGTGCCCACCGCCCGAGACGGTTGCTCTGTTGGATGACCGCAGACTTCTTTTCCGCACCAGGGGTGCTCCGTCGTAGACGGTATTGCGACGACTCAGAATGCAGGCGTTAAGGGGAGTATGAATTGACTGTATTATACGAAATGTTTACATTGCAAGCACTTTGATATACATGAGACAGATTGAAAACGGTAAAAAGGTTAAAGAACAAAAAGGTGGAACTGGCTAACACTAGGGGAGGCCCCTACTCGGCATAGCCGAAGATGCATTACATCTGACCTTAGCCCAGAACATTTTCCAGGGCTCCGGGCCCTGGTTTTAAAGACCTAAAGGCCCAGCCCATCCCTTGCATCACCCAATCACAACAAACTAACTCATGATTGGTTTACAAACTGCATGGCACGCCTTCCAGTTTCGGCAAGGTTCAAAAACCATCTCCCTAAAATACACAGCAGGAAAAGAGCATCAAAATCGCTATAAGAAAATAGGTTTCGGGAATGGACCCTCGAAACGAGTGGCCCACCAGGTTTAAGTGCCACACCCCATACTTCCACAGTATTATTCGTACTCTCTCCCTCAGAAGAAAAAAAAAAAGCACAAACAACCACACATCGTACCCGCACGTGCAAGCGGTTTCCTTTGACTCTCGGTTTCCCTTGACTGAAGCTGTTCTGCAATTAGCTCTGTCATCGGACTACAGCGGGGCGCTTCCGTGGTGCAGCCCGTCTGCTCGTTTTTATTTACGACCCTCCTTGACGAGCTTACCCCTTTTCACGAGATGCTTGTCGCAAGGTTGCATCGCGTTTGGCGCCGTTCTGACGAGGGGACCGAACAATGCGAGGGTCAAAGCGCTTGACCGTCGCTGTCAGGGGCTCTTGACCCCAAGGGCGCTCCTTTTCAGTGCGGCGCCCCGCCGCCGCCCGCCACCGAAGGGGAGGGGGAGAGTTTCAAAGAGGAGGCCGCCTCAGGGAGACGACGAGCGGACGACCGGTCCTAATGACACCGCGATACGTCCGATCCCTTTACACGCCCTTCCCAAGATTTTACCAGGGGCCCAAATGGCACCTGTAGAATCATAACCCAAGAAGGGATCGTAAACAGCCCCGAAACCGCCCACAGGGAGGGGGGGTTGGTTTTGTCAGCAAAGAGGCCCCTCGCCGTTCGCTGGGACCGAACAACATGAATATCCAGGTAACAAAAAGGAAGAGAAAAAAAAAACGTGCACACTCAAATACACATGGTGGCATGCTTGCTGGGCGCCCTCAAACGGAGTCCAAGTTGCTAGGCTGCATCCAGTCCACCTACAACCACGCACGCACTCTGCCCAACACACATTCGCGCACAGAATTCACTCTCGTGGCTGTCACATAGAAGTGGCAAGGGGAGCCCCTTCCCGCTCCGCTGCCAGCGGAGCGCCACTTTCCAGATCCCAGCAATCATTACTCACGCGTGACAAGGCGTCAGCGTTGGCATGTTCGCTACCCTTCCGGTGTTGCACCACCACGTTGTACCGCTGGAGCGCTAGCGCCCAGCGTGTCAGCTTCGCGCCGTGAGGTGTGCTAAGTGTAAGGTACGCAAGGGGATTATGGTCAGAGACAACAGTGACAGGGGCACCGAAGAGCCAGTGATCGAACTTATTGAGTCCCCAAATCACTGCAAATGCTTCCCTTTCGATGGTAGACCAGCAGGTCTGCGCAGGGGAGAACTTGTGGCTCGCAAATGCAATCGGCCGTTCCGAGCCGTCCTCAGCACGTTGTGAAAGGCAGGCTCCCGCGGCAAACGCAGACGCGTCTGTGTGCAGCCAGTATGATCGATTGGGGTCCGGAGTAGCCAAGGCTACCGCTTCGCAGAGCGCAGCCTTGAGCTGTCGAAACGCACTTTCAGCTTTTTCCGAGCATGGGATCTTATTTGGAATCCTTTCCCCGGTACGCTCTGTGAGCGGCCGTGCCACCTCGGCATAGTTTGGTACGTAGCTGCGGTAATACCCGCACAGTCCTAGCATGCTGCGGAGTTCCCATTTCGTTGCCGGTGCCTTCAACCCCTTATCACTGCCAGCTTCTCTGGGTCGGGTGCATGCTGCCCTGAACCAACAATGTGCCCTAAGTACCGAATGGACTTTCGTGGTATTTGGCACTTTTCCAGCTTTACCTTGAGATTTACCTGTTCAAGCGTCTTGAACACCTCTCTAAGATGGCGCACATGCGCTTCAAGCGTCTCGCTACACACGGCATTATCATCAAGGTATGCGCAACAGTGGTCCGAGGGCGGGAGCAACAGCCCGTTCATAACCCTCTGGAAGGTCTGCGTGGCGTTTTTGAGCCCGAACGGCATTACCTTCCACGCAAACTGACCCCGGTGACAGGTGAAAGCGGTAAGCAGCTGAGCCGATAGAGCTAGCGGAACCTGCCAATACCCCCTCCGAAGGTCCAGCAAGGTAATATATTTCGCTCTCCCTACTTTCATTATCAGCTCCTGCTGCAGCGCCATCGGGTAGGCGTCAGCTACAGTCCCGGCGTTCAGCCTGCGGAAATCTACGCACATCCTGACAGTGCCGTCCTTCTTAGGCACGCAAACCAGCGGGTGAGCATACGGGCTTTCGCAAGGAAAGATTAAACCCAACGCCAGCAGTTTGTCTACCTGCTTTCCCACTTCGGTCGTTAGGCTCGCAGGTACGCGATAAGGGTGGGGACCCTTATGTGTAAACCCCTCCTGCAGCACAATTTCGTGTTCCTTTACCGATGCCACTCTCGGCCGGTCACTGAAAAGCCCCTCGTGTTCCGCTCCCAGGATTTGGTCTCGCTCATGCTTTGACAAATGGGCAACCGCGTCTCGTGGCAAACGACCCTCCGCCGACCGCGCTGCTGACCGTCGGGGCGCGTACTCAACCTCTCCGAACGCGCTGTCTCCCTCGAACATTACGCCCACGTTCATTACCCTGCTCATATAGGGCCGCATTTTGCTTGCGTGAACTAGTTTCCTTCCGCCGTCCGGCATTTGCACGAAATAAGAGTGGTCTCGGTACCTTTCAACTACGCTGCCAGGCCCCTTCCATTTCGGGAACATTTTGCCTGGGCGCTGTTCGTCGAATATTAAGACTGTCTCTTCTTCCCCAAAGTCTCGCTCGCCTGTTGAATTGTGTAGTGTACGCATTTTGCTGCCTCAGGCTTACGGCCTTTGCGACTTCAGCCGCTCGTTCTAGGCGTCCCTTCAGTTCTAGCATGTACTGAGCTGGCGAAGGCCCCAAACTTACCGGAGACTCACTCTCTCCTGTCCAGGTATTCTTTAGTATGCTAAGCGGGCCGGTCGGCTGCTTTCCATAAACATCTCAAAAGGTGCCACCCCCGTCGTATCATGAGGCACTTCTCTGTATGCCCACAGCAAATAAGGTACAAACTTGTCCCAGTTCCTCCCCTCTTTCTGAATAACATGGTAGAGCATGTTTTTAAACGTCTTGTTCCAGCGTTCTGCCGCCCCATTACTTTCCGGGTGACCCAGTGTCGAAAACCGAGGGGAGCACCCCAGCTTTCTTAAAAACTCCTGGGTGAGTTCCGCGGTAAAATTTGTTCCACAGTCCGACGATACAACCTCTTGAGATGCCTGTCCTACTGAACACCGTGAGGAGGGCGTCGCAGGTTGCTTTAGCACTGAGTGAACGTAGACACACAACCTCCGGCCAGCGCGTGCACAGGTCAATGACACATAGTGCGTATCTGTGGCCCCTACCCGAGGCTGGTTCCAGGGGTCCGATGATGTCGGCATTCACCCGCTGGAACGCGGGCCCACAGGAGGCCAAGAGCCTAGTGCATAGCGCACCAGTGCACAAGAGAGGCAAACCAAGACCTCTTGCCTCTCTCGTGCTCTAGTGTGCCATAGTTGCAAGATCTCTCTTTATATGTAAACTGCATTGCATGTGAAATCCAGGGTTCGACGGAAACCCGTCTGGTCGGGTATGTTCATGGCGGAAAATCTTCAAGCGCGGACCAATCGTTAAAAAAAAAAAAAGATGACGTTTCGGCCCCGGCTTACGGGGGCCTCGTTCACAATGAAAGAAAGACAGGAGTGAAGGTAGGTTATATAGATTTCATGGTATGACGCAAGCAGCGGGAGTATATCGGGGGTAGATTGCCTTCGTTGCGATTAAGCATGTTTGCTGTCGTCTGAATATAAAAAGATTCTAGGTAAAGCCTTGTCGTCTTGCTCTTTTCTTTTCCGATTATCTTCGCGCCGTCCCAGTCGATGTCATGGCCCTCGGAGATAGCATGATCAGCCAGTGCGTTTGTTGCCACGCACTTGTTCTTGACATCATTTTGGTGCTGCTGCAATCTTTTCCGAAAATCACCTGTTTCACCGATATAGACATGCTCGCAATCAGCGCAGGGAACCCTATACACGATGCCCGGGAACTCCTCCTTCTTTATCTTGTCTTTCACTGTAACCAATGCGTGTCGCAGCTTCTGCGTGGGTACATGTGCGACGTCGACTTCGTACGACTGGAATATGCGGGATAAACTTTCACTTACTCCGGGGACGTAGGGTATCGGAATCCTTTTCTTTTTCTCTCGCTGGGGTTGCTCTGGCAGCGGGTGAGCTAGGCGATTCTCGGATTTTTTTTATAAAAGAACTGGGATAGCCCGAAGCCATCAGGTCGCGGCGAACGGTGTCCAGATCTGTCTTTTTCTCTTCCAGCATAGAGCAGAGGTTCTCCGATCGGCGGACAAGCGAGGCAACAACGGACTTCTTATGACAGGTCGGGTGTACGGAACTGAAGTTGAGGTACATGCCAGTGTGCGTGTTCTTCCGGAATACACTGAATGATATTCCAGGGCCGTCGCGTTTCACCAGAACGTCCAAAAAAGGCAGACGGCCATCTACTTCCTCTTCCGTGGTGAACTGTATGGCCGGTTCCATGCTGTTCAAGTGCAAAAGGAATGTACTCACAGCCGATTTCTTGATTGCATGTGTTGCATTGATTTGGAGATCACTAGAAGGTACACCTCCTGTCCACAGGATGGGCCAGCAGGTTGTCGGACCCACTCTGGCATGGTTGTGTCATTCTGCTGGCAATGGCTGTTATGCAAAAGCAGTTGCGAGTCGCGCTGATATGGGACCATCTGCTTGACTCATGCAACTTGGCTGAGCCTGCCCAGAAGCATAGCGGAAGAGCTAAGGGTGTTGTGCAATATGCAAAAAGAAATGCCGCCACATTCATCTTGCACATTTTTTATTTGGCACATGGGATGGTTTCCACAGCGACGTTTGCACCCTTTGTGGCTGGCTGTTGTGGGCTAGTGGCCTCCAGCATTTCAGAAGCTGAAGTGTTGGAATGGTGTTGTGTGTTTGAAATTGCATGCCATTTTCTGCTCTCCCATGCTGCCCAGCATGCAGTGGCTGCCCTGAGGTATTGACAGGCGGTTGATGTACTCTCTAGGAGCTGCAGCTGTTCCTGATGCGCTTGTCAGAAGTGGCCAAGCAGATCCCGCTGCCCCTTGAGGTGACAGAGATCCTGTGGGAGCACGCTGTCCGCATCGCCCACCGCACCTTCATTGAAGGGTGGGATTTATTTATTTTGCACTAAATTTAATGACGAAAACTTTTTGCCTCTTGTTGCATTGTGCACTCTGCATGGATTTACTTGCTGCTTCCCCAGCTGATGATTTTTGCGTGGTGTGGTAAAACTGCACCAAATTGCACCAAAACCTAGTCCTTTTGCAGTTACCTCAGGTCTGCACTGAAGGTTCACTCTGGTGAGAACAAAGTTGAAACTGTGCTCCGGCTCGTGCGACTGCCCTGTTGCAGCATATCATTCAATGGATGTATTTCAGGTGCAGCGTCTAACAAAGTCAAAGCATGTGACGTGGTATATTCGGAGCAAACTTTGTTACACTGCAGTAGAAGTTATATACCGTATGTACTCGTGTAAACATAGTACATTCGCTGTTTTGACAGGGTGCGGTCCTTTCAGAGGACTGGCATTTTTCCCCCAAAATCATATGCGATAGCGTGAGGAGCTCGTTCCGGCGTCACCCGCTGTCAGTCTGTAAAATACCAGAATTCCTGAAATCAGAACATAGAAAAATAAATAGCCGGCATCGGGGCTTGAGCCCAGACCCTCTGCGTGCTACACAAGGAAAATCTGAGTATGCTTATGGCATAAACGTCCCCACCTTTCCAAACACCAAAATTTTGGGAAGCACACAAGGAGCGAGCATATACTCCGCACATCAAAGGGCACTGCTTGAGGAATAAAGATTCGATGACCACGGTGATACGGCATGGCGTCATATGGCTCTTCAAGAAACTAAATAGTGCCATCAACACAACATGGCAAAAAAGGGTTGTTGGTGCAAGCATAGCGCCTAGTGAATCTGTTGTGGTATGTGTGACTTAGCGTTTTGGGATATGTGCTGATCTTATAGTAGTTGAATTGGCAAAAAAACATTAATATGCCAATTAGGCATCAGATATTGCACGTAATAGAAAGGCAGTGTTATGGTGCTTCATTGTACCGAAACAAATGGTGTGTATGAGTATGACGTAGATAGTGACTGGTAACCAGTAATGTGATCATTAATTGTAAGAGATGACCATGACCAGCAATGTGATTGATTGGCAATCAATGAGAAAGAAAAAGAATAAAAGAGGGAAAAGGAGGAGGAGGTGCTATCGTGTCTACCCGTGAGGTGAAGCTGAAGTGTCCTCGTAATTTTCTCCAGCACACATTTTTATGATGGATTAGCGCAGCTTCGGTGAATCAGAATCAGTTTATTGGAATAAAAAAGAAAATATAAGGAGGGAAATTTATACAGAAGGAGGTCTTCACAGAAGGAGGTCAAATACATGCGCAATGAAATTGATCATGATAGGATGCTTGCGCAGTGACTGGCGAAAATTAACCGCTTTGAGTAAAAGAGTTTACTGGCAAAGGTTGCATGATCTAGGTAAGATCCTCTGAAGATCCAGTACTAGACTTGGCCGACGGTATGATGCAGTGTTTCACGGCAACAGGTGGCCAGAAGTGTGAGGTGGCTTTCTGCCTGGCCTGCCTTTCCGTGCACATCACTGCTGAAGGACGTTCGAAAATCAATTATATGTCAATTCTAATCTTGGATTATAATGTAATGGTAAACTGGTAACAAGGGTAGACCTTTTATGATAGACTGATAGATTTAAAGCTGCAGCTTTGATGTGAAACACACTAGGCCTAACGACACCAGGCGAACAGCAGAACCGACACTGAGGTCAGGCCACACCCCAGGCCTGCTTATGCAATTCCATCGACATGCGGAGTTTATTTTTTTTTTTTGCAAACCCAATGGAGAATTGCATGGCACCAAGACTAGAACCTCGGTCCTCTTGCTTGCGAGGCGGATGCCTTGCCTCTATGCCATCGCTCTCTATCAGAACAGAACAGCAGAACGCGCCACACAGGCAAAATGAAACAATTATTTGGCTAACATTTTAATTACTGGCTGGGGGTGCAGCCCTTGCATGGTATTGCCACAAGCCAGTGCCTTCTAGATGTGAATAGTTGGTTCGTGCATTGGTGAAAAGCCGACACTAAGTGGTGCACACATGTAGGTTCCAAGGTTAAGAAAAAGGTTAAATAAGCAGAGAGAGCTCTGTGGAAAACAGGGATGCTGACGAAATTGGCACTGGGAACATCCAGGATCCTTAAGCAGGAAATTGCCAAACAAAATATCCATGATAATTGTAGGGGAAGCTCTTTGTTGTTCGAGGCGAGGACGGGAGTTTTGCGGACTAAGACATATAGAGTCAGGTACCACGAGGTAGACACGTTGAGCGTTGCATGTAGAGAAGAGGAGCAAACTGCTCAACACTTGATACTTTTCTCTAAAGGGCTTCACCCTACAGTGGAAAGCAGCGGGGCTGATTTATTCAAAGCATTGAGGTTTAAGGACAGTGAAGGGAAAGTAGATTTTAATCGGGTAGAAGTAACCAAGCGAAGGTTATCTGATTGATGGCTAAAATCAAGACAAGAGTGAAATTTCCCGAGTCATGGCTAGGTGGCGTGACCAACCACCCGATTTCAAGGGTTCAGCCTTATTCATCCATCCATCAATCCATCCATCCATCGAAGGCCATGCCACAGAAAGTAGGGTATTTGCAGTTTCAAACAGTATTTGCGCTTGATTGTACCATGCTCTTGTGGTTCGGAGTATTCAGACAAAGAAATCGCAGGATTTCCTACGCCCATGGGCTCGTGGTAAAACACTGCAACATTTTTGAGCAGTGCTCACCAGTTGGACATGTATATGACATCACACGAAGTTGCACTTTCCTTGGTCTTGCGTCAAAGATCTGGGTTGATCAGCGAGAAATCAGAGTGTAGCACCGCGACAAAGCTGTCAACGATTGGCCACAAGGAAACGCCATCATAAATTTTTATCCCTGCGGTAGGATGTATGGTGCAAGCTGTCTCCTGGGAGTGATGTGGCGGTGGTGGTAAAACTTTATTTAATGCATTGGGGCGGGTTTACAGGAGAGTCAAGGGTTTCACCACTCCCGTGCCTGGGTGGTAGTCCTCATTCCGGGACACTATTGGCGGTAGCCACTGCCCGCGCTCTTTGGACCAGAGCCCTCTGGGACTCCAGGTCCAAGCAGCCGGACAAGGTCGCCTCCCAGCCCTCTCTCGTTGGTTGATTTACTCTCTTTGTTTGCGGATTTTTCTGGCAGGCCCCTACCATAGGTTATGCATCTGCCCAGATCTCACAAAATTTACAGTACCCCCGAAAAAGCTGGGTCTATGTGTTTTAGAATAGCAGGGCTTAAAAACGACCCCGTTTGAAGCCTTCTGAGGTGTTGTTCCTCAGTTCTATCCAGGCAGACTACTGAGGCACAGATCCGCATATGTGGTAAGCTGATTCGGTACAGGAGTCCCGACAGAGTCTGGGAAATCAGTGGAACTCCGGGGGAGAGACGCTCGGGCGGCTGTGTGAGCAGTCTCGTTCCCTTCTATTCCCTGGTGTCCGGGCACCCATACCAATTGTTTTGTTCCCTGCATTGAGCTATGTTGCGCATTTGCTAAAATTCTGCTGACAAGCGGCGCTATTCTTCCTCCTATATAATTTCGACAGGCGGGCTTAGAATCAAATTATGTGCGTGGCGTCGAAGTGAATGGCTGCCAGTGCTATCACCATTATGCATAAGATGGATACAAAGGCCTTGGAGCCGGACCACACAGCTGTAACCAGCTGCTATGCTGTCTTGCGGCATAGTATCATTTTCACACATCCAGCTTTGTGCTCTTTTGTAAGCCAGTTTCAAACGCTTATGGATGCATATCAAGACAGTTTTTATGCAGAATAACTGCTAATACTGGGCACTCAATCAGCCGGGCATATTGATGTATAGAGGGAAAAAAAGATCAGTGTACTGATCATAGGACTTGCAGTGCGGCGGAACTGCTTAGCGGGCTATGTTTAATCCATAGTGGTGCCCCTTGAGTAGCAAGTTCAATTGCTTGGCATTGTCAAAGCCAGAATCACCGTTCTTGTATTTTGTGCCTCCATCAGCTTTTCGCAGGCCAAGCGGTGCACCCCAGAGGGCCGTGCCCAGATGCAGCTGGATCACCAGCAGTTTGTGAGCAAAGTGGAGAAGCTGCGCACCCAGCGCCAGCCCCTGCCGGACCGGGAGCTAGTCGATGCGTACGTCAAGGCCTACTACCTGACCGAGCGCCAGCTGCGCGACTGGATCCTTGCTCGCTCCAAGGTGTGTCTGGAAACCCACTTCTTCTGTTGCACATTGCATGCAGTTCACAAAACGCATGGCTAGTGGACACATGTCCTTGCCAGGAGGAGTGTTGCAGTTTAAAAAACGTCTCGGGTCCAAGCACTAATGGAGCACGTTGATCCACATACTCCATATCTAACCACAAGTGAGGTGTGCATTCTTTGGGGGCCTTTAGCATTGCCTGTTCCTGGAGCTAGTGAAAAGGGCTTCCTTAACACCTTGGTCATCACCAAATGCCACTGGGCAACCACCCACAGACATTTTAAGGGAAGAAACAGGGCGATAAAACACTGACACATGAAGGAATGACACACACGAGCACTGACTCACCATTGAAATTGTATTCTGATGGAAAGACGCTTAAATGTAAAACAGGAGAGGGTGGGTAACAGGGCGGCTGCAGCGATAAACGGCAATCAGTGTGGTCGCGTCAGAAGATGGCAAAAAACAGGAACAGAAGAAAAATAACTGATAAAAAGACTCTGTAAAGAGCCACGAAAAGGTGGGCAGGTAACGTTAACAAAAACAAAACCAATGAAAAATTACTCAAAAGGGCGGGAAATGCATTAAAACTATGACGGACACAGAGGAGAATATACAAGTGAACACATAAAGTGAAGAAGGTAAAAGCTTCAGAAACATGCCCAAAAAGGGGGAAATTAAAAGCATTAAAATCTTGTAAGACGCTGCAGAGGATAAAACAAGATAAAGGCAGTACCAACAAGGGATCAGTGAATTATTCAACTGTATGTGACACAAAAGAAACCTTAGGTGTTCGTTAAGTCACCCAGAAAATTCAGCTCTTTTTTTGACAAGGAAGGGGATGGAGTGCTCGCGCATTGTTCACCGGCATAATGGATTTTGAGGGCTTCGACGACTTCCCTGGTCAACCTATCTCGTTCTCGGCCGATAGTGGTGCAGCGATTAAAGTCAAGGGTGCACATTCTTTCAGGGCTGTTTTCTGTGATTTTGCACTTCTTACAGGGCTTAGCTAGGTGCCCAGAAATGGCTATACTTTTAACGTTGTTTTGATGTTCTTGGAGTCGGATATTGATACCCCTTCCCATTTGACCGATATACCTCTTCCCGCGTGACACTGGGACAGAGTAAATTATTCCTGAATCACAGCGGACATATTGGTCAGTGTGTGTCACGCTACACCTTCGGGGTTCCAGCGGTTTATTCACTTTGGAACAGAGGGTGGAAAGCTTGTTGGGAGCCGTGAAAACAACATCCACGCCAGCGCTCTGTGTGGCTCTCTTGAGACGATGGCTGATTGTGTGGAGGTAGGGCATTACCACAACATTTCTGCGCTTA
Organism: Amblyomma americanum; assembly: GCF_052857255.1. Taxonomy (NCBI): domain Eukaryota; kingdom Metazoa; phylum Arthropoda; class Arachnida; order Ixodida; family Ixodidae; genus Amblyomma; species Amblyomma americanum. The sequence goes on from NC_135499.1 coordinate 4,438,377, forward strand.
TTGTTTGAAGCAGCAGGTCTGACGGGCTCTTCTGCACAGACATTTTTCAAGTGGACCACGGTGCTTTCTGCAAGCACTCATTATCTCTTTACTTGTTTCTGCTAGCACTCATTATCTCTTCTTTACGTCTATTATGTCACCAAAATATGGAAGACCAACTTTAGACCAACTAAAGTAAAAAGAAAACTTGTTGGGCACTTGAGCTTCCCGTGGAATGCGATTCCGTTATCGGGCCGCCGCCGCTTATCAGCAGCCGCAGGCAGCAGCCACGTGTGGGGTGCGAGTTTCCTGCTTATCGATAGCCGCCATCGACCGCCGCCTGCGCGTGCAGGGAGGGGACGCCAGTTCTGCACGTTGACATAGCAGCTGCTCAAGGCCGGCACTAAGAGCGATGCGACGGAGCCATGCAGCAAAAATGCAACCGCGCTATAGCATGCCTGATATCTCATTTGTCTCGCCTTTACTTATAGTGCGATGTTTTCATTTCGATTGTAAGTCGCCGTCCCCCCCCACCTCGGATTTTCAAATTTTAAAAAATAGGTCGACTTACAATCGTGTAAATACGGTACTCCCCTTGATTTTGACTAAGATGTCATTAACCTGCATTTGTTCTCTGACCCACTCTGCCCTCTTCCTCTCTCTTAATGTCACACTTATCATTTTTCTTTCCATAGCTCGTTTCATTGTCCTTAATAATTTAAGTTGAAGCCTTTCCATTAGCCTCCACGTTTCTGCTCCCTAGGTGAATACAGGTAATATACAGCTGTGGTATACTTTCCTCCTGAGGGGTATTGGTAAACTGCCTTTCATGACCTGAGAGAACCTGCCATATGCAGAAAGGAAGGAAGGAAGGAAGTTTTTTATTCCAAACATGTGTACGTATTTGAGGGGGAGGGCAAAAGGCATGTAAGCCTGGCGAGGCCTGTCCCCCCTGGTGCACGTGGCACAGCAACACAGTAATGTAACATGTAAATTAGCACACATACGAATTACAACGGCAAAATTACCATAGGCACATCAAGAAGTGAAACAAAAAAAGTAGACATTTACATCATTGATTAGGAACATTTTCACGAGTGTTTATGAGGGTTCTACTAAAAACATTTGTTAATTTTTTTCTAAATAAGCATTCGCTTTATTTATGGATGAGATCTTTTATATGTTTGCTAGAATTTAGAAGAACTGCTATCTGGTATAGCATAGTTTGAGAGCCATAATTTGTTCTTATTCTTGGCGGCCTGGTACAATATCTGTTAGCTGGTATTTTTGGTGTTGGTCAGTGTGCATGATGTGTGAACGTGTTCCTGTGTAAAACAAGTGGTGAACGTGACTTGCAAGCCACAGTATATTTAGTTTATAAATATTTAATATCTTTAAGCTACCCCAATGTGGAACTGTGGTCTCTAGGTATGAAATACCTTTCTTTTGTAACATAAAGAGTGATTTCAAATTTGTGCCCAATGTGTTGCCCCAAACTAGAAGGCAGTAATGAAGATGAGATTGTACAAGCACAAAGTAAATATGTTTCTTTAACCAAATTGGAAGAATAGACCTAAATTCATTGATGATGCCAATGGAGCGTGCGACAATCGCACAGAGTTTCTGTGGTCATTCCACAACAACTTTTCATTAAATATGAGACTCAGCACTTTGTATAACATTATTTCTAAAAATAATACTTTGTTCCATGTCTATAACTTTGTTTTTAGGTTTAAAGGATACAAACTTTGTTTTAATGACATTTAATTCTAATCTATTAACATTTAACCAAAGAGAGAGCTCATCCAGCCAAAGATTGCATTTGTTAACTATAGTCATATAGTTAACAAGTTAACTATAAGTTGTTAACTATAAGCGACACTTCTGTCAAATTGTACAGGAAGGAGAAGAATTTTCTGCACACCTGTTGTTGATCAGGGGATGACCGGCTTTACCCCACTCTCATTCCCCTTGTCCTTTTGCTGTGATTCTGCATTTACCGGGTGTCCCAGCTAACTAGAACCAAGGGTTAAAAAATGAGACGAGTGAAACCAGTTGCATATTAGTGACAGCCATCTTGCGCACCACAGGCAATTTTTCGTATCGCAATTAACATTTTAATTAATTTTAATTATTAAAATTAATAAATATTGACTTTAGGCAACAAATTGTATTTGCAAAGTTGTAGAGCACCTTCAGAAACTCCCATTTCATCATTTACGATAAGGATACACTCACATATTTTTCCCGGCTGCAAAGAAAACCCGCGAAATACAAAATAAACCACGTGAATAACGCACTTGCACGCCAAGATCGTGCTGCTCTCAAGCATGGTTTGAGCAAACGAAATCGCCTGCAGCCTTGACTCGACGGCCTCGCACCAGCGGCAGGCCGATATGTTGGCGGTGGTTTCTCGTCCGCGTCAGCCAGAGGCACATATGACGGTGCGAGTAGCAGCGAGTGCGGCGCTTTTTGCTCTCTCGATACAGACTACCAAGCTCGAAGGATACAAATAGGAGGAACTTTATTTGGCAGTTATAAAGAAAAGATAGTAGCGGTTCACGACTTCGTTGCGCGGCGATAAAAGCCGCAGCCCGTGGCTGTCCTGAAGCCATCTCATTTCGTTTGTGACTAGTTACAACAAGTGCTCAAATATGTCGCCTTGGGCAACAATATAGCTCTGGCATCTTGTTTCCACATGAGCCGTTTCATTTCTTACGACCGCCTCAGGCATATTCAAGCAGACTTGCCTTATTTTATCTTTCAGGTCCTGGGGTGTGGAAGTTGGTGCCCTGTACACCTTGTCCTTAATGTAACCCCACAAAAAATAGTCCAGAGGTGTCATATCAGTTGACCTGGCTGGCCAATTCACGGGATCTAGTCGTCCTATCCATTTCTGCGGAAATGCATGCTGCGTCGAGCCAGGTCCGAGCCTTGGCGCTGCTGTGCGCAGTGGCGCCATCGTGCTGAAACCATACACCTGTGGCCCTGGCGAGCGATAAATTCGAAAGGTAATCATCAACAGGTCCTTTGAGAATGTCATTGATGCAGCTCTCTGCTGTCAGAGTTTGGTCGAAAAACACAGGCCCGAGCAAACGACTGTCGAAAATTTCGCACCAAACACTGAACGACCACTGGTACTGGTGATGCGTCTGTGAAACCCGGTGGGGATTTGATTCGCTCCAGTAGTGGGCATTGTGCAAATTTACCTGTCCATTTCGCGAAAAACTCGCCTCGTCACTCCATATCACTTTGCTAAAAAAATCCGGATCGTCTTGCGTTTCTAGCAGAATCCAATTAGCAAAATCTGTCCTGCTTTGGAAATCCCATGGTACCAGAGTTTGATGCAACTGTACATTGTACGGGTGCAGGCGGTTCTTCCACAGTATCCGCCACACTGATGACTTGGAAACTCCGGTATCTTGGCTCACGCTCCGGAGGCTTGCCTGGGGATCCAAAGCGAATAGCGATACAATTTTCGTCTCAACATCCTCACCAAAAACGGGTTCTCTGCGTCGTGTGGACGCAAAGCTGCCCGTCCGTCACAGCGTCTGGAAGGTACGCAGGATCGTTATTGGACTTGGCCGTCTGCCTGGGTGCCATTGTTGCATAAGGTCTGCAGCGCGCCTTCTGTTCCCATGATATGCTCCTAGAGCCAGAACCATTTCTGCTTTCTCTTCATTTGTAAACGGCATGTCTTGAACGCTGGAAATCACTACACCAAAGCCTGCATCTCGCTTGTGACAGGCATCACGAAAGCACACGCCAAAGTTTGCCTGACCACTGTTTCCAGCATTCAAAATCCTCTTTAGGAAGTGACAACACTGCTGCCAACAACTCCCGACGAAAAAGTATGCCTTGAATTTCTCTTGCTTCTCAGTGACAAAGCAAACTCATCATCTCAGTATCTTGTGAGATTGGGACCATGTCGTTATCGCAAAAGCACGGCGCTCGCTGCAACTTGCACCGTCACGCGTGCCAACTGGCTGACGCGGACGAGAAACCACCACCAACATATCGGCCTGCCGCTGGTGCGAGGCCTTGGATTCAAGGCTGCAGCTGGTTTCGTTTGCTCAAACCACGCTTGAGAGCAGCACGATCTTGGCGTGCAAGTGCGTTAGTCACCTGGTTTATTTTGTATTTCACGGACTTTCTTTGCAGCCGGGAAAAAAGACAGACATGAGTGTATCCTTATCATAAATGATGGAATGGGGGTTTCTGAAGGTGCTCTACAACTTTACAAATAAAATTTGTTGCCTAAAGTCAATATTTATTAATTTTAATAATTAAACATATTTATTAAACTGTTAACTAAACAGTTAATTCATTGTGGTACAAAAAATTGCTGTGGTGCGCAAGATGACTGTCACTAATATGCAACTGGTTTCACTCGGCTGTCTCTAATATATTATTCATTTTTTAACCCTTGGATACCCTGGGATACCCGGTATGAGGCACCTTCACACAAATAAACTCAGTTGATAGTTTGCGCTTTTTCCGTCTCCTTGGCCTTTTCCTGTTTTTGTCTCTTTTGAATGCGCAACATGGTTTTTCAAAGTTTCAATATGTTCCCCACTCATAAACTCATTTGTGTCGTCCGCTTATAGTATTATTTCAGGAGTGTTTGGTATATTGACAATGTCATTTATACGATGGTGCTGTTGCGGGCTAGTTGGTATAACATTGCTGAAAAGGAAACAGCGCGAACACAGGACGAAGAGAGGAATGTACGACACAGGCGCTGTGTTGCTGTATCCGTTATTTTGCGAATAATTGTATTGTTATAACAGGTGTTTTTAAAAATTTTTAAAAATAGGCTTTTTGGGGTAAAAATTTAGCTTTAAAGGTACACTGAGGAGAACCCTATCAAATTTTTTTTGTTAGCAATATCTGACAGTTCGGCATTTCACGGCTTTGTTGACGCTTGTCCGGGAGAGAAAGATGCATTTATTTCAAAGAAATTTGGATTCGAAGTTGAAAAATCTTTTCCCGCCGCTCTGATTCAAACTCGAGAACTCTTATGACGACACAAAGAACTCTTATGACAACACAGAACGGAGTGACGTGAAACGTGACGTAAACGGAGACTCCGTGATTTCTGGCGGCTAGCGGTGCGGTCTAGCAGCTGCCGAAATGAAAGCTACCGCCACCGCACGTTGAAGGCATCTATCGGGGGTCGCCACCGTCGCTTCGTTTACGTTTGCACCGGCGTCTTGCCAGCGTTACGATGGATCCCATTCCCGAACCCGACGACGTAATTCTCGCAAAAACTCTGGCCTGCATTTCTGCGACCTCAGCCCCACAGAGCGTGCGATGCTTTTGAGGGAGCACGGTTAGGTTAGACGCCGGTGGGTGGTTTCCTCCTTCCTCAGAGAGCAGCCGTTGCAAACTTAATATCATAACCCCAGTGCGGGGAGTCGCGAGCGGTGTGTTCGCCCATCGGAGGCTGGCCGGGGCTTTGGGGCCAACGGATTGTGATTCCTTGAACGAAGCAGTTGCACGGCGCAGCAGGCAGTGTCGAGGTCTCCCACGGTTGCATGGGCCAAGTTATTTTTTTTTTTTTTTTGCCCAAAAAAACAAATGGGTGCTCGAGGGCGGTCGCGTTTAAAGTCGGCGGCTTGAAACCAAAGCTGGCGCACGACGCTTCAACGGCTTCCGCTTGATCCAATGGGTCCACTGGATCTGGCTCTCTCGCCAACTTGCATGTACCTTCAGATTTGTACTGTGAATGGATTAAAATAGACGAGCTCGAAAAGAACAGCTCCGCCGAACTGCTGCAGCTATTGAATATAACGCGCACCTCGCCGCGGAGCCAAATCAGTCTGGCCGGGCCGGCGGCGGCTGGCGCACTCGGCGCGAAATAGATACATGCTCCAATCTCCCCGCCAGTGCGGTCAGAGTGCGCCGAAGCTGCCGAACGCGTCGGCGGTCAAGCGCAGTTGGAGTATAGAGGGTCTCGCTTTGACCGACGTAACTTCTCCGTGCAGGGCGCGCGCGCGCGCACCTCGCCGCAGCATAAACGCTGCCTTAACAGAGCCTGCGCTTAACCGCTAACCAACGTATTCAGCGGCGGAATCCATGGGAGCCACTGGAGCCCCCCGCCCACTCACTAAATAAAAGAAAAGTCCGGTGCCGAGGTTCGGAATCGAACCAGAGCCTTCGCCGTTTGAGGCGGAAACGCTACCGCTCCGCTACGACGGCTCAAGTTACAGCCGTCAGTAAAGGCGCATCTAGTGAATGCACTATTCTGATGCAGAAATCTCCGCGCTTTCGCTAGGTATATCCTGGCCTAACAGAGCTAGGCCATCAGCAATTTTTCTGAACTGCCTTGTACCTTGTCTCCCGTCCCTAATAAACGATTTTTAAGTAGTTTGAAGTTGACTGGCACAGCCGGGAATGTTTCGCCGGGTAAGCGTGCGAATACACAAGTGCTGCCTTGTACGATCACCGACCATCGTGGCATCATAGCTTTTCATCGACCGTGAAGATCATCTGACAAGCCTTAACAGGCTCCTTCAAAGGTTAACTACTAGCACTTGAAGCGGCACTTGGAGTTCCTCTGCTGTTTGGCACTTGTAAATCGAAGCGCGTCAAAAACAAAATCACGGGGCACGCAAAGCTCATAGACGCGAAGCGCCATAACAAATCGAAACTCTCCTGGCCGCCTGTGACGCCGCCAAACATCCGTTTTCTTTGCTTCCAACGTTCAGGTTGTCTTTTGCCTGCCTTCCTTGTGTGATAAAAGTGCACTATTGGTTTTTAAACAAAACTTACTTCAATATTGATCTGCGCAACCTACCTTTGTCGGCCTCAGAGATTCGCGTAACCAAGTAGGATGGAAAATTGCTCCAAGGTGGCGTCTCTTGTCCTATGGCGTCACCACGCTTGTACTTGCGAGATTGGCCTATGGTGGCGATACCTGTATTTTGGTTCTTGCTATTTTCTACCTTACAAGAGCTTTGTTTTCAGTAAGAGCGCCGTTTTGTGATCAGGAGCTGGTATTCTATCGATGCAAGCCAACTTCAATTTCTCCTCAGTGTCCCTTTAAGCCATATTCTGAAGGAATACCATTAACAATAGTGCACTGCTTTCTCGATTTTAGATAGCTAGTAATTATTTGGAGTGCAGTACCACGTACTCCATAAAACTGAAGTTTGCTAAGGGGTGGGTATGTTGTGATCAACGGAATCAATTGCTTTCCTAAAGTCTAAGAACGAGCCAAGTGTTACCAATTTATTTTTAATATTATTGAGTAGTGTGTCTTTTATATTTAATAAAGCAGACTTGATTTTCCTCTTTGAAAGCAGTGCTGCGGATTTACTATGAGGATTTGTCTAAAAAATTTACCGAGCAGGTGTTAATAACTTCTTCAGCAATTTTCGCAAACACAGACAGGACAGATATTGGTCGATAGCTGTTAAGATCATTCTGACAACCTCCTTTGTGTATAACTGATATCCTTTCAGCTTTCAGCTGTTGTGGAAAAATACGTTCTTTGACCATTAAATCACAAATACGTGAAAGAACGGGAGCTATGATTGTACAAACTGCCTCCACAGTTTGGGCTTTAATAATGTCTACTCCAGCAGCAGAGATGCATTATGTACTGTACGATTTCCAATACTGTTGTGGGGTTCAAAAAAAATTGTACGCTCTTGATAGCTGGTTAGGAAAGTTAACAGTCGGGAGTGGTGTATTGTGAATTCACGCTCTCGCCTGCTGCCAAAAAGTGCTGATTGAATTTGTTCAAAAGTGAAAGACCTTTGTAGTAGTGACCATTGACTATACGGTTGCAGTTTTCCTGCTCAGTAAATTATTGTTCTCGAGATTTGTTCTGAGTTGTGCTTGTTGTAAAAAGGCTCTTTTGTAGTATCTTTATTTATTTATTTAGCAAATACTGCCGGCCTGTGTTACAGGCCTTAGGCAGGAGTGGGGTACAAACATATTGATAAAAATCACAAGTACATTGCAAAAGAAGCAGATGGCGAACAGAGCAAAAACCAGTACATACAACATAAAATCGATTACAAAGACATAGAACATATGATGACATCGATCCTGGCAGCAAACGAAGGCATCGGACTTGGCCCAAAACAAGGATACATAAGAGCCCTATACATCCTTCAGAGCTTGTAAAAATAAATTCACCGATTCGCAATTGACAACATCGGCAGGTAAACCATTCCACTTATGATAGTATGGGGAAAGAACGAATACTTAAATACATTAGTTTTGCATGAAAACGTGGCAACTTTCTTAGTATGGTAAGAGCGTGTAGGGTGTCGAGATGTGTGCTCAACTAAAATTCCTTCCTCTATTGTTAGTTTATTGTGATAATACAATTAGAATAACTTTAATTTTTCTTGATGACGACACATGGCCAGGTGTTCAAGTCCTGCGGTTTGCAGTAGGGCTGTTGGGGAAATATTCCAACTGTAACAATTAAAGATAAATCTAGCAGCTTTGCGTTGGACATTTTCTATTTTAAGTTTGTTACTTTCGGTCCAGGGATCCCACACTGCCGCAGCATATTCCAACATTGGCCGAACAAATGTTTTGTAAGCTAAAAGCCTTATTTCTTGTGTGGATTGTGCCAGCGTTCTTCTCAAGTAGTGCAGTTGTCTTAGAGCTTTTTTTTCTATATACGATATGTGCTCGTTCCATCGAAGGTCTGAGACTATCTGAATTCCTAAGTATTTAAAAGCGTTGACAACTAAGAGGGGCTCATTGGCTAAGCGGTATGTAAAACTAAAAGGATTCTTTTTACGTGTCACAGTCATCGCTACTGTCTTGTTGGAATTCAAAGTCATTTGCCACGTGGAGCACCATTTTTCTACTGTCTTAAAATCAAAGATAAGTTTGTTTCGTGTTTTTGTTAAATGTGTGTAGAATGGTTATGTCCTTATTTTATAAAAAGCGGGCCGTGTTGTACAACTTGAAGCAAAAGATTACAGTCACTGACCAAGTCAAAGTAAAAACAAATTGACGTTTCGGAACCCCTACGGGTTCCTTGTTCACAATGAGGCTAAAATGGCAGTGGTCGAAACTTAAATACCCAGAATACGACGTAATGCCTGTATGTACACGGGTGGCATCGTCCCTTCCTTCCGGTTCATAGTATCAGGTGTCGTCTGGATGAATGATGACTCAAGCAAAAGCCGTGCCATCAGGTTCCGCTCTTTGCAAAGAATTGCGGCGTTGTCCCAGGCGATATCATGCGTTTTTTCGTGCGCGTGCTTCTTCACTGTCACTATAAAAATATTGTAGGATTCATTTGCATTGTTTTTGCTATATACTTCTCACCAGTCGGCCTCAAGTACAGGACTGTGAAATGTATTGATTGTTTCAGTATTGATTTTTCTATACTTGTGAGTGTGATTTGCCCCAGTAGTTTATTTAGGGTGGGGTAACCGGATAAAAAAGGAAGATGATCACTGATGTCACAAGCAAAGACGCCAGAACGTATTTCATGGCACGGGAAATCTGTGAAACACAAATGAAGAGTTGTTTGAGTGCTTTGCGTTAATCACGTGTGCTTATTAATAACATTTCTACAACTTTAACTAAGCATCAGATCAGCAATGTTTCTATCCGCTTTCTACTGTCACTTTCTACATCAATATTAAAATCTCCTAGGATGGCAATGAACTTGCTCAGTAACACGATATCTTCTAGTGTATTTTCAATATATGTTGAGAAGTTATTTACATAGCCTGATGGCGGCCGATACACCAACGTGACCATAATGCCACACGAGTTCACGACCAGGATTTTGTAATCTTCGTGGACAACTGAATATTTTTCGAACGAAGCATGAGGCATTCCACTACAAAAACACAATGACACACCACCCCCTTTCTTTCTGTAAAGAAATTCTTTCCGTAAAGAGAAACTTCTGAGTACTCATCTATGTTAACTATGTCTAAGCTGTTCGTGAACCAAGTTTCAGTAAACGCTAAAACATCAAGTTTGTGTTTGAGAAGATTTAAGTAGGTAGTGACATCATCAACTTTTTTCCTTAAGCTTCGAGAATTTAAGCAAAACATCGAAAAGAGTTTATTTTTTGATGCAACCGGTTTTAAGAGAGTTTTGAAATCATCCACATTATAATATGTGTTATTGAAAGGCGGGCTATCGTGGAGCATTTCCATTCAGTTCAGGAACTGCGGATTTACTTTCAACAAGTGTCCTATGCAACTCCATTGTTCTGAGCGGTGCCTGAAGCTACAGATTGTGAGCATATCTTGGATAAGTCAGCTTCACTGGCAATGCGCAGTGCCAGTTCACCGGGAGCCCTTGGAACAAATACTCTGCCATCGTTTTGCCATGTGAACTGATAACCCATGTCTTGAGCATGTGTGTGTGTGTCAACCAAAGCAGGCGCTTGTTCTGCGGTGTCACTCTGCCCCATTCTTATTCTTCCTGTTATTTCACTCTCAAGATTGGATCTGCAGTCACTACCTGCCCTAAGTAGACTTCCAGTACCTCGCTGCCAATCGTAAACTGCTGTTCCCTTCCGAGATTGTTGAACATTACTTTGGTTTTCCGCATGTGTTGGCATTAATTAATTCACCACACTATCTCGTCATACCCTTAAGTGTCCGCTGCAATTTGTATTTGTGCACCACTGAAGCAGTGCGAATGGTGCACATTCATTGCAGCTAGTGACACATACTGTTTTTGTTAAAGGAACCACTTTTTTTGTTTTTCACTCACGGCATCAGATTTTCAGTGAGCGAGACTCTGTGGTGGGAAAGTGCCTAACTCTTAACACTGTCTTTGCCCATCTGTTCACACTTGTAGTTGTATGGATGGCCTGAACAGCCGCAGTACAGTGTACTAAAAGAGGCAGTGTAGTGCACGACCAGGATTATGCATCGGCAGTAGTCACTCGCTCTTGAGCGTGGCACTGCTGAGCTTGTCTACAATTACAGTTGGTAAACTGGTGCATAAAATGACGAAATATTTCTTTTTGGTCACACAGCCAGTGGCCGACTGTGGTTTAGGCAAAAAGATGCGACTGCTAGAGAACACTCGTTGTAATCAACTATTCAGGGGGCACTGCGATTGAACACCTTTGAAAGCGGGCCGGTACTGATGACTCTGCTAGGGACACATAGAGACTATGCCTGCTACACTGTCCGTTTTAGTTCACTATAACCACAAGGTGTGTCACAGGAGGAGCCACGTTGATCTATTGAGAGGGAGTGAGTGATCAACTTCTGACATGAAACTGTGCTGTCATCATCTGTGGGAACAGAGAGAGAATGGGCGGCTCTCTGCTTCAAGTGGCACTTGGCTCCTGGAAGCCGACCAGCACAGCTGCTCGCTTTTCAATCGCAGTGAAGTCGAGGAACAGGGATGAGCGTAGCAGCGCAGACCAGCAAGTGCACATTTAATTTTATTTAGAATACTGCCAGCCTGAATGCCAGGCTTTATTTAAGCGGGAGTAGGCATACACGACATACATGGCATCAAGAGAATTTCATGCATGGGATTACCAGAGACAAATCAGCAGACACTAACGAGCTGTAAGTTAATTTTAAAGCAAAGAACATATTGCAGGGCAAAGGAAAAAACATGATAAATTAGAATAAAGGCAATGTAACATGACTCCACAGTCTGAACCAGAAAAATAAAGGCAAGTAACAATGCTGTAAACAAACTTCAATATTCAGGACAGCACACGAGAGAATAATGATACATTTTCACATTGCACAACATCGGGAGATAAGGCATTCCGCTGGCGAGCCCTCCTGGATCCTGGAAAGAATGAGTCTTAAAATATTAGTCTTGCACGTATATTACGTAACTTTTTTAGGGTTGTGGGATGATGCCGGTGTCCGGGTCACCAGATGTCGGATGCCATTCTCTAGAAGGACGAATCCCAACATAAAACGTAACAACTGTTTATTAGCGACGGCCGTGGACAAGCATACCCACGCTACACTCGTCTCGGTAGCAGAAGGAAAACAGCCGCTCTTCCCAGCCAGGCACCCTGTTTTTGTAGCCATCGTTGCTGACGCATGCCTTGGGTGACGCAGCGGTAGTGCTGTGTCTTATCGGTAACGCAGTCCAGCGTGTGGCTGTGTTACGCTGGGCCGGAAGATAACAAGGCGGAGGCTGCACGGAAATGTGCGCAGAGTGTATCGCCACATCACCCCCGCGGAGTGGAGAGCCCTCAGGGCTTGTAAAAACCGGATGTGTCAAAAGTGCAGGCCGTCCAGGGTCCGAAGATGTGGCTCAGGTGGGTGACTCTGGCTGTGGCGCTGCAGCTGAGGTTTCAGGGGGCATCGAGGGACGTGGAGTGGCAGATGAAGAAGATGGGTCAGCCTGCGAAGTGGACCCAGTGTCGGTGGTTCAGGTGCAGCAGCTGATGGCCGGTGCATGAGGGGTGGGGCAGCAAAGAGAGCTAGTTTTGGTGTGCGGTGAGAGATTAGCACAGATGATGCCAGGCCGAGCTGCCCGGTACCGAGAGGGGTAGCTACGGCAGGCGCAGCGAGATTCTAGGCAGGGGAGCGGCAGTGGTGGAGAGCATGGGGCTGCTGAGACATGCTCACAGCCAACCTTGGAGCGACTGGCTTGAATCTGACAAGTGGCCGCAGTGGTGCCCTAGCCACTGGCGCTGAGCCGTGCACGTCGGAGGATGCCAGCGACATAGCGGCAATCAGAGGCGCCTGGAGTGGCGGAGCTGTCGGGAGGGCCATGGGCACCGGGAGAGTCGAGGCCGCCGAGAGGGCCGTGGGCACCGGGGGTGCCGAGACCGCGAGGATGGCTGGGAGCGCAAGGTGTGCCGAGGCTGTCAGGAGGGCAGGAGACGCCGGCAGGGCTGGCGGTGGCGGGAGAGCTGGGGCCGCCGAGATGCCAAGGGGCGGTGGGAGGACAGGCACCGGTTCAGCGTCGTCGTTAGGCAAAATAAGGCGGGTGACTATCACCATGCTTGGTGCAGCTGTCACCGGTTTGGCCTTCTCATCCTGCTGCATGGGATGTTTGGTGTGCTGGGGACCTTCGGAGGGGCTGGGGCTATGGGTAGCAGGCTGGGGCTTGGCCGAGAGCTGGTGTGAATCAGCTGGCCGCAGCTGCGACGGCGCAGCAGAGGCCTGTTGTGGCGAGCCAGACGGAGGTGCCGAAAAACGCGACATACCTGCTGTTGCAGGGCGTTCCTTGTCGTCAGGAAGCTGTGACAATAGCGGAAGCATGGGCGAGGAGATGGGGACTGGGCCGAATGTGCCTCTCGTGTGTCGTTGAGAGGGACGGCCGGGCCAGAGATGCTAGGCAGAAGTGGCAGGGAGGCGGCCAGGGGTTGCCGAGGTGGGCAGGGTTCCTACGAAGGGTGCGTGGCCGAGAGCGAGGCAGGTGCTGGGCCAGCAGCTGGCGGCGGCGGGTCTGCAGCGTCATAGAGTGGCAGAGGCCAGTAGGAGACGCCGGAGTCCGCCAGAATGGCAGCGCGCAGCTCGTCGTACGGCTGGCTGCCCAAGGCAGGGCAGGCGGGAGGATATCGCAGAGGACTTGCATGTTTGGACGGCTGGATGGTGATGCCATTCAGGTACATTGCAGCCTCGATCTGCGTGAACCACCCGCCGATGCCTTGAGGCCGGAACGCCTGAAGCGGCGGGTTGTGGGCTGGGTCCTGCCAGTAAGTCATCCAGGAACGCAGCTGAGGGAGAAGGTGCGGCTTGACGGGTGACCAGATGTGGAAAGTCATTGGATGCCGAGGGACGGCGATGCGTTATTGTCCGTTGTCCGGGTCACCAGATGTGGGATGCTATTCTGTAGAACGAATCCCCACATAAAATGTGCAACTGTTTATTAGCAATGGCAGCGGACTAACATACCCACGCTGCGCTCGTCTCGGTAGCAGAAGGAAAACAGCCGCTCTTCCCAGCCGGGCAGCCTGTTTTTGTAGCCACCGTTGGTGACGCATGCCTCGGGTGAGTCTACGGTGGGGCTGTCTTATTGGGAACGCAGTCCAGCATGTTGCCGTGTTACGCTGGGCTGGAAGATAATGGGGCGGAGGCTGCGCGGAAATTTGCGCAGAGTGTGTCGCCACAGGATGATAGGAACATGTTGCACACAGGCTAGCAGTATCGATGTAAAGTGTTTTGTTAATTCCTAACTGGTCGTGATAAAGCAAGTAAAAAAGTTTCATCCATTCATGGCAACACCTTAAAGCTAGGCTTTCGAGGTTTGTGTCAAGTAAGAGCAGGGATGGGGATGTGCGCCAGTTGAATGCGTTATAGATGAATCTGCATTGTACCGTTTCAAGTTTAACGATATTTGTTTGTGTGTAGGGGTCCCAAACAGCTGCAGCATATTCCAATATCGGTCTGATGTATGTCTTATATGCTAGTATGTTGAGTGTTGAATTTGCCAGTGTTCTTCTCAGGTACCCGAGCTTTTTCATTGCCTTTTTTTTCGACATATTTTATGTGCTCGTTCCATCTCAAGTCGTTTGTAATTATTACACCAAGATATTAATAACTTGATACTATATCTAAAGCATGGTTGCCAAAGCAATAAGTGAAGTGTAATGTTTTCTTTTTGCGAGTGACCGTCATTGCTACAGTTTTTTTGCGATTTATGGTCATTTTCCATGCGTTGCACCACGAACACATGGAGATTCAAAGTGCATATCTTGGCGGAAATTCTTCAAGCACCGACCAGTCGTTTAAAAGATGACGTGAACAAGGCCTCCCGTAAGCCAGGGCCGAAATGTCATTTTTTAAACGATTAGTCGGCGCTTGACGAATTTCCGCCATGAACATACCCGACCAGACGGGTTTCCGTCAAACCCTGGATTTCAAAGTGCATACCTGTGTTGTTATTGGCGGCTGCATGTGCAGGACTACTCTACGAAGCAGCTGGTGGGCCTGGTGACCTGCATCAGCCACCTGAACAAGAAGAGCCGCCAGGCGCTGCTGGGCCTCATCGAGGATATATCTGCTGTGCCACCCCGCAACAAGTGATGATTAAAGGGCACACACTGCTCACCTTGCGGTTCCCTGTTACCTCTGAAGTTGGGAACCTTAATTGATCTGCAGCAGTGGGAAATATAAGCTGTCATCATTGTATTAATCTAATTTATTGGGCTGACCAGTGCACTTATCAGCCATCTCTGTGCTTCAGGCACTGACAGTTGATTTGACTGCCTGCTGCTTATGTCGCAATAAACCTCCTAATTTTGTATTTCAGTATCAAAGAGCCGTGCTTGAAATGGCATCATGGCATCACCCACTGCAGGGCAAAGGCCTATCCAGTTAACCTTGTCTTGTGCCAGCTGCGGCCACCATATCTCTGCAAACATCTTAGTCTCGTCCGCTCACCTAACTTTTTGCCACCTCCTGCTACGCTTGCCATCTTTTAGAATCCACTCTGTTACCCTTAAGGACCAGTGTTTATCTTGCCTTCACATCATCCTTCCTGACAAGACGTTCACCACAAGGTTACGTTGCATCTGGTGTCCGTCAAGACGAGGGGGGGCTGTCGGCGTGCAGCGGCTCCGTCAGTGCAACAGCTCTTACCGTTCCTTGTACTACATCTGGCGCAAAGCAGCCTTGGATAGCGAGAAGCAACCCGCGCAGCCGCATCATCCCCGGAAAGGGGACACTTTGTTGAACGGCTGCGCAAATCAGGACACAGACAAGAAAGAGACACCACATGCGCACCTACCAACTGTTAATTCTATGGAAAGGTGGCATATTTAAACAGTTCCACTCAAGCATCATACTCATCCCATTATCAATTCGAACCGCAGCTTTCCTGGCTTCCTGCGGTGGAGCCTTTCCGGTCTTCAAATCAGCAGTTCGGCGACAGCGCACCTCGTCCCGCGCAGGTTGTGCAACACCACCGTCCGTAACTTCAAGTATCATGGCTTTCCCTGAGCCGTCTGAACACCAGAACCGCCCCTGTACATTCTGCGTATGCGTGGAATTCTGTTTAAAAGACAGCGCGCAGCGGTGCGCCCTTCAGTGGGCTCGGCAGCACACCAGCGATGGCCTGTGCTTACTTTCCCCGCTCCATCTTGGTGCAGGTAATGAACCCTTATTCCCTTTACTCTAAGCCAAGTAGCCGCCATGCACTCTTGGTGCTGCCGGGCCACTGCGTTTTTGCTCTATTTTGTGTGACTGTGTGCATATACTGTTAAAGCTTCTCATGCTAGCCGGTGACATTGAATCAAATCCCGGTCCTAACGAACAGATTCTTAGTGTTTTGAAAGAGCTGCAATCTGGGCAGACGGTAAAGCTAGAGAGACTAAAGTCCATTTAAATGAAACTGGTCGATCATGATAAAACATTTGGCGAAATTAAGGCGCGACTACATCAAATTGAGACAGCTTGTGTTGGTATTGATGACATGAAGAATGAATTAAGAAAACTGCATGAGATAAGCACTGAAAATGCCACACAGAGCAATGTACTGTCTGCCCGCATAAACGATGCAGAAAACTGATCCAGAAGAAACAATCTTGTGTTCTATAGCATCGAAGATAATGATAAAGAAACATGGCTTGATTCTGAGAACGTCATCATATCACATTACAGTCAGTATTTAGATATCCAGATATAACCCTGCGAAATTGAGCGTGCGCATCGTATTGGGTCTTTCCAAACTTGCAAACGCAGGCCTATAATCGTGAGGTTTGCTCACTTTAAAGACAAAGAGCGAGTCCTGTCTTCCGCTCGGAAATTTAAAGATACAGGAAATTTAAAGATACAGGATACGCCGTCGCTCAAGATCTTGCTCCAAGCACGCGCCTTGCCCAGAAACGCCTCATTGAGTTTTGAAAGGCCCGAAAACTGTGTTACAAGTTACGACATGAAAAGCTTGTCACAGGTGAAAAATCATACTATTTCGACCACACTTCCAACCAGGTCGTTGAGGAATGCTCGTAGCCATTATTAAAACCAAAATGTAGAGCGCGTTCACCAAACCGTCACCCTTTATCATTTCTGCTTGCTAACATTTGGAGCATTATTCCCAAGCATGATTCCTTGTGCAGTCTAATAGTCCATCTTCATGCAATGTCTTGCTACTAACTGAAACATGGCTTAACACATCCGTTCACGATACCGAGATTCTTCAGTTCCTCTCAGATTTCGGCATATTCCGAAAGGTTAGACCCAGTGATGTCCGCGGTGGGGTGTACTAATCGCCACTAAACGGGATCTGCATTGCTCGCTTATCAACCTTTCATCACAACGAAATGATTTGGCTTCGATGCGACATTTCGCACCCGACCACCCTCATTGGTATTTGCTAGTGCTGATAGTTCTTTCACCCCTTTATTCCATGACTCCCTGAATACTTTAACAAAAACATTTCCAAACAGTCCTGTTCTTCTGTTTGGCGATATTAATTTTCCTACCATAGATTGGTTTGATCCTGCCTCTTCATTGTCTAAATGTAGCCTGGCTAGCGATTTCTTAAACACATGTATAACATTTGGCTTAACGCAGCTCGTCACTGATCCCACACGCGTTACTGATTGCTTGTCTAACATTTTAGATCTCGTATTAACTACGCGTCATGATAACTTTACTCCTATCACCATGTTACACGGTTTGAGCGACCATCTGACGATACATACTTGTTTTCATTGCAACGAACTATAGAAACTAAAAAATCGAAAAACACTAATGCTTTATGATAAAGGGGACTACGTCAGCATGAATCGTGAATTGTCAGAATACTTAAACGTTCGCGGCTAACTTTTCACAAAATTCTCTCGAGTCCAACTGGTTGCGTTTCAAAACAGAGATGCATCATCTTATACATGTGTACATTCCCACCATTACAATAATGTAACCCTAAAGTGACTAAATAACAAGAAAAAATGCCTGTTTCGATCGGCCAAAGCAACCAACTTTCCTTGCACATGGCAGGCGTATTACGCAGCCGCGAAAGAATATGACAGACTTACCGCACAAACCAAAAAAACAAGTTTTTTCCACTACTCTACCATCCATGCTACCATCCAGACTAACCCACAGTGATTTTGCAAAACTATCAGCCCTTATCAACATAATGAGATCACACTTAATAATAGTTCTGAAACTCCGATTCCTAGCACTGAGGTTGCAGATTGTCTAAACGCAGCATTTAGTTCGGTTTTTACTAATGAACCACTTGACAGTTTTCCTGATCGGCCATACTTTACGCATCCTCTCATGCAAAACATAACAGAAAGGAAGCTGATCATCAGCGAGTAACTACCGCCCTATTTCCATAACGAGCGTCTCTTGTAAAATAATGGAACATGTATTATACTCTCATATTGCTAACTTCCTAACATCCGTCAATTTTTTTCACCCCAGTAAGCATGGTTTTCGCAAAAATCATTCCTGTGACACTCAGCTTGCTCTTTTCCTGCACGACTTACATTTGAACCTAGATAGCAACATCCCAACTGACGCATCATTTTTAAACTTTGAAAAGGCTATCACGTCTTAATCTTCATCCATGCGTTCTAAACTGGATTTGAGGGTTTTCAACTAACCGCCAGCAATTCGTATATGCCAACTCACACCCCTCGTCTGTAACACCGGTGTTGTCAGGCGTACCGCAAGGTACCATACTTGGGCCGCTCCCGTTAATATATATTAATGACCTACCTTGTAATATTTCTTCTAATATCCGACTCTCCGCCGATGACTGTGTCATTTACCAAGCAATTACTAACTCTGCCGACCATTTGGCATTACAAACTGACCTTACTCACATACAGGACTGGTGTAAATCTTGGCTGATGTCGTTAAATGTTTCTAAAACCGTGTTAATGTCTATTCACCGTCGTCGTAATTACATTGAGCCCAATTATACTATCAATAACATGCAGATTGCAACATCTGAAACATTCAATTATCTCGGTGTGCATATCTTCCGCGACCTAACTTGGACTTGTCATGTTAACCACATAATAAACTCTGCTAATCGTGCGTTAGGCTATTTACGTCGTAACTTTTCGCTTGCTCCATCTTCTATTAAAAAGCTTGTTTTTCAAACTTTTGTGCGACCGAAGCTGGAGTATGCTAATGCTATCTTTGACCCGCACTACAATAATCTTACTAACGCCCTCGAGTTGGTTCAGAATCGCGCGACAAGCTTCATTCTGTCTAATTATTCTTACAATGCCAGCATCTCCGCATCCCCCCCCCCCCCGAGCGCCGTAGAATAGCACGTCTTAACCTTTTTCATAAACTTTTCCATTCCTTGCCTTTTGAGAACGCGTACATAAAAAGAGTCCATCGCATCGCCGCTTTCACGATCAAGATACAGTGTGTCCCCGAAAAGCCCATACCGTGACCTTTCAGCAATCATTTTTCCTACGTACAGCACGAGACGGGAATGGCCTGCCCACCGAAATTGCCACTATCATCAACCCACAAGCATTCAAGTGGCTCATCGAAAACCTCTCATCATAATTTATTTCCTTTGTTTGCCATAGCCACCCACTCCCTCATGTAATGTCTCGATTGAGACCTTTGAGGAAATAAATTAATAAATGAATAAAGTCAGCAACAAAATTCCAATAAGGGAGGGCGTCGGGCAAGGAGACACGATCTCGCCAATGCTATTCACCGACTGTTCACAGGAGGTATTCCGAGGCCTGAATTGGGAACAGTTGGGAACAAAAGTAAACGGAGAATACCTAAATAATCTGCGATTCGCTCATGACATTGCCTTGATGAGTCACTCAGGAGGTGAACTGCAAATCATGATCAATGAGTTAGACAGACAGAGCAGTATGCTGGATCTTAAAATTAACATGCGTAAAACCAAAGTCATGTTCAACCGTCTAGCAAGGGAACAGCAGTTCACAATTGGCAGCTAGGGGCTGGAAGTGGTAAAGGAATACTTAGGGCAGGTAGTGACAGCTGATTCCGATCATGAGAGGGAGATAAATATAAGGATAAGAATGGGGTGGAGCACATTTAGCAGGTTCTCTCAGATCAAGAATGGCAGTTTACCAATATCCCTCAAGAGAAAAGTGTACAACAGCTCGACAAGGTAAGTTGTTTGGCGAGTTGGTTACGATATTCCATGACTACAGCGCGATGATTGGGACATAGGACACACGCAGCGCAGCACTGTGTTGTGTCCCTGTGTGTGTCCTCCTCCTACGTCCCATTCGTCGCGCTGTAGTCATGGAATAAAAGAGCTGTAGCTTACTAGTACTCAGCTACGGTGCAGAAATGTGGAGGCTAACGAAAGGGGTTCAGCTGAAGTTAAGGACAATGCAGTGAGCTATGGAAAGAAAAATAATCGGTGTAATGTTAAGAGACCAGAAGTAGGCCGAGTGGATGAGGGAACAAATGCAGGTTAATGACATCCTAGTGGAATTCAAGAGAAAGAAGTGGGCTTGGGCAGGGCATGTAATGCGAAGGCAAGATAACCGCTAGTCCTTAAGGGTGACGGAGTGGATTCCAAGAGAAGGCAAGCACAGCAGGGGGCGGCAGAAAGTTAGGTGGGCGGATGAGATGAAGTTGGTTGGTTGGTTGGCCTCAAACAATGCTGGTACATACCCACTGCGAAGTTTGCGGGCATACAGTGGGCACAGATGGCAAAGGACAGGGTTAATTGGAGAGACATGGGAGAGGTCTTTGCCCTGCAGTGGGTGTAGTCAGGCTGATGATGATTATGGACACTAACCGGCGTCGGGGAGCAATCAGCTGACTTGTGGCCCAATGCCGTAATACGCTGGCAAAAACTTGGGAGACAAAAGGCCGACCATTCAGCAGCGCTGGCAGGTGGTCGGTCCGCGTGCGGCACATGGTCGGTTACGTCGAGCCGGAGTCGATTGCCAGAATTCGGCAGACGTTAGGCCGTAGCGGTGGCCAAGTAGTTGAGCATCCGCCCCGCATGCAGGAGGTGTGGGGTTCGATCCCCAGTGCCGCTGGGTACCCACCAGTGATACAATGAGTACAAGCTTTCCCCTGGGTCTGGTGCTCGGCTTATTTAGGATGAAATCCTTGGGAAATGGGTCTTTCCCCACCTCGAGAAGCTGGAAAAAAAAAGGGCCACAAGTGGGCTTCTACCGGACAAGGCGGATTTAGGGTCGGCTGACGGCAGGACAAACTGGCCCGTCAACACAACGGTCTAAGAAAGACCCTTTTCCCAAGCATTTCACCCCAGAAAGGCCGATCACCAGGCCGGGGAAATCTTGTACCTATTAGAAAACCAGTGGGTGCCCAACGGCAGGGAATCGAACCCAACACCACCCGAATGCGATGCTGATGCTCTACCACAAGGCCACCGCTTTGGTTACCCAGCGCTGGCCCCGCGATGGGCCAGTCGTTTTTGCCCTGCGAGAGGTCGAGCCAACTATCTGCCAAACATTTTTTTGCTTGTGTTACTGGTTAGTTTCCTAGTTCTTTGAATGGTGCCCAGCCCATATGTGCCTGTACTGCCTGGTTTGTGGTTTTGCTTTGCGCACCTAGTGCTAATCTTCCAACAGCTCTCTAATTTACGCCTGCGGGAGAATACCACCCCACGAAGGGTATATATGGTAGTCAGTTTTCTGCCTTAGCTATTTCTATGCATTCAGTGTACCCAATGCATCATCAAAGCGCCTGCCCTTTCTGAACTTTTCCGAGTATCTTATTCCTTTCTACCCATGACTGCACTTTTAATTTCATCGCATGCATTGCCAGCCTGTATACAGGATGTTTCACCTAAGACTTTACACAATTTTTAAAAAGAGGCTTTGTGAGTTTGAAGGGGATAGTACTTCAGAATACAGCTAGGACATGCTAACTAACACTAAATCGTTAACTTTTTAACTATTGCTGTTAAGCTTCTTAATTATTTAGAGGCGTGCAGCCCACTGTAATATCCATATCAGTTTTTAGAATTTCAAAAACACGGTTACCCTCAGCGCTATGGTCCAAGAAATTTTGCTTACATCGCACCAAAATAAATGCACTTTCAAGAAGCTTGCAGGCTAAGCAACCTGTCCTGTGCATATAACTTGTTGAAATAGCCAAAATTTATTGTGCCACACCGCCAAGGATAATTGCATTTTCAAAATTCTAAAAGTTGATATAGATATTACTTACGTAGCGCTATACTCCTCTCAATAATTAATGAGCCTAGAAGTAATAGTTAAAAACTAACTCTTCATTATTAGTTAACCAGCCTGCTAGTTAGCAAGTCTCAGCTGTATTTTGACGTACTACACCGCTGACAATGTTACGAAGAAAAAAGCGCTCTTCTAATTCAAAAAGCCTATGTTTAAAAACGGTGCAAGGTCTTAGGTGAAACAACATGCATAACAGATGTTATCGTAATAAGTCTGAAGGATTGTAATTCATTTTACTCTGTCTATTACTGTCTCCAATGTTTTCAACAATTCCTTGATTTTTGAACAAAGTTCATTATTCAGCTTGATTGGAATTTCATCTATCCCTGCGGGTGTGCATTCTGGAATATTTGCTCCCGCCATTTTCCAGTCAGCTGCTTTCTGTTATGCTGTCTTGTGTTGCTCCCTCATTTAGGGAGATTACCCAGCTGTCGCTCCTAAATGACTCAGCTGTAACTGATGTAATGTAGTTCACAGCGTCGTCTCCCTCTAAACATTTTCCCTCACCATTTTGAATCTGTTCCTGCTTTTTATGATTCACTTTACCCAGCCAACTTATATGTTTCCAGAATTTTCCTGGCCCTCCTTTAATAGCATCGTGAACCTCAGCCAGCCAACAATTACTGGACGAGGACCTGCACTTGCTGTTTCTTTTGTCGATAAAATTCCCATTTTCGGTAGTTCCTCTTGACCCAAGAGAAATTGGCCAATGGTAGGCAACTCACTGGCGTCGAGTTGGTAGCCGGTGTGCTCGGCCGACCTAACTCAGACCAGCGTCGGGCAACAGCTGGCCTACTGCTGTGTTGGCCTACGATTGGCGAAAGTAAAACAGCCGACCGCTGGCGAACGACTGGCAATAGTTGGCCACCAACGCGTAGGCAACCAAACACAGGCTGACACCGAGCCACCTCTGGCCACCATCCACTTCGGGTAAATTTTGAGACAGGGCACAGCCGCTGGTCAAAACGCTACATGTGTTGATCGTACGTGTAACAGCTGGCAAAACATTTTTCAAATACATGAAAGTATGACCTTCGTGACATGCACATGTCACCCAGCCGTGGTGAATTTAGTCTCATTACGTTTACATAATGTTGGCAACAAAGATTGCAGAGTGGACTATAAAGTTTTTCTAATAGAAGGTATTTGCAACGTAGTCTGCTCATTTGCATTTCTTGTTTGTGTGATAAGAATTACATTTGAATGAAATTATATTGCTTAAAGTGCAAGAGCCACTGGCTCCAACAGCAGGGTCTTAGATTTGGAGTATACAAGCTTATAAAATTCTTCATTCTGTACATGTGCGCTCCACATGTTCGTGCGACATGACCTTTCTTGGTTTGTATAACTTGATCTACATGTCGCATCTGCTTGTCGTTAGGCATTGGTCTTCATTACAGCGTCATGATATTACTGTTCAGATTTCACTAGCACATATGTCGGGACTGGGCCAAACGACTACTCCGTTGTGGTAAGCTGCAGACCTCTGTCTTTTGTACAGCTGCCATTCTAGTGTACTCTTTAGTATAAAGGTAATTTATCGTTCGGCCGTTGTAGGGCTGAGCTTGGCCTGGCATTGGCAAGCGGTGATCGGCTTGGCCAAAGCCAATGTCGATCCCCAACCATGGCCTGAGCTAGTTCGCCGAACTCTGGCCATGGACGGCCTGGCTGGCTGCCGGAGACGGGCCATGCAAATTTTTTCCATTGGGGTGGTAACTGTGCCTTCCTTGCTTCTCTGTGTTCCCTTGAAGCCAACCGTCGTTGTTTGATGGCCTCCCTAATTTCCTTATTCCACCAACTTCGTGGCTTCCTCTCCAGTGGTTTACTCCTTTTACTTATTTTATTTTTGTACTAATGAGTAGGTCTAACCAATTATAATACCACTTTTTCATGGGGTGTTTCTCTATTGCTTCCTCTATGCCTGCTGCTATTAGCGCTATTTGTGCGTCGTTTAATTTTGCGTTTTCTGTTTGACTTCTCTTTTGATCAGACTTCCAACTGCAGACTAATACGCTTGTGATCACTTTCCAGACTGTACTCCCCCTCTACATGTTTTCATTATCGCGAGCTTGCTACAGACTCCCTGCGACATTAGGCAGCAGTCAATGGTCATCTGCCTGTTTTGGAATTCCCACGTGATTTGTCGCTCATATATTTAGTTTCTCTATTTATGATAACTAGGTTGTGCCACTCATAGAAGTCTAGCATTAACTCTCAATTACAATCTGTGTATCCATCCAGATCCTCGATGTGGCCATTCATGCACCCAGCAGAGTAATATCGGCACCGTCTCCAAACAGTTTTATATTGTCATTGAGACAGTTTAGTCCCCCATTTCCTTGTCTGCATATCCCCTGCCCCTAAATAACTATACTAGCCCCAACCATGTCCTTTTACCGGCAATTGGTCCATGATACCCAGACGTGTTCTTAGCAAGTTGATTTTATTCTTTGCAGATTTGTTCCTTAACGTATCAGCATACCTATACCTCCCCTTTCTTCTCCGTTGTTTTGTTGCGCCCTTCCCCGACGATAAAGAGTGGATATTCTAGATCCCCGAGATGTTTCGCACAGAGCGTATGCACCTATTTCATCGTCCTTTAACTGCTGTTCTAATTTATAACCATTTTGCTGTCTTTCTACGCCCTTCCATGTTTTTGTAACTTATCCTAGTGTTAAATTTGTTTTCAGTCGTTTTCTTCCTGGACCTCCTAGTGGCCTTCTTCTTGGGCTCAGCCTCCATTATTACGCTTTCTTCTTCACTTCCACCCATCCTCACGTCACACCAAAATGCAGTTTACCACATCGTGGCAACTAACTGAACCGAGGTGTTCAAAATGCTCCCACTGCGAAATGAGCGATGCGGCTGGCACTGTGAAAAAGAGACGGCCAAAATAAAGCCCCTAGATACTTTTAAAGTAGCAACACATTCCTCTGCGCTTTCCTTCTCCATCGTGCCGACCACTGCACACAGCCCGCCTTTTCCTCTGCTGGCTCGTTGCAGCAGCCAATAGAGGAGAGGTGGCAATTATACCCCTGTCACACGGGCATTTCAAAGGCCCTCGAACTGATAGTCTATCGACTCAAAGGCGATCGAGCGCTGCTACACAGGCAGTTTGAATGGCTATCGAGTCAATAGTCTGTTCGGTCATTCCAGCTCCTATAGGTGGCGCGGCGGTAGCACGACAAGGCGGTGATGGCGCCGATGCCATAGCATGCGTCTCTGTTCAAGAAAAGCGGCTTCTTGACGTTGTGGCACTTTTGGTGCGATTTTTAGAGTCTAGATAAGCAGCAGTGCATGATTTTCGGTTATTAATAAGTTCCTATGCTCAAGTTTGGCTGCATGACAGGCGCGAGCATGGAATCGCTTGTTCGCAAGCGGTGCAAAAACTCCGAAACTTGCCAACTCAGCATAGTAAAGTGCGACAAACACTTTGGTCTGTAATTTTTTGCGCGTTCACATTCTTGTTCTTTCGGCACACACCCGAAAGCGGAAAGAAACTACTTTATTGACCCAAACAGTCTGACACTATATCTCGTGCCTACACGAGCGCGGTCCTTACCCGCATAAATACAGTATGTGCATTTACTGCGCGCTGATCTTATAAAGACACAACTGAAAACAAAAAAATCAGCAGTTGGTAACGCTGGCCACGGTCCATGGCGCAATATAATGGCACTTACCAAGTACAACAGTGATCAAAATCAATCAATGAAGCCAGAAAGATCAAAACCCTTGAGCCTACAATTTTGACTCATGATTGGCTGCTTGTTTAGGTAAACAGAAAAGTTTTACCAGCGGTCTCCATTTTCTCACGCAGGAATTCTGTTCGGTGGTGCTGAATGTGGGTGCAGCTTTACTGCAGATTTAATTGTATCCGACTATAGTCCACCTGCGGCGTACGTTGGTCACATATGCGGTAAAAAAAAGAGGCAGTGTAGCTGTTGTTTGAAACGGCAGCCAGGGGGTCTTTCGAGCTTTATAATGCAGTACAAATAAGCGCTCAAAATGTGGGGGAAAACGCTTTGATCGAGTGAGCAGACGACAGTTGCCAAGAAGCGTTTGCGGTTATTCATCCACTTTGCGCATTATGTCCGAGAACTGAAGGTACAATTGTGGAGTTCTTGCCATTCATATCACCATCTAGCAGTCACGTGGCCAGAAAGCTGTGTTTAATTCAGACGAGAATGGACTGAAACGTCTGTTTTTTGCAAACATCCGCCTTAAAATATAACCAATATACTTCATATCAGCTCAGTGTTTAAGCACTGCACTGCTTTCATGCAGCTGTAATACGCTACGCTGGTCGAATGAACAAAACTCCGAACAGGAATGCATTGACGAAACGGTGTCGTGGCATCAATAGACTAAGTCGCTGAGGAACAGACGAGTCACTGGGCTCAAACACGTTATCAACCTGCAGAACGCACTTAACCACTGCTCTTTGATCTCTTTACGTGTTTGCTGTTTGGAATGTTCGCACATCGTAGAATAACAGAATATGCTCATTTCTGACGCATCCATTACGCTCCTAACCACTGCGATTGCACGTGTCGCGCAGTGCGATCACAGGCACCGGCTGGCCGCTTCAGGAAGAGGCCGCGTGGCGCCGCCACCGTCGCTGGAATGAACGAATCGAGTCAACGGAGCAGCGCGGAACTTCATTCGAGGGAGTTGTGTCGCTGCTACACGGCAAATCTCAATGGCCATTGAAATGGTTCTCGTGTCTTACGCCAAGCTTGTGTGGCGCCACAATCGCTACTTTGCATTTTGCAAAAATAACAAAAATATTTCATAAATGTAATACTAAATGCTTACACGCATATTGTTTAAAATCCTTATAATTGCACATACGCGACGGACAAATGCAGACACTGCTGTAGCCACTCTAATACAAGACAAGCCAAAGCAAGCCAGTCCAACCGTCCGAGCCATGGAGGAAAGAAGGAGGAAGGGTTTCCTTCCTCCGTGGTCCGAGCGCTGCTTCGTCAGGCTTAACACCTGGGAAATCGCCTTGATATCTGAAAAACAAAACCTACTTGTCTCTTGAAACTTTATGCGAGGGTAAGAATGTGCAGATCGAAGGCGAATACAACAGTTAAGAACACGATATTGCTTTGAGGGATTAGCGACGAAGCTGTTATCGCTGTGAAGCGGTGGTCAGGGCAAAGGTGTAAGGGTGGTCAGGGCCACGGTGTAAGAATAGAAAGGTGTCTAAACGAGCGCTCAGCAGGTGGCGCAGAACCCCTCGCAGTTCTCAGCCAGATGGCGCCACACGACTGTGGGCCCTTTTGAAGTTAGAAACAGCGGTGCAAAGTAAAGTGGGCAGGAATAGACGTTAGCAAGAAAAGGCTGGAATATAGTGGAAATACACATCGAAAAGCAATGAGAACGACTAGTTTAAATACAAAGCTTAGCCAAAATGAGTAAATAACTAAAAAATAAGACGAATATTTTCCGATAATTCTCAGTGTTTACCAGTCGTTCTCGTGACCTTCAGGTCATTTAGCGTATGCGAAACATTGGGACTTCCAACAACTCGCTTGCCACGAGTCCAATAAAATGTGGATGCCTGTATTGATAGGTCATCCATAATTTATCAACCCGCCGAACCGAAAAACATTCAGGGAATTTGGTCCAACACGGCGTGCAGAATGAGCATGCAGAGGTGAGCGCGATCTGAGCAGAACCTGATAGCTGCTATTTTCTGTACAAGCAGCACGGAAATTAGACCTCGCTTTTCTCGCTAAAACTCCGGCTTTTCCACGCTGCAATCAAGAATATACTTAGGAAAGCTTTGACAGTTTCCTCAGTGTTTGCGTCCTGTTGCCCATTTCTTTTTTCTTTGCTCTCCAGTACCGACGCATCCTCATTGACCACATAGTAATGTAAAAGCTGAGCCATAACTGTCTCCTCGTGATCAGGGCAAGGGAAGGAAAAACTGTAGCTCTCGTCAGCGCACGACAATGTATCTCCTCCGAAGCAATGTAACTCGCGAGTCAGCCGTGAAAAATGAGATTTAAAAAAAAAAAAGCAGCAAATAGGAGTAAAAAAAGAACAAGGATAACACACCGAACGCACAGCAACTCTGCTTCGCGGCAGCGCTCCTGCGCTATGTGCTGCAGCAACCCACCCGCACAAGACAAAATGAATAGCTCAGCTGAGTGACGTCTACGATCCTTGTCAGCACGACTGAAGGAGACAGGATTGCAGGTGCTGTCAAGTGGTCAACTTTGATGCGCTCAGCTTTCGAAAAGTACACGCTTCTTACACCATCTAGTTCGAGTCGATGGCAGCCCTAGACGCTAGAAGATAAAATGTTCGGCGACACTTCAAACAAGTAATTGAAGCCGTGCGATGTGGCGCCCGAGGAGGATGATTCCTGCGGGCCCTCCTCTGTAGACAAGAGATCTTGATTCGCCGCATCCTCTTGAACCCACCGCGGTGGCTCAGTGGTGAGGGCACTCGGCTACTGATCCGGAGTTCCTGGGTTCGAACCCGACCGCGGCGGCTGCGTTTTTATGGAGGCAAAACGCTAAGGCGCCCATGTACTGTGCGATGTCAGTGCACGTTAAAGATCCCCAGGTGGTCGAAACTATTCCAGAGTGAAGGCACCTCTTTCTTCCTTTCTTTTTCACTCCCTCCTTTAACCCTTCCCTAATGGCGCAGTTCAGGTGTCCAACTATATATGAAACAATCCGATGCCTTCACCAGACAGATGCCTTCAGGAGCCAGCCGCTCGACGGTCCTCAAGAGGATAATATAATTGGAATGCAAGTGTCACCCTCATCTTTTCAAACCCATTAGGTTCCAAGTGTGCAGATGTCAAGCCAGGCATTGCCTTTAGAGTGAGCTGGCTCGAGTCGAGCTTGAAGGCCTGTTTTACAGGCTGGACGGAGACCTGGAACAGTTAACATACCACATGTTGAGCTGTCAAAAAATGCAGTAGCTAGAACGCAGTGTTGTCAGGGTGGAACCAGCGGAACACAGACGCAGGACAAGAAAAGGAGGTACACGGTGTGGTGTGTGTACCTCCTTTTCTTGTCCTGCGTCTGTGTTCCGCTGGTTCCACCCTGACAACATTATGAACCAACTAGCCCAGCAATTTACGCTCCTGAACTAGAACGCAGCTTTCATAAGACTTGCTAGGACAACTGCTATTATACAAGGATGGGCACTTACCATACCAGTTGGAGTGTTCAGAGGACCTTTGAGTAGAGAGTTCCTCAGGCATTTTAGGAGATGCGGAAAATCCGATAGGAAAAACAGCTGTCGAAAAAGGTCCACAGGGTGTTCTCGGCTGCACGTAATATTTCCATTTTTTACGCCAATTCCCAATAGGTTCCACATACGACGATTCCATGACGCACCATCACATGTAATGAAATCAACCAGAAGTCCACTGGCCTCGACGACAATTGTGGCTTCTATTAGAATTTTTGCGAGCATTTCAGCCTTGACATTGCCACTAGTAGCAAAAGTGCCAATAACTTGTGACCATCGTCCAGTAAAGGGCACAAACATTACGACCATCCCATGGTCAGATGGAACATTCTGTCCGTCAGTTGTAAACGGGCCCAAGTCAACGAATCCTTCAATACGACCAGATGATGTCACATTTAGGTGTTCAGACAATTTGATTTCATCAACCAAAAGGCCGCCACGAAGTTTGAAGCTATCCATGCGTCGAATTTTTTTCTTCAGTTGGCAAAGTACTCTGTGGCTGAACCCAAAAGTGCTTTTGTAAGCCCGTAAATAGCGCTTTAGTGTACTCTTGCTTGGCAGGCAAATAATGTTGTGATTTCGGAGATGTTCATACAGCTTGGCACTTTTCATCTTCATTAATATGCATTCTAGAATCCAAGCTTTACTGTACACATTTCCCTTGCTGCTTTTTTTTTTCGCTGCCGAGAAACATTGTCTCACGCATTCTTGCTGTTTAGGATCCAGGGCTGAGATCTCTGCCTCGATCACTTCCATATGCTTAGAAGCATTTTTCTCTTGCATCTTGCAGAGCTCATCTTTCAGGTCACTCATTCGTGATGATAGCCTCCGGTTCTTTTGTCGCACTGAACGCAGCTTCTGCGTTGTACTTTGCACAGTCTTTCTAATTGACCGCTTTGCCCTTGAACACCGCGTCAGTAAGGCCTTTCTGAGGTAGCGGCAGGATACGCATGCCTGTCCTGCGATGTAGAACAAAACAGAGGAAAAATAACTGACCACAACGTCGGCTCTAATCGTACATGCATTACATTGTGAAGTTCGAAGCAAAATTGAAATAATTAATTTGAAAGAAATCTGCACACCTTCAGATGGCTCCTTTCCGGCGCATCGTTTACTGAAGTATGTGCCGTCGTGTAGGGTCAACTGCGCTTGAAGTCCTTTGGTAAGGCTGTTTTTCAGCATGCTGCTAACGGAGAGTGCTCCTTTACATAGGCGGTATAGGTCGACACTTCGAAGCAGTCTGTTTCCTTTTTCACGGCTGGCAATGCGCCCCGTTTCTACTAAGTGGCCGCAAAGGAGCGCACTATATGCGGCGCCGGGCCCATCATCGCGTGAAAGCATCACCACCCTCTCTGACTCCACGCATTGATTTTCGCCCATTCTTAGCTTGCAGTACACAGTACCACTGTAATCAGATATGCGATGGCAGCTCCAGTATTCTGAAGGAACATCCAGCTTAGAAAAATCGTCCGGCACAGATGCTTCGTCAACTTCACAAGGGTCTTGGTCGTTCGCCAACACGCTACTCTCAGTGTCAATGCCCGGACACCTCGATTCCTTGTTAACGTCGGAAGCATTACTTCGTGGTCTTTTCGCTTCATTCGGGTATGTACTTGTGCTTTTCCTCTTTCTAGGTGGTCTCTGTAGCGGTGTTTTCTTTGACAGATAGCTCGGCGCG
Organism: Amblyomma americanum; assembly: GCF_052857255.1. Classification (NCBI taxonomy): domain Eukaryota; kingdom Metazoa; phylum Arthropoda; class Arachnida; order Ixodida; family Ixodidae; genus Amblyomma; species Amblyomma americanum. The sequence goes on from NC_135499.1 coordinate 4,469,336, forward strand.
TTCGGCAGCAAAGTTGGCACCGCATCGGGTAAAAGTTCCGGCTTTCCACGCGGGATGCGGACTTCTTTGCCGTCAATGATGTGTATAAAGTCCCTCACAATGCATGATGGCTCGAAATGTAGCTCACACACACAGCAAGTTTCGTCCAAAACCTTATCTTTTCGATGAAGGTTGCGTTCCCACTGCTTCCGTCGGTTCTCATCCTTTGGCACAGCGAAGAGCGACGGCTGATCGCCTTTCGTCCACTGGTATCCCGTTTTGCACCCGGGAGCAAAACAATGCCGTTGACGCCGACGATTCGGCATGACCGTAGTCTTAACGCCGCGAACTCACAAAGAGGAAAAATGCACCGCACAAAAAGCAACAAACAGCTGCAGGCAGCTTGGCGAGACTGCTAGCCGCGCGCGCGGGCGCGCCGAGCCTACAGCCCACGCTACAACAGCGCCACCGCTTACATCCGGGACCTGTCGACACTCGCCGCCTCACCGCATCGCATGGAGCGCGCCGGCTCCTGAACCCACTACCCATATTCTAGAGCACTGTAACCGTGGTCAGGGCGCCGCCATGTTGTCAACACTAAGTACGCAAGCAACGCAAAGACCTCAACGCAAAACTGATGCGCTTAAAACCAGTCTGATAAATTTTATAATCATTGTACAGGCTGCTTGCATTAATGTTTAGGTGAATAATGTTTGTTCATGCTTTTTTACCTTTGAATGTATCCTGTACGAATGTGCGCTTGGCGCCGCTCGAAGCAACGCTAGCAACCTTGGGCAGCGCACACATGCGTGTATGCATGTATTTAAGCATTTAGTATACATTCAACAATTATTTGTTACTTTTGCAAAATCGAAAGTAGCGATTGAGGCGCCACACAAGCTTGGCGTAAGACATGAGAACCATTTCAATGGCCATTGAGATTTGCCGTGTAGCAGCGACACAACTCCTTCGAGTTCGATGGCGATTGAGAATTTCGAAGGCCCTTGACTCGTTGGCCATTGAAACTGGCCATGTGACAGGGGTATAAGTCAGTGGCTTGATGATGTATAAAATTCTGAAAAAGGGAGATAACAGCATTAATACTGAAAATAATGTTTATGGGTAGGTTCTTTCTTAGGCTGCCTGAAGTGGCTTTTGGCTTTTGGCTGAATTGGCCTATTTCACTCTTTCGGTCGGTCACAAGGTATTTTATGTTGCGTATTACAGCTAGTATTACCTTTGGCACGCATCCAGCTGCGTGTTACTTTGCTTACACTGTATGTGCATACAGAATACAGGCATTTTACTCAGCATGCCTTCTTACAATAAGTGTCAAGTGTGGCTTCCCGATGAAAATGCAGCTTTCGGACTGCAGTTATCTCTGATGCAACTCAGGCAGTCCCGTAACTTCAAGGGTTCAAGCACTGCCAGTAATCAACGCTGGTCACAGCTGAAACGCGCAGTTTACAGAGTATTATTTTAGACATCAGAGTGAAGGAAGCTTTTTAAATACAATACACTGGAGACTTATAGGAAAAAGCTCTATGATATGTAGCGACCAATAAAACTTTTTCCATAGACTGGCAAGTCGTTAATGCAATGTACACTAAATGCTAAGAATGTATTCTCATATTTTCTAAATTAAACGTGACTGAAACTTCGCTCTCAAAACTTGCGTGCATTTATCATTATATTATTACGTGTTATGACTGTGCTTCAAGCACCTAGGCCAATCTGGCCTGCAGTGTTATGAAATAAAATAAAATCTGGCCATGATTACTACATTTTCTGATGGCTTTGTCATGCAGCTGCATTTTGATGGATGCGAAATACAAAAACCTCAGATTGTGCTAGAACCCTCCACTACAAAATTTATAATTTATTTATGTAATGATTATTGACTGCTTACAATCTGTAATCAAACATATTGCTGTAAGATCCTCGCCCTAGAGAGATGTTTTTTCAGAGCTTATGTTTCCTGCGTCTCCGTTACTGACAAACACATGAATGTGCAAGGTGGAAAATATATAGCTCTTCTGCAATGGACCTTCACAAAATCATGAGATAGAAGTCGACATTTGCAAGGTGAGGAAGTGTAGTGCGAGATTTAGCCCGCTGAGTGCAATTAATTTCTTTATGTAATGCACAGATTACCTAAGCAACAACATAAAAAGGATAAGGAGCAAGCAAGAACAGCAAATGTTGCATTGGGGGTTGTTGGTCGGAAAAAAATTTTTTCAAGTCATTTGCTGGTGTTAATTGGGCAAAAGCACTGCATAGCAGTAGCACAGTAAACAAAGCACGAAACGTTTGCTCCGAGCTTAGAAGAAAAATGGCGTTAATGAAAAAGAAAAAACAAGGAAGGCGCAGCTTCTGCGTGTTTCCAAGGGCAACGAGGGAGAGAACCAGAAAGGACCAATCATCGCCCAGATGTGCGGGCGAGAAATCCATCTCCGCGGAAAGGGCGGTGCAAGGGGCGAGGAAGTCGTGCGGCTGGAACTTTCAAATTATCAAGGGGCTTTAACTGCAGGTGGCAGCGAGCGCCACTGAGAGGGTGGGGCTGTGGACGCACATTTTTCAAGAATTCTAAGTGTCTGTGTGGAGTTTTGCTTTGCTTGTGCGCAATATTCGTTTTCTATGACAAAAGATGCATAGAACTCAATTTCTTTAAAAGCCATGTAAGCATTCCTTTAAAGTGTTTAAGAGTATGTGTCAATTCGTTTACAAATAGACTTATGACAGGAATGAGTCAAAAGAAGCATAGCCTAATCCTTAAATATAATGCAAAATTAAAATTTGAATTATGAGCACCTGAGAGAAACTGCATATTCAATCATCGGGGAAGGCTGGGATTTTTTGTTCAAGTTTTACAAAAATCTCAACTGAAAACTTTCCTTCCATTATTCACACTTGGCACCTGAAGGGCATATGAGGAAGGACGTTTTCATTTTCACTACAACTGCATGATTGATGGGCTGGCTGTTCAAGCTTGCACGTAAACCGATTGGTCTTGATATTGGACATTTTCTCACGGCTACATTTGCTGTTTTATACCATAAATTTTCTATTTGGTACATGAGGACCCATTCCTATTTCTTAATAAGTACAATTAGTGCTTAATTTATCTGTACATTTTTGTGTCAGACAAACAGAAGCAGAAATTGGCCACCGACGGTGTGTAATTTGGTTGCATTGGATTGTGGGGTTTCAACATCCTGAAGTGACACCAACTAAAAGAGCCCATAGTGGAGGGCTTCGGATTAATTCACACCACCTGGGGTTCTTTAAAGGAGCTGACAATGCATAGCACATGGGCATATTTTTCCTCCAATGAATTACGGGAATGAACCTCGCAATTAGCAGCTGAACGCCACTGTGGCGGGCATGCATAATATGAGGACACACATAGGAAGAAGTTTATTGTCACTTTTATGCCCATCACATATCATTCACATCTTTATACAATGCAGCTGCTGCCCTTACAGGAATGTGGCCACAGTTTGTTAATGCACTACGCACCCTATGTATGTACACACGCACGCTGCCGCTTGGGCATCAGGTGCGGCGGGCCTTGGCCCTTCTGCGTGCTTCCGCTCCGCCGCCCCGCAGGAGGGCGCGCAGCATGGTCGCTGCGTCCGTGGCCAGCCCGAGCAGGCGCGACGCGTGGTAACCAGCAAGCAGCACAGCAGCCGCCACGGGTAGGGCGAGCAGTGATGGCCGTGCTAGGGCCTCCTGGTCGGCATGCGCCTGGGGCAGCGGGGGCGCGTGGCGCAGAGTCACGTGGCGGTGCGAGGCGTTGGCACGAAAGCAGGGGCCACCTGCCCCGTCCAACTGCAGGCAGTAGGCGCGGCCGTCCCGTGTCATCGTGGGCAGCACGAAGAAGCCGCCGGGACCTGGGGAGACTGTGTGCAGCACTTGCTCAGGCGCCTCCTCAGACACCAGGCGAACCTGAGAAGGCAGGGTTAAAAGGAAGAAATTGTATACAAATGGTCTGAGGCTCGAATTCTGAACATAATTAGTGCCATCGCTGTCCCAAAACGCAACGTGCAGCACAGTGGCAAAAAGGCAAGTTGCAGCTTGTTTTTGTTGCAACTGCAGCAGAAACTGTCCTAGCCTAACAGGCCATGATTGCCGGGCAAAATGAAACAAACGCTGCAATTAGTGGACATACATGAGACAGAGCTACACCAAAGAAGAAAACCGAGAGAGAGAACTGCAAGTGCCACAGAGCAGCGTCACATCAAACAAAGTCGTACGTCCTTTCTTTCTCTTTACTGAGCAGCACTTGTTCTCACCTGATATTTCTCATGCAGCATAGCTCAATCTTATAAATAATAATTGGTTTTTTGGGGAAACGAAATGGCGCAGTATCTGTCTCATATATCCTTGGACACCTCAATGCGCCATAAAGGAAGGGATAAAGGAGGGAGTGAAAGAAGAAAGGAAGAGAGAGGTGCCGTAGTGGAGGGCTCCGGAAATTTAGCGTGCACTGACATCACACAGCACACGGGCGCCTTAACGTTTTTCCTCCATAACAATACAGCCGCCGCGGTAGGGTTCGAAGCCGGGAACTCTAGATCAGATTTACACAATAGTTTTGTCGGACGGTATACAGTTGCATTTACACTAACTTGCACACCGTGCACAAGATAGGTCTAGCCAGCTGAACTCGTCTCAAAAGAAAACATTTGACAGAAGTCTGTCTGGTTGGGAAATTAATTTAGTAGAAAGATGACTGACGCCAACCAGGCTAATTTTTGAAAAACACGACGTTTCGGTACCGGCGCGGTCCCTTCTTCAAGGTGTGACTACGGGCGAGGCGCAGCTTGGCTCGTGTTGAATACCTCCTGGTCAATGGCCGCAAACCATGGATGTAAGACGAAGGAAGTGTCCCTAGGGAGCGATTAACATTCCTTCGTGTCTGTTGTATGTGCCACGACTCCTGCAGAAGCCTCCTGCGCTGGTTAGCTTCGGTCTCAAGTCGAATAGTGCCGTCAAAGTCAATTCGGTGGTCACATTCCTCACAGTGTTCAGCCACCGCGCTGCGCTGACGGTTCATTTGTCGCACGTTTGCTTTGTGTTTCCGCATTCTTTCGGCGAAGTTCTTCGTTTCCCCCACGTACGAGGCCGGGCAGACTGGGCAGGGAATCTTGTATACAACCCCTTGGGCCCTTTCTTTTGGGTGACAGTCTTTCGGGCGGGGGAGGAAGCGTCCGATGAAGCGTCCGATGGTGGTAGCCGGTTTGTGCGTTGTTAGCACCCCTTCTTTACCAACAATTCGAGCCAGCGTCTCGCTCACGCCTTTCACGTATGGTATGCAAACATGTTTCCGGTTCTGGCATGTGCTTGCGGAAGAAATAGAGCTGTTTTTGTTTTTTCTTTTTTGCTTTTGGCTGACGCGTCGGATGAATGAACTGGGGTACCCATTTTTTTGGAGATCGGAGACTACTCTGTTCTTCTCGTTTCTTTTTTCTTCATGTGAAGAACATATGGTATCGGCTCTCTTCAATAAAGATGTAATGACAGATGCCTTGTGGGGAGTGGGATGAATCGAATTGAAATGGTGGTACCGTCCCGTGTGGGTTGGCTTTCTGTATACCGAGAACTGCAAGCCTTTGTCGTGCCTTGTGACTAGAACGTCGAGAAAAGGCAGACTGCCCTGCTGCTCACGGTCAACTGTAAATTGTATGGCCAGTTCAGTTGAATTTAGATGGATTAGAAGGTTTTCTACTTCTGACGTTTTCACCACACAAAAGCAGTTGTCTACATATCGAAGGAACAACTTTGGCTTGAGATTGAAGGTGGCAAGCGCCCGGCTTTCGACGTCTTCCATGGTTAAATTAGCCATTGTGACCGATATCGACGCCCCCATGGCAGTTCCAGTTGTTTGCATTTGTGTTTGACAGCAGTGTGATAAAATGTGAACTTTTAATGCATGTAAAATTCAGACACACACACGCACAACTTCTACATTGAATAGAGAAGCATGTCTTTTGCATTAACAGTCAGCTGACTGTAGGTAGCTGGGGAGGAGGTTGTTTACATATTAAAGTGACAACTACTGTGCAAATGCTTAGGAAAGGCTGCAAGTGCAATTATTTTTTTCTGTCAGCAATGCAGAAAACACTGCAGTGTGCAATTTTAAATAACTGACTAAAATTTTAAGTATGTAATCTCAGCGAGCCATGGAAAGAAAAATGATAGGTGTAACGTTAAGAGATCGGAAGCGGGCAGAATGGGTGAGGGAACAAACACGGGTTAATGACATCCTAGTCGAAATCAAGAGAAAGAAATGGGCTTGGGCAGGGCATGTGATGCGAAGGCAAGATAACCGCTGGTCTTTAAGGGTAACGGAGTGGGTTCCAAGAGAAAGTAAGCGTAGCAGGGGGCGGCAGAAGGTTAGATGGGCGGATGAGATTAAGAAGTTTGCAGGCAAAGGGTGGATGCAGCTGGCAAAAGATAGGGTTAATTGGAGAGACATGGGAGAGGCCTTTGCCTTGCAGTGGGTGTAGTAAGGCTGATGATGATGATGATGATGATGATGAATCTCAACTATTTGAAAAATGTGATTTGTTTATAATTACGGATGGTTGTTAGCAGCTTGTACTGTGGCCTGACCCGATCGAGAATTCGCAATACGAATCGCGTTGTTCTGAAATCGTGAGGGTAGCGCAACTTTCAGAGGGGGCAGCCTTCTGTTATTTTGGCAAATCGTCGACCGTTGTGAAAACATAGCAATCGAATTATGCGATCGCGATGTGACGCGTTTTTCGGTCTCTTGGATAGAAATGGTCCACATGTCGTTTCCCACAGCATCGTTTCAGGTGATCAGGCTCTCCTGCGATGTTGCAAAGTTTTGTCACGAATCGGTTTGCGGCCGTTGGAGTCGGCCGCACCGAGATCCATGCTTGTCACAGCCGACCACGATGTACCTTCGACGAAAATCCCGCAGCAAAAAAAAAGAAACGTTGACGCAACCTAACGCAATGGATGTCTCGAGTACGCCGCAATTAATACAGGCATTTTCTACTACAAGATATATGTGTGTTTTGCTACAAGCATGCATGCCTGTAACGCCACATGCGATTAGATGACAGGCACTGCCGGGCGCGCCAGTCGAAATGCTGGGACCATCCGCCTCGCTCGCAAGCGCCAAAGTGATCGTACAACAGCTTTCCGCCCCACGTCCGCCTGGAGGCCGAAAACATGCGGCCCGCTCACCAAGCGGGCCTGGCGGAAGCCGCTCAAAAACGATCGTATGACGGCCCTTAAAAAGCAGGAACACTGCCACGATCATCCGCCGCGGTTGCTTCCCCGCATCACTCATGTGCAAAGGGGCGAAGCATCCGGAAAAAAAAAAAAAAAGTTGCGCGGAATAGTTTGTTTGCTTTCATTATTGCCGTCGACGTACCGGATGCGTTACGAAGTTCGTTCCGCGCTTAAAACAGCGCGAAAGCAGACTGAATTATGTGAGCACTAGAAAAGGATCTGTTCAAATGTAGTGCTAAAAAATGTCAATCGACATTTTTATGGAGTGAAATTGTCAGTAAATGTTTTTGCACCTCATTAAAAAGCTACATTTCTCAAAATTATGTGGTTTGGATCATACGTTTTCCCGCAAATAAAAAATGTATCAATGAGGTTTCAGTGTAATTGGTGAGGTAAAATGGACACAGCTGAGCCCGTGTGTACCAGCAGCTGAGCTGATTCATCCTCGATGCACACATCGACGACCAAAGTCCCCTGTTCCGCCTGCGTCACCGTCAGCACACCCAACACCTCCTCCGTGCAGTCTTCATATCAAATAGCCCACACTTCTGCTTCTCCGCAGCCTTCACACACTACTTGGAAATGCCCAGTCTTGTGGCACCTTGCACAATCGCACCTCGCATTCCCATGAGTTGGCTAGGTGTCCAGCTGAGCCGCACCGGCAGCACTTACGCACCGGACCTGACGAGAAACCGCCTCTCATCGGCTGACCTCCTGCCTCCGTCGCTCGCTGTTCTCTGTAAGCGTCGTAACCGTCCTCATAGTCGACACCGCCTACTGCCTCATCCAACGTAAGCGTTGACCCTTTCAATAACAGCTTCTGTCGCAGTTCTACACTTCGAATGCCCTCGACAACCTTGTCACCCAAAGCTGGCTCAAGAAAATCGCCGAAGTCGCAATTTGCCATTTGGTGGCGAGCTGTGACGTAGTTGCGTATCAGTTCGTCAGGGAGCTGCCGTCTCAGCGTGAATCGGCAATGCTCAACAAGAACATTCACAGTGCTTCTGAAATGGTGTTCCAGCAAGGCGAGCGCTTCTTTGTAAACGTCCGCAGGAGTACTTGCTTGTCTCATCTTCTGGTTGAGCAAAACCGTTGCAGCACTCGCGACTTTTGGTCCCGGAGTAAGCGTGTGGAAAACCCGACGACCCTCAACGCCTAGGCAGTGCAATAGGATGGCCCTCTTCCGAACCTGTGACTTCTTGTCGAGACCTGTTGCTTGTAGAAAATTTTCGAAGTCCTCCTTTTATTGGTGCCACGGTACAGGAGGTTGTCCAGGTGCTTCCAGAAAAAGGGCCCCTGGCAATAGTGCAAGCGAACCCATCGCCTGACACGTCTCCCGCATCTGACTAGCCGCAACCTTGTAGTCGAGATGGACAAACGCCTGTACGTGGTGGCGCCGAAGCATCGGTGCCAAGGCGAGGAATGACGCCAAGGTTTGTGGGCGGCGGCGTGCCACCAGATGATCCCCGTTTATTCCGATGACGATGTTTATATACAGATGAATGTAGATGGTTGTAGTCAAGGGTCTGATGGAATCGACGCGAGATGCCTGGGATCGCATATACGCCGTATATAAAAGGCACCACCACAACGTTTTGCCTCATTGTGAACAAGGCTCCCGTATGGGATACGGGAGCCGAAACATCATTCCATCATAATTTTTGGTCGGTGCGACTTACCAATATAAAGAATGTAGGTGGCGCTCGTGATAGATAACAATAGTGCCCTCTATACACAACACCTATGACATTCCATTTATTACTTGCGAGCTCCTCGAACAGCACTGCTGGGTCAGCCTCACTGGATAATGATCTAGCGTTAAACGTTGCCAGATTCAGTTTCCAATGGCAGCCTGTCCGGTGCCAGCGATTCTTAGGACCCTCCGCTGCGTCACAGGTCTGACTGCCGCCTTGGTTAGTTGATCTGCAGCCACTGGGAACTGAGGGTCAAGGGTTAATTGGTTTGTTCATAAAAGGTTGTGGCCAAATACTACACCAGGGTGGCCAAATCCTGCACTGGTGAGGGAGTGCGTAGTCAGTTCTGGTCACCGAGATCAGGCTGCACCTCAGGCCTGATTATGCAATTCCATCGACACGCGGATTTTTTTCTTTAAACCCGGAGGAGAATTGTGCAGCACCAGGATTCGAGCCACAGTCCTCTTGCACGTGAGGTGGACGCTCTACCTCTATGCCATCGCTGCATCCCCGCCACTCTGTACATGCAATGCCTTACGACCTCGAGCGTACCAGAAGCTTGGAAGAAAGCTACCATTATCTTAATTATTCAAAAGAAAGGATATGTCAAGGACTTGAAAAATTACTGACCGATCAGCATACTATCCGTTGCCTACAAGGTATTTGCTAACGTAATAGCAAATAGAATCAGGACCACCTTAGACTTCAATCAACAAAATGAACAAGCAGGCTTTCATAAAGGATACTCGACAACAGACCACATTCACAGTATCTATCAGGTGATGGAGAAATGCGCAGAATATAACCAACCCTTATACACCCTTATAACCCTTATACGCCGCCAGCTAGGAAAGGTGGCGCCATCTAGTATCTCGGCTGAAAACGACCACCATGCTGGTATGTGTGCACACACCAAACAGGATGCAGGTGGCACATATAGGCAGTTCGGAGCGTCCCCAATCATTTTTTTGAGTTCTAAAATTGCGTACTGATCGAAAAAGGTTTTCAAGCATCAGTGCAGCTGTTCAGTCAAGAAATGGCTGGAACACTGGCAGATTATGGCGCCGCAGGTGCTTCCACCATCGTGATGAAGACTGACATAGGTCAAGAAAATCTGAGGAGTTTGGCGTAACATGCGTGATATAAAACAGCGTAGGCGTAATACTGGTTGTGACAGTGGTCGAGGGAGTGATGCAGAGCAACTCTCGAGCAACTTTCCGTGACATCTGACCGAGTTTGAGAGAGAGACTAGGGTAACCAGCTAGGGATATTGTTAATGCTAGTCACTTCTTGACAATTGTTTCAAGTATGATGTTTGTCGCATTTTGTTTGTTGAGTAGGTCTAGCATGTATAGACTAAGTTTACTGTCCGAAAAGCTACGGCAATGAGTTCATTTCGCACAGGCAGACGTGGATATATGTGAAAAGCGAATTTTTTGCCCTTGCCATCACTCTTACAATGGAACATCTTGAGGTCACGAACAGATCATTGTGCAGCGAATAACGGAAATCCAGATCTAGGCTATAAGCAAGGGATACAACTGTGTTCTTTCATATGTATCAGTGACAGACAATATGGGGGCAGTGAGCTCTAGCCCAGTGCTTTTGTGGACTGAACACTGTGGCACAATTTTCAAGTGACCAAAAAGCGCACTGAAACCTTCTTCATTAAGAACATGATGCTTTCGCATGCGAAAAACAAAACGAAGTCAGGGCATCTGAGCATAAAGCTTGACTCCCCTTCCAAATTTTTTTTTGTCCGCATGTAGTCGGTGCTCACGTTACGCCTGATGCTAATTTTGATATACGTGAAAGTTTCCTCCCTGCACGGTGATTTCCTAGTGCATTTGATGTGAACAGATTCCCGTGTGCGAACGAATAATGACTTTTTTTTTCACATAACCACATAAGCGCACATACTATCGGCAACAGAAATGAACAGTTATGTTCTCGGAAAAAAAAAAAAAAAATGTTCTATCGCTGCCTTTTGCCCAAGTCACCATGTATTATTAACAGGGGTGGAACATGTATGTTCTCGTATACCTTCATAAATTCTAAGCGATCGGTTAATCTGACTGCATCGAAATTATTTTTTCCCGCTCACCCTCTCTGCCGTGGTGGCTCAGTGGATAAAGTGCTCATCTACTGAGCCGTACCACCCGGCTTCGAACCTGACCGCAGTGGCCGCATTTCGATGGAAGCAAAACGCAAAAAAGGCGCCCCTGTGCTGTGCGATGTCAGTGCACGTTAAAGATCTCTATGTGGTCGAAAATATTCTGGAGACCTCCACTATGGCACCTTTCTTCCTTTCACTCCTTCTTTTATCCTTTCCCTTACAGACGGTTCGGTGTCCACAGAAAATGTGAGACAGTTATTGTGTCATCTTTTCACCAAAAAGCAATTTTAAATTTCTTTCACTCACCCTCATCACGTAAACTTCTGCTGCCAATAGTACAATCCACGCAATTAGGTTCTTGACCTACCACTCTCACGAACAAAGTGTTCAGAGCACGCATGAGATGCGACTGGCAGGATGAGACCCGTTTGGTTGATGCTTGCAATGCAGACACCCCTAATCTTCGGAGTGGTGCAAATGAAACAGCCTGTGCCCAGGCACATGCGGCGGCTGTCGATGCTTTTCACACTTTTCTAGAGGTCATTTTTCATGCTTCCTATAGTTGTTGCTACAGCCGACAACAGCACAGTGGCAGCCACACGACTAAGTCTCGATTCGCAGTGATATCTAGACGCAGAATGCCGGCACAGGACAGGGTTAATTGTTGAGACATGGGAGAGGCCTCTGCCCTGCAGTGGGTGTAGTAAGGCTGATGATGATGATGTCCCATCCATTCAATTTTCCTTCTTGGTCGTCCAACAGCAAATTGTTACTTGAGGGATCGCGCACCTGTGTTCCTGGCCTATTCTAGCTGATGAAAGCTTCCTTTTCTGAGAAAGGCCATCGTTGCAGGGAATGTTTATGCTATTGGGCGCACCACCGGAGCGAGTGAACATGACTCCTGTTGCTGCGGGGGAGCCAAGGGTGCCAGAAATAATTTCTGCGTGTCAGAAGACACAGGTAGTAGTGTTATTGTTTATTTCTCCCTGATAGCGAGTTACTATTCTGCACATTTTGATCACGTGTGATCGCGGTTACAGTGGCATGTTATTTCCACTTCTGCCATGGTGGTTTGCTAATCCCTCAATGCCAGATGTACACAACAGAGCTCCGATTTTGGTTCGAAAAATGGGAAACCAGAATCGGTTGTTTACGCTCAAAACTGGCAAAAATCTCAATGCATACTGCTGTGTGTGCATCAAGCATTTCATGGAGCAAGATTTTGTTTACTGAGTTGTCACTAAACTCCTTGTAAGAAGGAACTGGCTTATTAAGGAGCTGGCTAAAACACACCTTCACAGTTTAAGCGTTTAAGACTGTTTTGTGTCGTCTTACCCTACCTGCCTCCTCTGAAGTAGTTAAGGAAGCATTAAATGGCACCATAACTACCAGCACAAACCAAACTGACTGGCCTGCATTTGATTTGCACTGCATCGATATGGCTGCATTCTTCACACCTGCCAAGCAGAAATAAGACATGCACCGAATGACAGGTGGGGGATGTTGATTGGCTGTTCTGTGGTGGACAAAAACTCAACATGTTATGCTGCGATACTTTGTTCATTCTGTTGCGGACAAAAAAGCCATAAACCAGCAAAAAGTGCGACACATCCCTTCCAGCTTAAGCTCAAGAGCGCACCTTGAGGCCAGGCAGGTGCTTGGCATCCGTGATCACCTGGCCCGTGACATCCAATTGGTTGAAGTGGCGGAACACAATGACACGCATGTCTGTCAGGTCAGAGTTGGTCACCTGAAAAAGCAGTTAAATCAGATCCCTCTTGTATCCTGCACAGAAACAGCGGCAAACACACATGGCACTGTTTTCACACTAGCATTACACACCACCCTGCCTGCCTGCTGCTGCTCTCTGTTCCATCAGTCGGCCACATTTTGGCTTCCGAAGTTCACTTCTGTTTGCAGGCAGCTGCCTACTTTCTTGACACATAATGCTGTGCTGACTCTTCCCTCAACACGGCCAAGCACACCTTGGCTATTCCCCATTGATTTCATTCTCCATTGAGATGAGAATGACAATCCACCATCCCAGACCGTAAATGCCCTCAGCCCGCCGATTCCCGCTCTCGACACTTCGCCTACAGACGTTTTTCTGCGCTCCATCGAAGCAACCCTTCCCGCACCTCAACGCACTCAATTTCTTCGCTGCTTCATCAGTTTCCTCCTTCGATTCCCGTCAACCTGCTTTGAGCCGCAAGTTGGCTGTCGCCCATCACATGACACCGATAGCCATGCCCCTCTGAGTCAGTGCCCATACCGTGTCTCCACCACTGAGTGCCATGTTATTCAGGTACAGGTTGACATCATGCTTCAGAGCGGAGTTATTCAGGCCTCTCACAGTCTATGGGCCTCACCCGTGATACTCATGAAGAAGAACCTTCTGCATTTCTTCGTTGATTACCGCCGCCTGAATAAGATAACACAGAAAGACGTTTACCCTCTCCCACATATTGATGATGCTCTGGACTGCTTCCAAGGAGCAGAACTCTTCTCTTCTCTCGATTTGCGCTCTTGGTACTGGCAGGTCCACATGGCTGCCGAAGATCGCCCAAAAACCACATTTGTGACCCCTTACTGCCCGTATGAATGTAACGTCATGCCTTTCGGCCTCTGTAAGGCTCTGGCTACTTTAGAGCACATGATGAGCACTATTTTGCGCGGCCTGGAGGGGAAGTTGTGCCTGTGCTATCTGGACAATGTCGTGGTCTTTTCATCTGACTTCGAGACTCATCTGTCCCGGCTCAAGCGCATCTTGACCTGCCTTACGGACGCCAGCCTGCAGCTCAAGTTGAAATGGCTGCTCGCGAATTAACCATTTTAGGCCACGTTACGTCAAACGAGGGTGTCCGTCCGGGTACTGCCAAACTTCCTGCTCCGAAACCTACTTCCGTTAAGGAAGTGCACAGCTTCCTAGGCATCTGTTCCTATTTTCGGCGTTTTATTTGGAACTTGCTACGATTACTGCCCCTTTAACTCAGCTCTTTGGCAGCAACTTGAATTTCTTGAGTTGGTCGCCTGCATGCGACGATGCCTTCAACACCTTGCGCACTCTCCTCACGGAACCACCCATCTTGCGCCACTTTGACCCGCAAGCCCCAATCGAAATAAGCACAGATGCCAATTGTATTGGACTCGGTGCTGTGCTCGCTCAGCGAAAATTTGGATTTGAAGAATGTGTAGTTGCTTATGCCAGCCGCACCCTGACTAAAGCCGTGTCCAACTACGCCGTCGTGGAAAAAGAGTGCTAGGCTATCGTCTGGGCCCTTGGCAAGTTTCGCCCTTACCCCTATGGGCGTCCTTTTGGCGTGGTCACGGACCACCACGCGCTTTGTTGGCTTTCTTTGTTAAAAATCCCCCCGTCTCTCTGCCTCCAAGAATATATTACATGTGTTGTCTACCAGTCGGGCATCAGGACGCCGGTGCCTTGTCCTGCTCCCCGCTACCAGCCGAGACTGCCAGCCTTGTCACCCTCGAAGCCACTGCGCATTCGCTCACCACCTGCAACATGCCTGCAGAGCAGTGTAAAGGCTTCTCTTCTCGACTTTCTATCCACTCCATCTACGGTTACGGCATCCTGAGCCCTTGCAAGTTGCTTGCCCTTTCATCCTGGAACAGGAACCCTTGCAAGTTGTGGTATAACAGTAAAAGCTTGTTATTCGACGTAAGTTATTTCAGATAATTCAAACCCTGGCCAATGCCCATGCAAGTCTGTGGCATTGTACGCTTGCTAATTCAGACATTACGGGTCTCGCACTGATCGTCTTATAAATATCTGGGTGTTCATGTCTCTTCTAACCTGTCTTGGAAACCTCATGTTGACTACATTATAAATAACGCTAACCGCATCCTTGGATACCTTCACAGGAATTTTTAATGTGCACCGAGCTCATTAAAACTACTACTTTATAAAACTTTGGTCCGCTCTAAATTGGAATATGCTTCATTGGTGTGGAACCCTGGGGTCGAATCTCTCATTTCTGACTTAGAATCAGTTCAACACCGCGGTTGTCGTTTCATACTTTCCAACTATCATCGTACTAGTAGTGTAACTGCCATGAAAGCTAACCTTTCCCTCCCGCTTCTTTCCCATCGCAGGTCAATAGCTTCATTATGTACTTCTCAAAAAATTTATCATAATCCTTATCTTAAAGAGAGGTTGTTAAAAAGACCATTGTGTATTTCAGCACGCATTGATCACCGCCACAAAGTTTGGATGCACGAGATGTTTTCACAATTCATTCATACCCAGAACTTGTGTCGGCTGGAATCGCCTTCCCGCGATATTGCTGAAATTACTGATACTGTTGCCTTTCGTAACGCTGTTACTAATTTTAGATAAGTCTCTGTCTTTATTTATGTTTTATTTTATTAGCTGCTGTTTTCTTTTGTGGTTTATTTTGTGTAATGCTGCCTTTTGCTAGTGCTGTTACTGATATTAAACCAGTGTGTGCTGTAACTATATTCAAATTTTTTAGCTGCTGTTTTTGTTTTTTGTATTTGTATGTTATTCCCACTCTCCTCTAACGCCTAACGGCCCTGAGGGTAAATAAATGAAATGAAATGAAAAGGTCTACTTGACCGAAGTTTACTTCAGCTAATTTTGCGCTCGACAAAGTAGTGTGCATGTTATGAACAATATTTATTTTCAATATTAGGGCTGTGAAGCATCTAGTATTTTAGTTAGGAGCATAAAATAATCTCTGTAGCAGATGACGCAGTCCCCAAGTGGTGTGTTGGACAACTAACAAGCCGGACTGGAAATGACACACATCTGAGACGCCGGCATCGTCAGTCAGCTCACCGGTTTCAGGCGTTCTCAAGTGAGCGAGCGCCCCTTGTAGGCCCTTTTTGTGGCACGCTTCTGGCCGTTTTCGCCAAAAACTCGATAGTCTCTGAGAAAAATTAAGTCGACGCAGTGCGTGGCTGCGGACAGCACCACTGTACCCTTCCAGCTACTACCCTTTACACCCACTCTCGATAGCTGGTGTCAACTGTCTGGACTTCAGGTCTAAAGTGAATTCCCCTCTCTTTTTCAAAAAAAGATAACAGTGGTGGGCGACTGATGCTTCTCCCTCACGCTAACCCCTTTTGTGAGCAGGGCTTTGTCAACAGACCTCTCCCAGTATACTTCATCAGAGCATGTACGCCCTTCTGGTCTAATCGGCAAAGCATGCCGCATACCGATGGGGTTATAAATGG
Organism: Amblyomma americanum; assembly: GCF_052857255.1. Classification (NCBI taxonomy): domain Eukaryota; kingdom Metazoa; phylum Arthropoda; class Arachnida; order Ixodida; family Ixodidae; genus Amblyomma; species Amblyomma americanum. Next base: position 4,485,608 of record NC_135499.1, read on the forward strand.
GAGAAGAAAAGCAGCGAGTTGTCTCAAATTGGGAAAATAAAGACGACAGGGGAGCGCTCATCACAAGCTAGCATAGCCGATTCAGAATCTAAGTGAATGGCTTCGCTCTTCGAGCAACGCCCTTTTGATGTCACGTTGTTTACACCAGGTCTACGGAGGAATCTGGTTCGTCTGAAAAGGAATAAACATGCACGCTTTTAGTGCAGGTGCAGCTCTACCTGATGCGCAATAATGCCGTTGTGCACCGAGTGTACCAGCTGCCGCAAAGACTCGCAGGCTGGGCTGAGAATCCTGCAAGGCTACACATGCATTACTGAAAACGCCGAACTTCTTATTGCTTCACGAGGATGAAGGGAGGCTGTGTCCAGGTATGACTGGCGTGGCAAGCGATCGATAAAATAGCCCTCTTCAAACCTGAATTTTATGCTGCGGAGTTATCTGTGCACCTGAGGCATGCGTATGACGCCAGGCATGACAAGAAACAGACGGCCCTGTCTCAAAGTTAGTCGGACAGGGTAGTTTTGGTTTCACTTTTCTGATGAGCAAGCTGCCGGACTAGTTGGCGATGTATGTTGTAAAGAAGGCAGTGCAAACAAATGCACGAGGAGCTGAGGAGAGGACACAATTAGCACTCGTGAACATCTAATTGTGTCCCCTCCTCAGTCCCTCGTCCGTTTTTTGCACTGCCCTTCTTCACAACATCGCTTTTCTGAGCTTCGTGCAAGCCTGTAGCAGCCAGCTAACTGAGCCATGCTGAGCACCATTTTGGACTGATTGGCGCAATCACATTCGTCTGCATGGTTCTTTCTCCGGTTCTTATGCACCAAAACTGTGCGCTAGTCACGTGTTTGTACATTGAGGCCTCCTCATATGCGATGCTACAGCTTGCGAGGGGTGTGACACAGTAGCGCTCGAGCCCCAACACTTGCGCATTGCACCGTGAAGATTGTCGGGCAGGCCCTTACCACTTTTGAGCAGTTCTGCTTTGATGCTCCCGACAGCATACATGCAACAGAGAGATTTAGTATAGCGTACGCAGACATACGCAAAGGCATAGCGTACGCTATAAAATAGCGTGCTTCGTACTGCGCATGCGCCAAACGCTATTCCAAATCGAGGTTTAAAGTACATGCGCGTTACGTACGCTGTTTCTCGGATTTAGCGTGTGCGCTTTTGCTTACGCTACGAAAAATAGCCCACGAAAAGTGCCCACGTCACCCACTCCGGAGAGAATTCGTCGATGTTATTGGGTTTTTAGGCATATTCATTGCCTTTAAATGGCACATGCCATATTTGCTTTGCTTCCCCTCGCCAACAGCATAACGAATGAGGGATAAACTTGCCTAATTCTCGATTCAGTGTAACGATTCCGCCGTTCTTAACCCTAACAAGACACCGCCGACTATGGATTGGCTTGGTTTGGATTTTTACGACAAGGTAGTCATAGTCTTGCCAAACGCAGTCGTTTCGGCGGTAGATAGAAGGGTCCGAAAGACCTCAACATGACGTTTCTAAACCTTGCTCGGTTCAATTACCTAAAATAAATTAGGCCCTGACCCTACTGAACTGGTGAAGAACCGACTATCTGCGCACTACGACTTGGATAACCTTGGCTAAGTGCAAAAAATGTCACAAAATATTTTCACGTTTTAACACCAGATGGCGCCACTGCGACCAGCGCTAGAACAAACGTTTATTGTTACAGATCAGGGTATTCGACTAGAAGGGGATGAAGCGATAAAATACATAGGAACAAGGATGACAGAAAAATTTAAAGAAAGAAATGTTGCACATAATTTATCGAAGGAGGATAGACCGGTTACTGCAATAGCTTCACTTGAGCAAAGAGAGTGGGAAAGGGCAGAGGAGAAGGTTCCTAGTGGCACGTCAACAGGACCAGATGGTATTCCGATTATGACAGAAGCTAGGACCAAAATCCAAGCAAACATTAATAGAGGTAGTGAATAAAATGATAGTGGATGGGAAAGTCCCCGGTCAATGGCGATTAAGTAGAATGAACATGATATATAAGGGAAAGAGGACAAAGCTGACGTAAGTAACTACCGTCCCATAACAGTGACATCTGTGGTTTACAGGGTGGTGATGCAGATTATAAAGGACAGATTGCAGGCTTGGGTGGAGAACGAGGGGGGGCTAGGGGAGCTACAAAATGGGTTCCGGAAACAAAGGAGGTTGGATGACAATCTGTTTTCGTTGACGCAGTGTATAGAGATTCCTGAAAAGGAACACAGGCCCCTATGGCTAGCATTTCTGGATATTAAGGGAGCCTACGACATCGTTACTCAAGAGTATCTGTGGGACATACTGGGCACATTTCATGTGGAAGATGGAGTAATTAATCTTTTAAAAGATATATATATAGGTACCAGAGTGCTTATAAAATGGGAGAAAAATGTATCAGAGCCTGTAGAGATACAGTGGGGGCTTATGCAAGGATCTCCTTTGTCTCCTTTGTTGTTCATGTTGTATCTGCAAGGGTTGGAGGCCAAGCTAGAGAGGAGCGGACTAGGCTTAAACCTTTCTTTTTTAAGCAAGGAGAATTGATTAAACAGTCATTACCGGGACTAATATACGCCGAAGATATAGTGCTAATGGCTGACGGCCAGGAAGATTTACAGAAGTTGATAGACATATGTGGTACAGAGGCAGATAGATTAGGTTTCAAGTTTAGTAAGGGAAATTCTGCAGTCATGATATTTAACGATGAGGGCGGCGAGCATAGAATACAGGAGTTATCGCTAGAAATACTGGATGAGTACATGTATCTTGGGGTGTGGATAAATAACGGTGCTGAGTATCTGACAGAGCATGAAAAATATGTAATGAATAAAGATAGTAGGAATGCAGCTGTCATGAAAAATAGGGCACTGTGGAATTACAGTAGGTATGAAGTGGTAAGAGGGATCTGGAAAGGGGTGATGGTTCCTAGCCTGACTTTTGGTAATGCGGTCCTGTGCATGAGACCAGATGTTCAAGCAAGGTTAGAAATTAAACAACGTGGCGTAGGGAGGCTAGCTTTGGGAGCACATGGCAATACACCAAATCAGGGGGTACGATTAAGGGGAGATGCGGGTCGAAAAATCACGTTTTTTCCAAAATTTTCGATTTTTTGATTTCGATTGTTTTGAAATCTTTGAACATTCTACTTCCTTGTCTAGAAAAATCAAAGTGAAATCTGAGCGAGAAGTTATTAAAAAATGCTTCCAAATGAGTCACGGTAGCTCGAAAGTCCGCAGAAATGCGCGAAAGTTGCCCATCTTTGAGCCTCGAAATCTCGGGGATGCTTCACTGCACGCCATTGCAATCGCTTGTGGAGGTAAGCCTAGCCCCAAGCTCGCTTCTACGGCAGCCGTCAGTTTCGTATCGAGGAGAGAAATAAAAAAAAAAAACGTGCGTTTTTCGAGCCCTTCGAACCCGACCACGGCGGCTGCGTTTCGATGGAGGAAAAACGCTAAGGCGCCCGTGTGCTGTGCGATGTCAGTGCACGATGTCAGTGCACGTTAACGATCCCCAGGTGGTCGAAATTATTCCAGAGCCCTCCACTACGGCACCTATTTCTTCCTTCTTTCGCTCCCTCGTTTATCCCTTCCCTTACAGCCCCGGTTCAGGTGTCCAACGATATATGAGACAGATACTGCGCCATTTTCCTTTCCACAAAAACAAAGCGTCTGCACTGTCACGTGGTAAAATCGCGAGGCCGCCATTAGTCGCCGCGGCGCGGGACTTGTGGTGAAGCCTGCCGACAGGTCAGCATCTCGCAGACCGCAAACCCGTCACTCGCCGTTGCATCTGTGCCGCTCTAGTTTTCGTTCAAGATGACTAGTCCGAAGAAGCGCGATTTCCGCGATCGGAAGTACAGCACGAAGCACAAGTTCAGAGGTAGGCGCAAGGCGAAGCGGAGAACGACTTCTGCGGGAAGCGTACCCGACCCACGACCCGCTAGGCCTATCGACGACAGCCCCTCTGACGAGATCGACGCAGCGTTCAGCTTTGTCAGCGCTTCGGAAAAGAAGATCGCGTTCTTCGAAAAAGATAAAAGGACAAGTGACCATGGCTCTGCAAACGTTGTGATGTGCGACATTGGTGCATTGGCAGCACTAGTGAACGGTGCACCGTGCCCAACATGTGGAGAGTACCAACTCGCTGTACGGGAACCGGTAAACAAACGCAAAGGACTGGCGTCATTCCTTGAACTACACTGCGAGAACGTCGCATGCCCTGTGACTGTTCTCTCGTCAACGTATACGTCGAGGCGAGTAACAAGAAGCGGCGACGCGAGTGTGAAGCAAGGCTTTGACGGCGGGAGCTCGCGTGACGGTCTTGCCTCAAATGTGAAGGCAGTGGTAGCTGCTCGCGCAATAGGAGTTGGGTATCAGCAACTCGTACGTTTTTGCGTGATCATGGGCCTCCCGAAACCGATGCACCATAAGACATTTGATGCGATAACTAAGAAGGTCCATGCAGCTGCCGTGAGTGCTGTTGTAAAAAATCTGGAGAAGGCCCGAGAAGCAACGAAAAACAAAGTTGGTGGCTTGGATGCAGCAGTCATGTTAGACGGTACATGGCAATAAAGAGGCCATAAAAGCCACAATGGAGTGGGCACCGTAGTTTCTCTAGAGACAGGACTCTGCCTTGATTTTGAGGTATTGTCAAATTATTGTCATGGATGTAGCCGACACAAGGAGCTGCCCGGCGAGGAAGAAATCTGGCAGGCTTTCCATGGCCCTGTGTGTGAAAAGAATGTTGACTGTTCCTCACATGCCATGGAAGCAGAAGCGGCACGTAGGATATGGCAACGAACTCTCTCCTATGAGACGGCTCTCCGCTTCACGAAATTCCTCAGCGATGGAGACAGCAAAGCATACGTTGCCGTTTGCGATGCACAGGTGTATGGTCCTTTGAACATTGAAAAGGAGGACTGCACAAACCCTGTTGCAAAACGTTTGGGAAGTGCCCTCCGCCAGCTCAAAACACCGCTACCACGTGGACAAAAGCTGAAAGAATCAGCTGTGACAAAGTTACAGACCTATTACCAGATAGCTGTGACTAGCAATCGAGGCAGCATTCAGATGTATTCTGCAATATGGGCAAGTTATTTCCACTCTTGCTCCAGTGATGGGGCTAGCAGCCACAAGTTTTGCCCCGAGGGACCAGAGTCATGGTGCAAACACAGGCGAGCTGAAGCCCTCTGCCAGCCTGCACCCAACCACACGCCCCTCCTCACTAAAGCCCAAGGAAAGGCAGTCCTTCCTATATATAAGCGGCTGACGGATGAGAAGCTCTTGGCCCGCTGCATCCAAGGCAAGACGCAGAATGCAGCTGAGTCTCTCAACAGCAGAATCTGGCTGCTTTGTCCAAAGACTAAGTTTGCATCACGGACAGTTGTCGAGATGGCCACAGCACTTGCAGTCCTGTGGTTCAATGAGGGGCATGCAAGCTTTGAACGGGTGTTAGAGGAGCTTGGTGTGCTCCCTAGTCACCAGCTGCTTATGCTTACTGACTCTCAAAATGAGAGGCGCATCAAAAGGATGTCTGCCTGCCAAACTGCTGAGGCACGAGCCCACCGTCGCAGTATGGCAAAAAGGGCTCGTGTTGAAGACTCCAGTCGCAAGGACCAGGAGGGTGTCACATACAGTGCTGGCCAATTCTAGGGATGGTGGACACTGGCAGGAGAACCCATTTCTCATCTTGGGAAAGTTTCATGCACAGCCAATTGATTTTGTGTAAATACACATCTTTCAAACTTTCAGTTGCTGTTTTCTCCTTTCGCATTTTTTGACAATTTTCAAAGTTTGTGCACACATTTTTTCATACTTTTATCGGACTTATTTTAACGAAACTTGGCACACTTGTTCTTTAATATGTACAGCACACCGGTATCTACTTAAAATAACAATATACTTAAGATATCCTTTTGCTAATTGGATCTAACTGATTAGAAGCATAGAGAATAGAAACATTGCAAATTGGCAAATTTTTTTTTAATACTTGCTGCTCCCACAAGAAAACTGTGGCTAGTTTTCGGTGTTCTATAGTTATTATGGAGTAGAATAAGCTGTTTTTCCATGTTCCTTGTGAAAAATTAATATGTAAAAAAGTGTGCACAAAAGTCCCTTTGTTTTCCACTTCAAGTGAACACTGAACAAACTCTAGTGAAGCTACAGAAAAACTAATTAGTGTTTTGGAAAGGGCAGAAAAAACTCTATAAGCACACGAAATTTCATTGCTCTATAACACTTATTAAAAAAAAAGTGTCTTCGAGTAGCATCTCCCCTTAAGGTGATATGGGATGGGCGTCGTTCGAGAGCAGAGAAGCTAGCAGTAAGATAGCCTATGAGGAGCGATTGAGAAAAACAGGGGAAAAGCAGTGGGCTAGGAAAGTTTTCAGATACCTGTACATAAGGAATGTTGACACGAAATGGAGAAAGCGAACTATAAAATTGACAAGCAAATATCTGGACAGCAGTACGGGGGCAAATCAGCAATTATCGGTTAAGAAAAAGGTTAAAGAAAGAGAGAGAGCTCTGTGGAAAACAGGGATGCTGACGAAATCAGCACTGGGAACATACAGGATTTTTAAGCAGGAAATCGCCAGAGAAAATATCTATGATAACTGTAGGGGAAGCTCTTTGTTGTTTGAGGCCAGGACGGGAGTTTTGCAGACTAAGACATATAGAGTCAGGTACCACGAGATAGACACGTTGTGCGTTGCGTAGGAGAAGAGGAGGACGGGACGGCTGAACACTTGATACTTTTCTGTAAAGGGCTTCACCCTACAGTGGAAAGCAGCGGGGCTGATTTATCCAAGGCATTGGGGTTTAAGGACAGTGAAGGGAAAGTAGATTTTAAGCGGGTAGAAGTAACCAAGCAAAGGTTATCCGATTGTTGGCTAAAATCAAGACAAGAGTAAAATTTCATGTCATGGCTAGGTGGCTTGAGCCACCGCCCGATTTAAAGGGTTCAGCCGTATCCGCCCGCCTGCAAGCGCCCGTATGTAAGCGCTCATACGCTATACTAAAGGTCTCTAATTAAGCATTAATGAAAAAGTGAAAAAAAAAAAACATCGTCGCAATGTTCTTTCTCAAAAGTAAGCAATCAGTGCCCAGTCTTTCACCAAACAAATATACCGTGGTACAACCAATTCGTGCTAGTTTTCCAGGATCATTTGATAATTCTTCTGGTCCCCTGAAGTTTGAATTAATGAGCTTTTACAGGCATTAAAACGGTCAAACCTATCCAGAACTTTCTTGTCAATAAATTCTCTATAAAGTTTGTCACGTTTTCTTCTTTTCGGCACAACCCGGTTATATCATGGTATTTCCATGGCACTTCAATACTGTTATCACTGGGTTTGAATGTAGTGCTTGGATGACGAAGGTATTTATCGTAGCCCTGGCTGCAGTTGCGAAGCAGCGAAGCCATCCTTGCCCTTAGCGAAGGTCGCCGACTATGAGTATAGCTGGTCTGCGATCAGATGCCAGCTAACCAGTACACACAGCAAAGATGTAGCGATGACTTTGCAGACAATCACTGGCCAAATGGCCAAAATTGATGGTGCACTGGAAACTCGTCCAATCCAGGCTGCACTTCATCTTTCCATTTTTTTTTACGTGTTTAGCGTCAAATCGTAGTTCTTACAAAAACAAACTACCGAAACCTACAAAACACAGTTATTTTCCGTACAGTGAGGAAATAGATAAAAACAAAATTTCACTCAAGCATCTTAAGTAGTTTTGATATTTCACTGCTATACAAAACATGGAATGCGCCATTGGGAATTTATTTCCACCTGCTGTGCGGCGGCTGTAGATTAAAAACATGCGTCACACTGTCAGAAGAGGGAGGAATGTCAGACCTCTCATTGGCCCTGCACTGGTGCAGAGAACATGCGGTCACCTGAATGCTAGGTATTAGCTTCGTATTTGAATATTCGCACAGCCCTCGAAACAAGCGCTCACATCCAGCTGCTGGCGGGGTGGCTCGGCCCTCTCGACGTGGGTGGTGGGTCCCCCAGGAGCCTTGAGTTGCAGCTGGTAGGTGCAGTTGGGCAGGAGGCCCCGCAGCCGGAAGGCTCCCTGGCTGTCGCTCAGGGCCTCCTCCTGGTGGCCCTGGCAGCGGCCCTCACCCAAGACCTCCAGCGAGACACCCGGCTCGGCCTCACCCGTCACTGAGCTAACCCAGCCCAGACAACTGAAGGCCACCCGCTCGCCCCTGCACAACAGAACAATCTCGATGAGTTCACTATGTACAATGTGCAGAATTTCAGATGTTCCCAGCGTGTGACCACACTACCACCATCATCAGCCTCACTATGTCCACCGCAGGGCAAAGGCCCATGACTCCCCAATTAGCCCTGTCCTTTGCCAGCTGCGGCCACCATATCCCTGCAAACTCACTTAATCTCATCCGCCCACCTAATTTTCTGCTGCCCCCTGCGGCACTTGCCTTAATGTAAAAAGTACCCTTAATGTAAAAGTTACCCTTAATGTAAAAAGTAGGACTACTGCGTGAACGGGACAGGACAGTAGAAAGAGGAATGAAAATGACAACACAGACTTCCAACTCATTATTCAATACCAAAAAGCACACGCTATATAAGCACTGAATCCATGCGCATAACCATCACAAGACCTGATAAAGTCTAGCGTTCGTCTAGCGTTCGTGGTGTCCGTCTTTCTTCTGTCCTTGTCTTTAGTGCTAGTTACCATGTGCATTGAATCTAAAGATCACCAACTAGCGCAGTTGTCCGCTTAAATGATTTAACCTGATAAAAACTATACCCCATTGATCAAGCTTTTAAGTTCCGGAAGGGCCGATAAACTCGAGGGCACTCAGTCAACATGTCCCTAGAAACGAAAACGATTAAAAAATGCAGGTGACCCAACAAACAGACAACAGGAGTAAAAAAAAAAAGGATGAAAAGGTGATAAAAATCGTGTGATGTATGGAAAAACTGGCATAAGAGAATGGAAACAATAAAGAACAAGAGTAAAGGTGAAAGTTGAAACCAGCTAAGAGAATGGAATGAGGTATGGAAAAATAACCATGACATGATAGAAAATAATAAAGAAATAATAAAGAAAAAGTGTAAGGTGAGCGTAAAACCAGATAAATCTACATTTCCGGCCCTGAAGTACAGTACCTCTTGCTGGGCTAGTTGGTGAAACATTGTGTAACAAAAGATAAAAAACAGCGCTAATTTTGACACAAACCACGCAGAAAGACCAGACAGGATGACAGTGCTAATTTTGACACAAACCACGCAGAAAGACCAGACAGGACGGGTCCTGTCTGGTCTTTTTGCGTGGTTTGTGTCAAAATTAGCGCTGTTTTTTATCTTTTGTTACACAACTGAAGTGCAGCTTACGAACAAGACTGGGACACACGAGATACAATTATGTATAGGCGGCCTCCTAAAAACACGATTTCACTCAGTGAAAGCGAAATAGACGGAGTGTTGACACATTTTAAAGCGAAAGCTTTACCATGGCATGTTCCGCGGGTTTTGCCAATTGCGCAGATTTGACCTTCAGCGACGTGCAGCGCATGGCGTGTAAAGCTGCGCCGAAACTGATGAAGAGCGGGGGCGGGAGCCTGGTAGAGTGGACACCTCAGTCATGCTTTAAGCTTCGTGGCGGTAGTGACAGATGCGCGCTATTTGCGTTGGCATCGACAACGTTGTGGCAGAGATGCGGCACTGCGGCAATAGGCCACAGCGTCAAGTGACCAACCTCTCACGATCAACCATTAATTTAACTGCCAGGGTGGCAGGGTGAATGCCAGTGTGCGGAACGCACTCAACATTACAGACACCAAGCCACATCTATTTGCCCGATACACCACAACTTTCGCTCTCGAACCTCGAAAGGCAAAGGTATGGTCCGAAGCTAGTACAGTAGCAAATATCCATCACAAGCTACTCGAAATATTAAACATTCGCAGATGTGGTTTCTATAACACTGTCACAGAAGTTAAAAGTGTGCATTACCAATACTTTTGAAAACATTAACCTCACATCAGCATGCGAGCCAACACAGAGACAGAAGCTGGCTCACGCTAATAGCTTCCACTCATCATCATCGCTTGCCTTCTCTTGGAACCCAGTCTGCTGCCCTCAACGACGATTGGTTACCTTGCCTATTCATTACATGCACTGCCAAACCCTTTTACATTTTCACTTCGACTAGGGTGTCTGCCGCCCCCTGCTACATTTGCCTTATCTTGGAACCCTGTCTGTTGCCCTCAACAATGATTCGTTACCTTGCCTACATATTACATGCCCCGCCAAGCCCATTTATACTTTGTGATTTTGACTAGGGTGTCTGCCGCCCTCTGCTACGTTTGCCTTCTCTTGGAACCCCGTCTGTTGCCCTCAATGAAGACCAGTTAGGTTGCCTATTCATTACATGCCCTGCCAAGCCCATTTCTCTTTTTTCATTTAGACTAAGGCGTCTCCCGCCCTCTGCTACAGGGGAGTGCATATTGCAACCGCGTAAAACGACGAGGGGCGAAGAGAAGAATGCACAAGACACAATGCTCTTCGTCCCTCGTCGTTTTACGCGGTTGCAATATGCACCCCCCTGTTAACCACCAACTAGCCCGCCTTTGCCTTTTAAATGTGCTACCTCTGCTACACTTGCCTTCTCTTGGAACTGCCCTGCCAAGCGCATTTCTCCTTTTTGGATTTCGACTAGGGTGTCTGGCACCCTCATCATCATCATTTATTAACCCTTAAGGGTCCCGTCAGGGACATTACATAAGGGGGGGGTGGTACAGGGGTGTTCAGCCGTCATACATGAATATAAATAGAATGAATATAAATATAGAAGGAATATAAAAATACAGAAAAATATAGAAAATATAGAATAGAAAAAAAAAGTAGAACAAGACGAAAAAAGACAGAAGTAACAAATTCAAATAATCACGTCATGACAGAGTGTAGCAGAAATATAAACAAAAACAAATTGCAACTTTGGAAGTAGCACAGGATGGTCAGTTAGCAGGGCTTGGAAGCTGGCATAGGGTGCAGGAAAAAATTATTTGTCGTTGAGATGGTCGATTAGGAGCTGTCTGAATCTGGAAGGATTAGTCTCAATGATAATGTGTTCGGGGAGGTTATTCCAGCTTTCTATAGCACTGGGAAGGAAAGACTTATTGAAATAATTGGTGGAGCCGTGCAAACGCTGTATGCTTAAGGAGTTAAATAAACGACGAGATGATCGTACCGGAGCTCGTAGAAGGTTTTCTCGAAGTGCTGGAAAGTTAAAGTACAGTTTGTGAAAAAAACAAAGAATTGAAGCTTTCCTGCGAAAGGCTAATGACTTGATGCCGAGGGATGATTTCAACGTTGTGATGCTGAGCTGAGATTTATACTGTGAGGTGATGAAGCGTGCTGCCCGATTCTGGATGGCTTCGAGTGAATCTATCAAGTAGGCTTGGTGAGGATTCCATATTGTTGAGGCGTATTCTAGTTTAGTTCGAATGTACGTTTCATATGCTAGTTGTCTGGTGGCTGCTGTGGACATGGAAAGTGATCGCCTGATGAATCCGAGTGATCTGGAGGCACTAGCACATAGTTTCGTGATGTGATTAGCCCAGGTTAGGTTGGTTGTTATCTCGATGCCGAGGTACCGGTATGAGTTAGTTTGAGACAGCGCTATGGAGTTCAGGGAGTACGAAAAATGAAGAATCGAACGTTTACGTGAGATGTGCATGAACTTACATTTAGAAACGTTGAGCTGCATTAGCCAGTCGGAACACCACTTCTGAATTCGGCTTAGGTCATCCTGTAATAATTCCTGATCACTGCTATTGTTGATGCGGCGATAAATGACGCAGTCATCCGCAAAGAGACGGACAGATGATAAAATACCAGATGGCAAATCGTTGATGAAGATTAAAAAGAGTAATGGAGCAAGAACCGATCCTTGGGGAACCCCGGAGATTACTCTAGTAGTTTGAGATGCATGACTGGCGATGGCGGTGAATTGCAAGCGGTTGGTTAAGAAACAGTGGATCCAGGATAAGACAAGCGGGTCAAGTGACAGAGCTGAGAGTTTGGAAAAGAGACGCTGGTGAGGGACGCGATCGAATGCCTTGGCGAAATCTAAATAAATTATATCGGTTTGGAAGGCGGAGTCTAGATTTAGGTGAAGATCAGTTGTAAGTTCGAACAGCTGAGTTTCGCACGAAAAACCTGCCCTGAAACCATGCTGATTGGGAAAGAAGAAACGGTTGTGGTCAAGGTGAGATGCGATGTGCGAGTATATTATATGTTCGAAAAGTTTACAAGAGATACATGTCAGTGAAATTGGTCGATAATTTGAGGGGTCGGAGCGATCTGCAGCTTTGAAAACTGGGACAACTTTGCTTAATTTCCAGTCGTCTGGAATCTGACTAGTGTTAAGAGACTGGGCAAAAATGAGTTGTAAGATTTGGCTCGTGAAATATTTAGTTGCTTTAAAAATCTTAGCAGGGAGGTTGTCAGGTCCAGGGGAAGTGGATATCTTTAGATTATCTATGAGTTTTAAAATTCCCTCTGCTGTGATGGTAACAGGTGGCATAGGTGCATAGTTTAGACTTGGCACGGAAACAATGCTTGCTGTTGGCTCCTGGGTAAATACGGATGTGAAATAGGAATTCATGACGTCGGAGCGCTCGGAAATTGGAACATCGGAGCCGTCTCGTGCCTTCAGGGAAATATTGTGCGAACTGTTTTTATTGGGCGTGAGCAAGTTCCAAAACTTCTTGGGGTTTACCCGCGTTATCTCAATGAGATCGTGACAGTAGAATTTTCGTTTTGAAGATCGTAATAACTGCGTGTATTCGTGCAGACTTGCAAGGTATTTGTCCCACTTCCTAGCGCATCCTGATTTCTTTGCGTTACGGAATAGGCGTTTTTTCTTTCGCTACAACTTCCTCAGCGCATTTGAGTACCATGGTTTATTGGCATCCCCACGAATGCAGATGAGCGGGACGTAAGCTTCTATAAGCAATAACATTTTTTCTTTAAATAGACACCAGTTGTTATTCACGGATCTGCTATATATGGAAATTTGGAACGTCTGAAGAAATTCTTCAAGGTGGGAGTTGATGCTTGGGAAATCGGCCTTAGAATAATCATGGATGTATTTAACAGACGGTTGGCGTATAGGAATTTCAATGGACAGGTTGAAAGTTATGATACAGTGATCACTTAGACCACTAGTACACGAAAGCGATTGAACTAATTCTGGATTGGATACAAGGACGAGGTCTAGTATGTTTGAGCCTCGAGTTGGTGCACACACTGTTTGGGTAAGGTTAAACGTAAGGACCAGATCCAAGAAATATTTTGATGGACGAGATGACGCAGTCAAGTTATCCCAATCGATGTCTGGAAAATTGAAGTCGCCACAGAGTATGAAGTTGGCATGAGAGAATCTAGACTGCAAATCTTCAAGAACAGAGTGAAGGTCGCTATTCTTGCATTCTCTTGGAACTCTGTCTGTTGCCCTCAACGACGATCACGTTACCTATTCATTACATGCCTTACCAAGCACATTTCTTCTTTTTCATTTCAACTAGTGTGACTGGTGCCTCCTGCTACGCTTACTTTCTCTTGGAATCCAATCCGTTACCCTTAAGGAGCAGGGGTTATCTTGTCTTCGCATTGCATGCCGTGCCCAAGCCCATTTCTTCCTCTTGATTTCGACTAGAAAGTCATTAACCCACATTTGTTCTCTCACCCACTCTGCCTGGTTCTGGTCTCTTACTGTTACACCTATCATTTTCATTTCCATAGCTCGCTATGTTGTTCTTAATTTAAGTTCAATGCTTTTCATTGTTCTCCACATTTGTGCCCCATAGGTGAGTACTGACAAATTACAGCTGTCACATACTCTTCTCTTGAGGGATACTGGTATACCGCCATTCATGATCTGAAAGTACCCACCAAATTCACTCAATCCCATCGTTATTCTTCAACTAGCACAAAAAGTTTGCCCGGTATATTAGGTCACATGCATTGACCTTTAAAAGGGCTCTGAAACACCTTCCGAGGAGAGCACATCAACTCCCTCAATCACTGCACAATGTTGTCATGAAAACCTGTGCCATATAATACACTTCTACACGTAGCAGAGGACCCACAATCAAGCACGAAAGTTGGCGAGCCCTTCCCGACGACTTTTTCATGCTCGCACCCTCCTCCGTCGCTCGCACCTGTGTATACAAGTTGAGAGGTGGTTGCTGGCTAGATTCGTTCATATGTCGGGCAGCTACCATGGCCGTGGCCAATCATCCCCCTAGCTTCGGCGAGTGAGGAGGCTCTGCTCCCAGAGGTGGGGCCGGCGGAGCACTGCTGACCTTTCAATGTGCAAAAAGTGACAAGAGGAGAAAGAAAGGCGCGAGGATGCTGAAATTCAAATTTTGACTACAGATAACTCGGCTTCTAGAAAGCGCATTAAAAAAAATTCTTGCTGGACAATATTCGTGAAGCAGTGTGCTTTAACATCCCAGGCATACCGCAACTTTATTAGTGCCCCTTTCAGGGCCCCTTTAGGCATCGGCATAAACACTGAGACTAAAAAGGACCCAATCAGGATGAAACCAGTGTGCGCATAAAAAAAAAACAGCAAAATTCCAGAAAAGGGTTGTAGCACCAAAAAAGGACAACATTTTGAAAGCGAGATGGGACAGGCGCATCCCGTCTCGCTTATCCCATCTCGCTTGCTATGTGTTGTCCTTTACAGCGGTACAACCATTTTCTGGAAACATGCACCAACTAGCCCCCCAACAAGTCTTACACAGCAAAATACTGGCCAGGTCACATGAGCCACAGTTTTTCAGTGACCATCTTCCCAAGCAAGCTGCAAAAGTAAGCAAAAACTGGAATATGTACAAGCAAGTAGCAGAATTAGCCATTTAGTGCAGTTAAGTGCCGCAGTTCCACCATTTGTATCATTTTTTCTTCATTGCTTCCTGAGATGGCTATAGGCCTGCACGCCAGAAAACAACGATCTAGAAATGCAAGCAAAAATACTTGAAAAAAGTGGAATCGCCTTCACCATCTGGGAAAAAAGCATCCAACATGCATAGCACGTCATCTCAAGAACCGCTAAGAGCCATGGGCCATAGTTGTGATGGTAATGTGGCCTTCCTTTCTCCTGAGACAGCTCTGGAATCCAGTAGGACATTGAAGACTAATTGAAGCTCGCCTGTGTCAATGGAGTTTCATCACAAAGAGACCGCTGCCACTGAAATGGAGCCTTTATAAGCTGCACACCTCAAAACAGAGGCAACCAGCCCTTGATATCATGAGTTCGAATTGACAAACATCAAGACAGTCAGAAGGAACCGGAGAATCAATTTTCAGTGCAAGGCAAAGCGGAGTAGGAGGAAATGCTGTGCTGGCATCTGAAGCAGCACTCACGTGACTGCCAGCTCAACAGTGGCTCCTTCCCCGATGGTGAGCATCCTGGATGGGGGCGTGAAGCGGTACTCCTTCATCATGGGCCGCAGGAAGTAGTTGCCGGGGCTCAGGTCAGGAAATCGGATGCGGCCGTCCCGCTGGGTGCGGCTGTGGTTGCGGTAGTCGGCGGCCCCACTCAGGGACACCAGGACACCCGCCAAGGGCTGGCCGGCTGCCGACACTGACACCCTCACCTCGGCATACTTGAAGGCCTCAAAGTGGCCCAGTTTGTCCAGCGGCTGCAGCACGTAACCCTCCTTGCTGGCCTGCAGAAAAAATAAGGTACAAGGAACATGTCACTCATGAAAATATCATTTAGCAATGCTTGGCATGAGGTCTGGACAAGTCCTTTTCAATTGCTTGCGGCATTTAGTTTAAACTTGGCAACAAACGCAGTCCATCACTTGCAATGACGAAAGTCGCTGAGATCTCTCAGATGCTTGCACCACTACTGCACTGCGGCAGCTGCCATTCTTGCTCCCCATGCTTCGACCACTGTGTGTTGCTCTTCCCTCCTTGGCATCTGCACACTCCAGGGGACTGCCACTGCGTTTGACCTGTTTCTTTGTTTGTTTGCCTTTGTGAAATTGGCCATCAAACGTACAACACGACCAGAATTTGTCAAAATTTTCAGCCAAGTAGCCAGGAGAGTATTAATCTGAACAAGAGTGTAGCTACAATGGATCTTTTAGAGCACAGCTCTTAGGCAAGGCTCAGTGGCAGCGCATCACCATGCGTGCTGCCCAAGCCGAAACCCAAAGCCGCTTCCGTTCAACACTGTGTGTTCCATTAGCGGTTGCCTACGATTCCAATACTGTAGCAGCTGTGTTCAAAATCGCATTAGCAAGACGCATAATTGTCGGTCAATTTTTTATTGCCCATAGTTTTGAGTGCATGAACCAGGAATATCTCAACTAAAGAAAGACAGTGCTTTAGACAGGTGAAGATAACTAAACGTTGTTGGGTCGTATAGCCTAATCTGCAGTACATTTTGTTGTTCTACAAAGTTAGTTAGTTTGTAAATACTAGCAGCTAGCATTTTAAACATTGCTTTTTTGCAAAAAATGTCAATTTCTGTTGTAGAGAAACAGTAGACCGAAATGTAACATTAGATAAGGTAACATTAAATTAGGTTTCCTCACCACCTAAACAGAAGCTAGCAAAACTACCAGGCTGCACTTGTGTGGACTCTAATGAGTAATGACTCCCTGATTACAAATATACTCCACCGCATAAAAATTGGACCATCATCATCATCATCATCATCAGCCCTACTACACCCACTGCAGGGCAAAGGCCTCTCCCATGTCTCTCCAATTAACCCTATCCTTTGCCAGCTGCATCCACCCTTTGCCTGCAAACTTCTTAATCTCATCCGCCCATCTAACCTTCTGCCGCCCCCTGCTACGCTTACTTTCTCTTGGAACCCACTCCGTTACCCTTAAAGACCAGCGGTTATCTTGCCTTCGCATTACATGCCCTGCCCAAGCCCATTTCTTTCTCTTGATTTCGACTAGGATGTCATTGGACCAATAACTGCCAATGTGCTCCCTGAGAACAAAATCCGCTCAATGACGCTTTGTGCTGGCACTGAGATATAGTGCACAGCTTTTATATGTAGGCAGTTGCAAACATTAGGGAGCAAAAGAACATCCAGACATTCTGTCTGCTGTTTTGAGCCGGTATACAACTTCCAAAGTGACATTTCTTTTCAAAGCCAATGCTTAGAAATCCAGCTAGTAACTCCAGATTAATCTTTATGATCACCTACTAAACCAAAGTGAGAAGGTGGCGCTGCACAATGAGTGAGGTGCGTTTCAGAAGTGAATGCAAAGAATCATGGGAAAATCGCCTGCCAGCTACTTCCGGTTCCAAATTTCCCCCACACACTGCCTTTTGCATAGAAATAGCTGTGCATGCATGCATCATTTATTCACTCATTTATTTGTGCTGCAACATCGCTCATTGCACATCATCATCGTAAGATCAGCGCATGCTGCGTATGGATGTATCCCGAGCACCAAAATTGACAATAACGAAAGGGAAGAGTGTTTGGTCATGGTTATAATATGCCAGCATGGGCTGGCTGTTCTCCGTATGCACGGCAGCTGGTTTCACGCGCGTATGAACAATGCTCTGTTTCACACTTCAGGTGCAATGCTGCGAAAGGTATGGAAGTAGTCCGCATGGGAAAATAAAGGGAGGCATGCTACACTGTGGTCTAAGACACGACAAATCGACAGCATATCGTCCGTGATAAGAGTGCATTCAATCAAGCTCATGGAAAATGTGTTACGCAGTAAGCCTGCAGGCAAAGCATTACTACGTTTCACTGACCACAAGAAATGCACTTTTTGGTCGCGGATACAGACAGTGCAAACAAGAGCACTAGCTTCGACAGCGTTGGACCTGATGTATGAAACGGATATAGTTTAGCGTGTCAGTAATTTGATATTTGCTTTTTTTCCCACACTACAAAGGGCTGTAGCATGCGCAGTTTAGCAGACTATCACTATCGACGCATTTTCCTCACAGTGTGTAAAGGGCGCCAGTGGGCTAGCAAACGATGCATACATACTACTTACAGCGCACGCAGCACATCTCAACACATCACATGACACATGCATAAAAAGCTTCGTACACTACGTTGGTTGCATTTCATGCGAAAACACACTACCGAGCAGAGCAGAGTTGACGTCACATTGGTCTTGCGATGTTTCAATGCAAATATATAAGTACAGCAAGCAACATTGTCACGTTGCGGTGACGGCAGTCGAAGGAGCAATGAAGACGGACAAAAGTTCTTTTAAAAGAAAACTGTATATTGGGCTGACTTGCGCCCACAATGGACTGAATCACTCGGCGGCGGAGAAGCAACAAGCGTGCTCAGCGGTCGCCCAACAGAATGCCCGCCGCTGTCGGGCGTGCTCAATTTAAAGCTAATAGCAAACTTTCTAGATAAAGCGTGCAAAGTTACTAGAACATTCTGGAACAACTTAGAATCAGCTCTACCTGCGTGCGATCAATCGAGATAAATCTGGGCGCATCTTGCACAGCAAACAAAATGATAAAGCAGCGTGGCGACAGATTCGAAGAATGAACAAAGACTGCAAAGATTCGTGGCAATATTAATATGACTGTCATGAAGCAAGCGCGCAGGGGGAGAAAGATGGAATCAGAAGTAGAGGCAACAGGCAACTTTCCCATAGTCCTCTGCGCTGATTCTGGAAATGCACCTCACCCATTCTTCTCCACCAGATAAAAAGAAGAAAAAAATCTACATAATAATAGAATTGCTAACCAGGCCTGGAGTGCACTCCTATATGATTACATACTTTAACCCCTGGCCCTCAGTCTACACCAGGTGCAGAGCAACTGACCAAAACACCGGTCACACCTGTGACACATCGGAAGGTGCTAGACTCCAGACAGGCCACCATTGGAAAGTGAACCCGGCAATCTTTGTACCGCTAGAACCTTGTCCAGTGAGGCTAGCAAAGCAGTGCATATCAAGGAACTAGCGGGCATTAAATGAGATATCATAGGGCTTAGTGAGGTTAGCAGGACAGATGAGGCATATACAGTGCTAAGTGGTGGACATGTACTATGCTATCATGAATTTGTAGACAGATGAGAACTAGGTGTGGGATTCCTCATCAATCAGGATATAACTCGCAACATCATCACCACCACCAGCCTGGCTACATCCATTCCAGAACAAAGGCCTCTCCCATGCCTCTCCAATTAACACTGTCCTGTGCCAGCTGCAGCCACGTTATCCCCGCAAACTTCATTATCTCATCCGGCCACCTAACTTTCTGTCGGCCCCCTGTAGACTTGCCTTCTCTTCATATCCAGTCATTTACTCTTAACAACCATCGGTAATCTTGCCTTCACATTACATGCCCTGACCAAGCGCACCCTTTTGTGGAGTGTGCGGTCGGTGTTGTGTATAGCATCCCACTGACGCGTGGAAAACTTTACGCTGCACAAACAGGCCGTCACAAACTGTCACTGAAGAATGGAACAGGTTCAAACCTGCCGCTTCACTGTAAGTGTTGTGATGTCAGCACGCACACACCGTGCACCACCAATCACTGAGCATCTGCTGGCTATCACTTTTCCCCTCGCCAGATTCCCTTCCTCTTACCTTGCGATCTGGGGGTATAAAAACAACGCCCCAAGACAAAGCGGTTTTTCCCTTGTTATCATTGGCGAGTGCTGACGTCTGGTCACTTCAGTGGCGACAAGGATGGGATGATTGGACGAACACCACCCGGAGAACGGAATGGCCAACTATGCAGGCCCACCGCCATTCAACGAAGCCACCGATAAATGGCCAGCGTACAAAGTTCGTCTGGAGGCATTCTTTGAGGACCATGGCACTACGGATGAGAAGAAGAAACGGGCTTTACTCGTTGCAGCGCTGAGCACCAACACGGTGGGCGTGATTGCCGGAAGCTGCGTGCTAGCCAAGGTGAACAAACTTTCTTACAGTCAGGTCACTGCCCTTCTGCAACAATACTTTTCGCCAGAGACTAACGAGATAGCCCAGATGAAATGAACGGCTGCGCAAATCAGGACACAGACAAGAAAGAGACACCACATGCGCACATGGTGTCTGTAAGCATGTGGTGTCTCTTTCTTGTCTGCGTCCTGATTTGCGCAGCCGTTCATTTCATCATGCACCAACTCGCCCCTCAGGCCGTTATTCTGGAGATAGCCCAGTCGTACAAGTTTTTCACGGGCAGCCAACTGCCAGGCGAGCCGGTCAAAGAATTTCTTCTGGCCATTCGTCAGATTGCAAACAAGTGCAATTTCGGAGAGTCTGGACAGGGTGCTACGAGATAGGACTGTATGCGGGTTGCAAAGTTCCAGTGTACATCGGCAACTTTTAGCGAAAACAGGTGTGACCAGAAGCGAGGCCGAAGAAATAGCGCTAGCAGCTGAGCTGGCAGATGAGAATGAAAGAGGGATAGGCACGGCCAAGTCGGACGAAAACGTGTATGCGGTGACAGAGAAGGGCGCATCGAGGAAGGGACGCCAAGAGTCATGCTTCAGGCATGAAGGCCAGGGGCACAGCGCAGAAGCATACCGTTTTCACTTCGCTGTACGCTACAAGTGCCGTCAACGTGGGCAACTGGCAAGGGTCTGCTTCTGTCGCACAGATAAATTGCCTACCGGGCCAAGAGCGTCACATCAGGACGTCGGTATGCGGGGGCCGATGGATGACGGCGAGGGACTTTTGGAACAGTCCAGCCGCTGGTGCATACGTTGGAGTTGGGCGGAGTTCCGATCACCATGCAGATCAGAAGAGCGTGTTGTGGGGCTAGCTGGCTTTGCATGATATAAACGCTTGTCAGTCGTCATTTGTGTTTCTTCTCGGTCCTTGTCCAAGTTTTGCGCCCATTTCTTTTATATCACCATGCAGATGGACACCAGATCGCTTGTTTCGATCATCACGTGGCCAACGTATACAAAACATTGGGCGGCCTGATCTAAGCTCCAAGACTCTCCATTAAACTTAACTTGTTTCCTGGGGAAACTTCCGCTGCACGGACAGCTGAAGCTCAACGTTTCCACACAAGGGCGTTCTGTGGTAGGCACCTTGACCGTCCTTGAATGCAAAGGGTCCAGCCTGTGTGGCCGAGACCTCATTAAAACGTTCAACCTACTCGATGTGCCGGTTTGAAGCGTGTCAGCCAAAGGTGAGCCCTCCCCCACAGATTCAGCAGAAAAGGTTGATGTCCAAGACCTGTTAAGAGAATTTCCTGAGGTGTTTGGACCCGGTCTGGGCCTTATCAGGGATCCTCCTGCCCACCTTCGCCTAAAAGAAACCGCCGTTCCAAGGTTTTGCAAAGCTTGTCAAGTGCCGTACACGTTACGTTCCCAAGTAGCCAAGGAAATTAACCGGCTAGTAGAAAGCGGCATTCTGAAACCTGTGCCACACTCCGAATGCGCTGCGGCCATAGTCCCAGTGGTGAAACGCAACGGCAGCATAAGGCTTTGAGGGGATTTCAAGGTCACCTTGAACCAAGCCTGTCTTACAGCGCAGTATCCTCTTCCCCGCGTTGATGATATACTTGCTACGTTAAACGGAGGGGAAGTTTTTACTACGATTGACTTGTACAACCAGCTTCCCTTGGATAAAGAATCCCAGCTACTGACAACCATGAACACTCAGAAGGGGCTCTTGTTTCCCTCGACTACCATTTGGGGTTTCATCGGCACCGGCATTGTTTCAGAGCCGCATGGAGGCGATACTGCAAGGGTTTCCAAGGGTGCAAGTCTATCTTGATGATGTCATTGTTGCAGAAAAAAAGAATGATTCCAGCACACTTTGCAAACTGCTGGAGCGGTTCCAAGAGTCAGGGGTGCGTTTGCACCCAGACAAGTCCAAATTTTGACAACCAGAAGTTGACTTCCTGGGTCACAGAACAAGTGCTCACGGTGTGCAGCCGAAAAAAGAAAACATTGATGCAATCCTTGAAGTTAAGGAGCCGCAAAGCATAGCTGAACTGCGGCCATTCTTGGGACAGGTCACTTATTACCATAAGTTCCTTAAGAGCACGTCCTCGCTGATGGCATCCTTGTACGAGCTTCTCCTCACAAACGCCAAATGGCGATGGGGCCGCCAGCAGCAGGAGGCCTTTGACGAGGTAAAGACGCGGCTCAAGGAAGCCAAGTGGTTAGATACTAATTCTTGAGTGCAACACATCACCAGTCGGAATCGGCAAGGTGCTGTCCCACGATGTGGGCCAGGGTGTGTTACGCCCAGTTGGCTTCCGCTCCCGCATACTCACCCAAGCGGAGTCTAACTATTAACAGTGAGAGCGGGAAGCCCTCATATTGGTATTTAGTGTGCTCAAATTTCGTGCCTATCTGCTCGGTAGAGTTTTCACTTTGATAATAGACCACAAACCACTCGTGGGCCTCTTCCATCCCAACAAGCCAGTGCCTGCCATGGCAGCAGGCCGGATCCAGCGCTGGGCCCTGATCTTGAACGCCTACAGCTACAACATCCAGCACAAGGTCGGCAGGGCCAACATTCTGGCCGACGCGCTCAGCCAGATTCCAGTAACCGCATCGACACTTCCCGACGAATTGGAAAATTGCGACGGTTGTGAGTACGTCCTCATGGACAGCCTCAACGATGGGGTGATTTCAGCCAAACAGCTAGTGGCCTTGACTTTAAAGGATAGAGAGTTAACCAAGGTGCGGAAATGGATACAGGAAGGTAGGCGTTGGTCGAGGCTGCACATAGATTTCCCCGGTCCTGTTGAACGGTGCATCTGCTGGTATTGGTAGATGCTCATACTAAGTGGATTGAGGTCATGCCCATGAAAGACGCCACAGCTTGCTCAACCATCGAGGCCTTGCGCACCACATTCAGCCCTTTGGTGCACTGGAAACCATCGTGTCGGATAACAGTCCTCAGTTCACGAGGAAAGAGTTCGCGCACTTCCTGCGGCTGAATAACGTCGTGCACTTGCGCACCGCACCGTATCACCCGGAGTCAAAGGGACTGGCAGAACGGGCTGTGCAGACCATAAAGCAGGAATTGAAGAAAGACCTTCACGGATCATTACAAACTCGTTTAGCTAGGATCCTGCATAGTTACCGAAGGACCCCGTTGGCTTGCGGAGAAACACCAGCCATGCGGCTGTTGGGGTTCCAGCCTCGTTCAAGATTGGACAATGCTGTGGAATCTTTTACACCAGTTGAACATATCCCCCCGCTATACTCGTGTGCCCGGCTTCTTACAGACAGGCGATCCAGTGTGGGTAAGTAACTCTGGACAAGGAGAGCCCTGGACGCCGGCCGCGATTCGGGAAACACAAGGTGCCCGGATGGTAACGGCAGATGACCCTACAGGGGAGATCGTGCGCCGTCACTTGGACCAAGTCAAGGTGCAACTTCGGGACACTTGAATGCCCAATTCACCAGTGCACCATCCCAGCAACATCCGGTTGCAAAGCACCACGGCCCGTCCAGAACCAGAGGACACACCTGCAGCAGAGTCGCCTGCATCTACACGTCTACCACCCCGAGATGCCTATCCACTTCTGAGGAGGTCCACTCGGATCCGAAGGCCTCCCCAGCGGTTCTCCCCCCTTAGGAGGGGAGAATGTTGTGACGTCAGCTGAGCATCTGGTGGCTATCACTTTTCCCCTTGCCGTATTCCCTTCCTCTTGCCTTGCGATATGGGGTCATAAAAACAAGGCCCCAAGACAATAAAGCGCTTTTTACCTTGTTGGCATTGGCGAGTGCTGATGTCTGGCCACTTCAGTAAAGAATGCGGGAAAGAAGAAAAGCAGAGCTGTGAGTCAAGGCTAAAAGAAGCCAACATTTTCAAGGAGAGCAAAGACACAATCGCACGTGAACTGATAGAGGCTCACCAAATCAGAAACGGTGGGAGTGCTTGTGTCGGTACCCCCTCTATCACGATGTATAAGAAAGAATGCAAGTTTTTAGATATGTTCAATTTCCGCTGATACACCTGTGTGCCCCTTTTTGCAGCCTTCGAGATCGCACGCATGAGCAGTCATCTGTTGTTTTCCACCCTCACACCTGACTATTGAAGGAGCTGTTTCTGAAGGAAATAAAAGTGTTGCAAGCAGCACATGTCCTGTCGTTCTCCTTTCTATGTGGTTTCCTTGTTGCGCGTGATTTCTGGAAGGTAACAAGTCAGCTGGACGCCGAAAAAGATCATTATAAGCGGTACTTCAATGCAAGAGACCACCCGAGAAAAGCTAAAGCAGTCGAGCTTTAATTGCGCTGCAACTGCGAGGATGCCAAAATGCAATGTATTCAGTGAAGCAAAACTTTATTCAGGTGCAAGAAAGGCAGTGAGATTCGGCTGTTTCAAGTTCTTACCAGGCACGTGCAACCCCTGCTTTAATCTGACCAACCATTGCACGAGGCCATGGGGTCGCTGCCCATGCATTCAACTTTTGGGGTATTTCGAATCGCAAAGGCAGTCGCCACTTTTAATGGGGGGAAGGGGTCACGGAAAGCTGCAAGAGTATCGCACTGGAAAGCGCCGCAGATGCTGTGGCTCGCGTCTGAGGTCGTTTATTGCACTCAAAAAACGATTAGCCACTCATTGTGGGTACGCACCGCGATCGTGAAAACTGAACGGTTTTGCAGTAGGGGCTTTGCATGAATAATGGGTAATTTTTTCTCCCGAGGTGTACAGCCGTGAAGTTTGCAAAGCGAGAGTTTTACAGCGCACCGTTGTCGACGACACTGTGCTAATTCAACGGTTCGAATGTCGGTGTTTAAGCAGCGTCGCGTCCGCGCCATTGACAAATGTCTAGGAACAAAATTCAATGACCCTACCATGCATTTAGACAATCTGTCTAGTCGGATGGCGCGAATCAAGCAAGACTGGCTCAAGAAAATCCAGGGAGTCAACCAGGTTGACGTTTCCAAATTCCCCGGGTTTTCCAGGTTTTCCCTGAGTGCATATGTAAAATTCCCTGAGTGACACAGTACTTTGGTTTATGTGAAAACAAGCTGGCACAAAGCCGCCTGATGGTATCACTCTCCAGTAAGCATGTAAAAAATAAAAACAACGATTTAATCCTATATGAATAGTAAGGAGCAGTGTTTATTTAATTCAAAAAAAAAGGGGAGAGATTAGCAACATGCATAACAAATCGCATATCTTTGAAAAAATGCTAGAACAAACTTCGAATAAAATTGAACATTTTCAAATATGAACTAAAAGGAAGATCCACGAGGAAACAAATATTTTCAAATGTGAGAAATTTCTATCTACTGATAGTAACCGCAATGGTGTGGGACATGAACTTTAGCGTCACAAGTGCGATTCTCTCTGAGCAAGTCTATTCAGACGAACTTCAGTTTATAGAAACCTTAATTTGTAGAAGTGAAAGGCGACAAACCTCAAAGTAACACTGGAACGTCAACCTCAAGTCCATGCACAACACTTCAGTGTTGTTTCACTGCTTTAGAGAGTTTATTTTCGTTTGGATGAGGGAAACTTGCATCTCGGCGTCAGCCAACGGTTTGTTTTTTTCAGCTCAAGCTCTTCACAGAAGCGGCGGCACGCTTTCTTTCCTCAGTGCATGGGCCCTTTCTGCTCTCGTTCTCTCCAGCTCCTCTTTCCACCATGCGTTCGCCCCACGGACCATTTGGAGCACCCTCTTGGTCAGCTGAACATTGGCAACTCCCCCTGCCGACATTACGGCATCATACACGATTCGCTGGGCGACCAAAGGTGGCTCCTTCTGATTTTCAACAAGGCATTCCTTGTTAATAGAAAATCCCCGCTCAACAGACGCATTTCCGAAAGAAAGAGACAGAATCACCTTCACAGATGCGAACAGTTCTTTGTTCGAACCACAGATGCCTGCCCAAAGAGCATCCAGCCGATGCGTGCTCCTATTGAAATTTTTCAATGCCGCTTGTGTCGAGGCTAGGGAGCATACATGCTTGTAGGACCGCGTCGCCCGGTCAGCTTCTGTTCCTGTAATCCATTGGTGCTCCATTAGAACTTCAAGTGCATCATTTAGACGCCGTTCCCCAAGATCGGGAATCAGCGCGCACACGGGATCCAGAGACGATGATCCCCTCGCCAGCTTGAACCTCAACGGCGACCTCTCCACGATCTTTTTGACGCAGTTCTTCCCAAAAGTTGTGCAGTCCCTTCTAAACCCTAGCATAGCCGAATCTGAAAGTTTTGGGGCTTTTCGGAGCGCATTCTTCGTAGCAAACCCAAGGTCAACCTTGGGCATTGCAACTACGTTTGCAGTAAGGTCCATGTGTCCACCTTGATCAACTTCAACGGACTGTCCGCCGCCATTACTATTTCTTTCTTTACTATTCTACTCATTAGTGATCGTAGCAGAATCACCAATGCTGCGCCAAGAAATGGAAGCATAGGCTAATCGATCTGGAACTGAGCCAGGAACGGCTACAGTTCCCCCGCGATGCCAAGCATAAAGGTTAGCTTTGCAGACAGCAGAGTATTGCGAATGGCTGTTTCTACCACGCAGTAACTGGAGCTGGTCGGTCGGTTGTTCTCGTTTCGACACGACTCGACGTACACATTTAGGTACGGCAGAATCTCAATAGCTCTTGAAATTACATGAACATTTTCAAGCCACCGCACAGCGCAAAACTTCATAGGGTAAATGTTGCTCTCGGTTATGAACACGTATTCAGCGCGTCAGGCAGGTACACTTTTGTATAAGTTGTACAAAGCAAGAAGAAATTCCACGAGTTGCCAACCTGTTGTCGCGTGTCTGCTTTTGAAAGCACCGTTCACAACATGAAGGCCACAGCTACCAACTTCGAGAATACGACGACCGTTGCTGGATTCACAAAGTTCTTATTTGATCTCACAGAGAAATTTTATATTTACATTTGGCCCATCCATAGAGACCTGAAAAATTTGATGGAGAGTCCATCTGTGGAAGTTTTAAAAGCGGACACCAATTCCTTTGCTCACGTGCACCCCAGAAAGCATGACGTCAAGTAGCGCATTTTCACGCTCTGCTCTGCATCCGACCAAAAGCGAACCAACATGTCCATTTGCTCTTTTTGTGCAACTTTGTTTAACGATTCCTCAAACATCACGACGAGGTGGGAGGCTTGGCTTACTTCTGACATGAGGTTCTCCTTGAAGAAGGGTGCGAGGCCATAGACAGTAGTATATCCTACCTTGCCATTGCCAAGGTGCATTTACTTAGCTGTAGCTGATGATGAGAACGTCAAAGGGAATAGAGAAGCCGATGCCGCGGCAGCACGGAGTGATGTATGCGTCATAACAGCGTCAAGGCACCACATCACTTCAGCATTTATGACCTCTAAGTCCCGCTGAAAGATATCCCTTGCTGTACGATCGGGTTAGACGTCCATCGCAGTAGTTGAAGCGCTTGAAGCATGCGCAGAAACTGACGGCACTGGCCCGGCACTGGTCACAACGGTGGTCGGCGGTGTCAAAAATGAGGCTACAGAGGCTGTCCCGGCATTGGTCACAACAGTGGCCGGTGGTGCCGAAAATAAGGCGACAGAGGGTGTCCCGGCTCCAGTAATGGACAGTCGGCGCTTCTTACTTTCAGCGTGATTTGTCACCGCTTTTCTTCCCATGTTGCTGAGCGAAAACTGCTTTCCGCATAGCGGACAGTACGCTGCGTTTGGGTCACTTTCGACGGGCCTTATCCAGGCTGCAAAACTCACAATGTTTCGCATTCGTCCAGTCCTGGATGAAAGTGCACTTGAAGGCCGTCATGCTTCACACGTAGCACACAGCTTGCTTGTGGCATCACAGCAGTCATTAAAACTAAGTAGGTTCAAAACAGCGCAGCTAAGTACAGACAGAATTTGTCGCTTTGCTAGTGTCGGCATATCGCGAAAAGGCGTGAAACTATTTCCGTTTCTCCCAAATCTGTGCCGCCTGCATCACGTGCGTGCGCCCCCTGTGGCAGAAATAGACGCTTCCATCAAGGAGATGCATAGGGAGGAAGAGTTCATTTGGGACCATCGCAAGTTCTGACAACATTTTCCGTCATATTGTTGGAGCTGTCGACTCGGAAACACGGGAAAACAAGGAGGCCGGTGACCATCGAACAGCACACTTGCAAACCGTACGAAGTGTGCGCTCTGCCGTCAGCCACAGCGCCGGGGAAGCACAGGAATGTGTCCGCTTTCGACGTAGTACGCTTTGAAATTGGAAGCGCCGCTGGCACCGCAAAGCTTTTTGCCACCTTGCTAGGATGCTCCACTTGACAGCACAACGTTGGAGGCCAGTGATTGCAGAGGAGAGGACGCATAAAGCCGCACTGGACAATCCGTCCAATGCCAGTCCTCATTGTTTACACAACAGCATTATCGTGACTTTAGTTCCTTTTATGTAGAAGTGCAGCTAATTTTCTTTGATATAAGCACAAATCCCCTGAGTTTTCCTCGAGTTTTTCTAGATTATCCAAATACCCTGAGAATTCTTGATTTTCATGGTTTTCCCGGTTGGCAGACACCCTGAAATCACCAGGGCAACATGGCGTTGACCCGCCATGTTGACAGCCTGACTCGCCGCTGGCGACGTTCAGATTTTTCGTAATTTCGGCAAGTTATCGGTCGATTTGCACTGTCAAAAGTGCAACGAGGTTAGAAGCAGTGTTTTATTGCGATGCAAGCCAATTATGGCGAGCGGCGAGCAAATTTTTAGACCCGCTTCCCCAAAGTCGTCTTCCCGATTTGTTAACGTAGCTCCTCGCGTCGAACACGCCTAAGGGTATGCGACCAGGCAGCAGCTCGGCAAACACCATTGTTCACACATGCAAGCGCGACCTGCCGGTCGCCTTCTCGTTTGAAGCGAAAACTCTCGGGAATGACGTTGTTCGCGTGCTTTCGAGTTTTTAGTCTGCTTTAGCCGATGTGAAACGGTTAGGCTTAGCGACGACTACGGCAGCCAGAGAGTAGCTCAGTTCGTTTACTGGCGCATCTGCGGTCAGCTTCGTTGCCGAAACCTCGGCTCTCTTGCTGATTGGTTCAGCAGTTTGTGGCTCGCAGTTGCAATGCTAGAAAATCGAGCACCGAGCAACTGGTCTGCGACTGTCGCATTTCGACCAGTGTGACCGTTTGTGACTGACGCTTTTTGACCAATACAGTCGCAGCCCATAATCGGAGGGACACTTCATTCGTGCTTTTTGGCACGTTTCATTGCCAGAAGTGCTCTTTGGACCTGTACACATTTCTTATTGTGTAAATAATTTGTGTATATTACCTCTCCCCCTATCCCCTCCTCCTGTCCCCTCACCTTTTTCATTTCATTTCTCCATTCTGCCTGCTATCCTTTACATCCGCTGCCCCAGCTCAGGTGCTTCAGTATCGATGGCAGTTGCCGGGGCTAGCAGAAATCTTTCCCTTATTTTTTATTATTATTTTAATAAAACCACTTACTACATACATGGAGTAACGCAATGGAGGGCTCCGGATAATTTTGACTACCTGTGTACAATCATGCATGGGTGCCTTGTGTTTCGCCTCCATCAAAACGCAGCCACAGCGTTCTACAGATCAGCAGTTGAGCACCCTAACCACTGATGGGCGTGAGTTATATCCAATGGGAAACCTTTATTACACCAGCTTTGCACAAGGTAACTCATTTCAAGGTGCAGTCATGAAATCAGTTATTTTTGCCTGATGTTTGCTAAAGACCATTGCTGTTATGTGGTGCTCATAGATTGCTACTGTTACCAATGCTTGTTCATTGGTAGCAGTAGAAACCTTCACACTTCTACAACAAGTAAAAATTTTTTTAACCTTACAAAGCAGTGGAATTTGCCCAAATTTGTGTGCTCGCGAAAACTTTGTTGTATCGAAACTGGAGTGAAACTACTTAACTAAACCAAGCGAAAACATACATGCATTTCAATGGAAGCAAAAAAACTGAAACGGAAAAAGTCTGTTGGATCGTGAACTTCGTTATATCGAGGTTCAACTGTATCCACACATTAGATGAAAGCAGAAATGCAATGTAAATGGTCACAGACATTACAAGCAATCAGACACTTCAAGTAGCAACATATTGTCAGCTGACAGCCTACCACACATTCCTTTGCCTACCACACATACCACACATTCCATACATACCACTGTCATGATCAATGCCCATATTCCCATGCTAGGAGAGACCCCACATTCTCCAACATTGACTGCCCTACCCCACACCAGCAAAGCAATGCACTCCAC
This sequence comes from Amblyomma americanum, assembly GCF_052857255.1. Lineage (NCBI taxonomy): Eukaryota > Metazoa > Arthropoda > Arachnida > Ixodida > Ixodidae > Amblyomma > Amblyomma americanum. The sequence goes on from NC_135499.1 coordinate 4,515,804, forward strand.
CATCTTGCAATGACCCAAAAGGCCTCCCATGCTCACCTGGACATCATACTTGGACTCTGAGTCAAGTGGCCCGACTAGAAATCGACCGGCTGCGTCCGACTGGGTTGTCACTTGCGGCTGGCGACCTGCCAGGTCACGAACCACAACTTGCACTCCTCTGAGTGGTGGACTGACCCGGCCATCCACAAAAAGGCCAATGCGCCCCTCAAAGTACGCCACCTCCTCTGCACAGTCGTCTCCACCAACGACGGGCAGCGCAGGTGGGCTGAACAGCAGTCGCCCCGACCGAGGCACCAGCTCTGCCGCTGCTCCTGGTGCCAGCATCAGGCTGAAGCGGTACAGGAATCGGCCGCCACCATGCTTGGTGGGCGCCTGGGGCACAACCTGGACAGCAGGCTCTCCAGAGATTGTGGCTGTCACTACCAGATCGGTGACGTTCTCATCGGCAATCACGACACCGCCTATAGAGTGCCTGCCAAGGGATGGACAGTGCACTCTCAATCAGTTCAAAGCACTTTATTTTACAGAGAAGGTTCAGGGCTAAAAGCTTGAATGGGCCTAGTCACCAATGGAACATGCATAAATTTGGTAAGTGTGTACAGTGGAAGAATATACAAAAATAACATAGTCAACAGACTTCAAAAGCCAAGCAGTACTTCAAATGCCACGGTACGAAACACTATTTGGTAGGAAGTTTGTGCCAACAGACTTCAAAAGCCAAGCAGTACTTCAAATGCCATGGGGTGAAACATTATTTGGTAGGTAGTTTGTGCACTGCATAGAAAGTCTAACAAATCAATGTAAAGGGGAGGATGCATGCTCCAATGCTAGGGGCATGCGAATAGTACTTGTTTGAGACCAAATCGAGTATGAAGTGTGACTGAACAGCATATAGTTTTAATGATATTTCATATTACTAATAAAAAGTTTTAATAATAATAATTGTAAGAATTCACTACTTGTGCGAATAGCTGTACAAAACAATTAATCGTATGAAACAGTGAAGCACTAGTAGCGACACTGCGGTGCTATGCTATATATTTTTTTTTTACAGAGTTACAGCTGTAGCTGTCACAATGTGAAAGACACAAAGTCAGTACTTTGTTCTGTGATCGTCACGTCATATATACAGGAAAATCATCTTTTGCCACATCTCAGTCCTGAGCATCAAGGCAGGGTTTCCTAAACCCTGTGTAAGCGTTGAAAACGTTCCTGCACAAACCGAGTGAGTCACAAACCAACAGCCTGCTCAGCATGCTGTGCATGGGCTGCTGTACAAGAAAACTGCAGCGCATTTAACTCAAAATTCATGCCAAGTATTCAAAAACTATTCACAAACTTGAGGAAATATTCGAAGTTTCAAACAATATCGGACACGCATTATTTGACTCGTTAAGAGAATAAAAAACGCGCCAAATAATAATCAGTGATTCGTTCAGCGAATCAAATAGGAGGATATCCGATTCGCTATTGGAAAAGCGCGAATATTCACACACCCCTATTCGATGCGCTTTGTGCAACCATTATGCTGATTTGTGAATGCGACATTCTAAGCAGCACACAAACTTTTTACCAAACAGCAATTTTAAAAATTCCCTTTTGATAAATGCTTCTTGTTCATGATTAAACTGCGCGAAAAAAACAGGGACAAAAGGCAAGAAAACACGTACACACACAGAGCGCAGAACTTCCAACTTTTATTCGAAAAACGCTTTCGAGCATTCCTTTTAAATGAAGCCACCTACCCCACGACCCCAATCCAACACAGCAGATAAGTTTAACAGTTTTTTAGAGCCAATCTGGAGAACCAGTCTAAAAAATCCCAAAAGTATGCGTGCCAAAACACCCTTGATACCTACATAAAAGGAGAGAGGAAGATAAAACCTGACGGTGAAACCAAAACTTCAAAGAGAACGAAAATGAAGACGGCCTAACCACGTATTACGAGCGAAAAAACTTACTAAGCAAAGGAATGAGACGTGAAATCAACAGTAACAACGGTAAAAGATGAAGGTGCAAGCACTAAAAAGTAGGCAGAAAAGCATACAAAACGAAACCATATGAATGATACAAAAGATTAACAACGAGGCTAATACCATGAAACCGAGAGTGAATTATGAAAACAACAACAATTCACTTTCGGTTTCATGGTATTAGCCTCGTTGTTAATCTTTTGTATCCTTCATATGGTTTCGTTTTGTATGCTTTTCTGCGTACTTTTTAGTGCTTGCACCTTCATCTTTTATCGTTGTTACTGTTGATTTCACGTCTCATCCCTTTGCTTAGTAAGTTTTTTCGCTCGTAATACATGGTTAGGCCGTCTTCGTTTTCGTTCTCTTTGAAGTTTTGGTTTCACCGCCAGGTTTTATCTTCCTCTCTCCTTTTATCTAGGTATCAAGGGTGTTTTGGCACGCATACTTTTGGGGTTTTTTAGACTAGTTCTCCAGATTGGCTCTAAAAAACTGTTAAACTTATCTGCTGTGTTGGATTGGGGTCATGTCACGTGGTGGGTGGCTTCATTTAAAAGGAATGCTCGAAAGCGTTTTTCGAATAAAAGTTGGAAGTTCTGCGCTCTGTGTACGTGTTTTCTTGCCTTTTGTCCCTGTTTTTTTCGCGCAGTTTAATCATGAACGAGTAGCACCAACTAGCCCGCCAGAAAACCCTTCTTGATAAATGCTACGAAGTTAAACAAAGAAAATGAGAAAATTGCAGCCCTTTACAGCCTTTCTCATGAAGATGCCGCAAGAAGAGTCATCGTGAGGAGCAAAACTGCAAACCAGGACGGGACTGAGGCAGGCGACAACACAGGGCGGTACTGACAACTGAACCGCCCTGTGTTGTCGTCTGCCTCAGTCTCGTCCTGTTTTGCGGTTTTGCTCCTCATGATGTCCTACCAACTGGCCCTACAACCAAGTCCTTCTGAAAAGAGTCAAAAGGACAACCAGAAACAAAACCACACTGAGAAATAAGTGTAGGCAAAAACACCTAGCAAACATTCACAGCAAACCCCTTACTCGAATTTGTGAGATCTGTAGAGTACCTCACTGGCGAGAGTATGTGCAAGCACGAAATACATTACAGGAAATCTGTAGCACACTAAGATGGATTCCTTCCACTGGTTCGATGGGCAGTGCTGGTGTTGAACCAAAAATCATGCTGTGGCATTCGTCAAAACACACAGAGTGATGGACTGTTAGCAGCACTCTTCTCTTGCCGGTGTGCCGCGTGGTGTTGCCCCTTGCTAGGACACATCCGAACAGAACCTTGACGAAGTTGCTGCGGATTTCGTGGAGAGAGGATCACCATAACAAACACAAACCTGCACATCAGTGCCCCGCAGTGCATGCTTGCGTTCATGCCAAGCTGCTTACTTTAGTGTGTTGGTGGATGCCATTCAGACACACCCCGGCACCATGAGAGGTGGTGCAATCACGCTCACGGCCCCTTGCACTCACTTCCACTCAATCACTCATGTCCTCACACTCACTTATTCGCACTCACAACCACTCACTCACGCTCATAACTGCTCAATCACACTCGCAACCATTAACTCACGATAATGTCCACTCACTCACATTCACGGTCACTTACTCTTTCCCTAAGAGAGCAATTGCAGAGGCTAGTTAGTAGTTCATCGAAATAAAATTAAAATGTAGTTGAAAGTTTGCGTTTCTTCTGTCGTCCTTAACGTGTGTCTTGTTTGTTTAAGTCCAGCGCGGTTCCAACCAGATATTGTTTCCCTGTTTGCTGACAACGAAGGTGATGAGAGATTTACTGCCGCGGTCGATTGTGCTCGCGGCTCCGCTGGCATAAGCTGGGTCGCACAAATGTGGTGATGAGCTGCTCGGGGCTCTGTTGGCCTCTTTGGACAATTTTCATAGTTTTGATGCTCGAAGGAAGTGGTCACTGATCACGCATATTCCATGTCCTGAACCAATCTTACGCACCTGTGCTCCCACACTTGCTGCTGAGACTGAGTACATGTTTAGTGTCACCCTAAAAAGCTTAGACACATTTTTGAATGGCGTCCATAGGCGTGTGCAGGGTTCTCCATGAGAAGAAGCTAAGCTTCAAAAAGGCGCCCCCTACCCCCACCTCCCGCCCCCCCCCACCCCCAAACCTCCTCTTACTTAGGCCCCTACGGTTTATATGAAGCACAAAGATGAAGAATAATTATAAAACCATTATAATCATTAAACCATTATTAAAGATTGATTGCGAACTTTTCACTCCAAAGTGCCCTCCAATAGTCATGTCCGCATCTGATGTATCAATAACTGTGCAATAGGCTATCACATGCTCGCTGTCCTGTTTGCCTTCAGATATCAGTAGCAGAAAGTTTGTTGTTGAAAAAGTTGAATGCTGAACAGCTAGCTTGTGCCCGTGTGCCCTTTGAAGGACAGAAAAAAATGTCAGCAATTTGCATACCATTTCCCATAATCTGAACATAAAAACATCAAACACCGTATGTTGACTGCAAGGTGTACTGTACCAAATTCCACTCTCATGTGGACGACAGTATGCAAGACAAAGTGGTCGCTGCCTAAATGACTGCATTCGTGAGCATAATCACAATGTAAGCAATAAGAACATAGAAGACTGAGAACTAGTGAAACATTGCAGCGCATGTAAAAATTGCAGGCTGTTCCTCGGCAAGTGTTTTTTAGTTAGGAGAAGCATGGACAAGTGTACTCGTGAACTCACTGAAGCAGAAAAAATAGCCAGATTAGGATGTGCTTGTGTAAGCACCCCTTCTGTCAGACTTTTTAAAAAAGAGATTGCCTACCTACATTCGCGCTCATATGGCAATGTTGCACGTATAAATTGTTGCGCATCTTTTCCATTAGAGTTGCTGGAAGTTAGCGCTGTATGTGTCCACTCGTTCACCGGTCCCTTGCCTTGTTGCACTATTGTTCAGGAGTATGAATGAACAAGCCCAAATTTCAATATCACTCAAGGTGATGCTTCTCAGCCTGCAGAGGCGTGTAAGCTAGTGGAGCAATACCTGAAATCGCACAACTGCGGTGCTTGTTAAACAATATATACCACTGTCGCAGTAGTGCACCCCTGGCTTCTCTACTTAGTTACTCGACTGAGCGCAGCTTGCATTTAACAGCCAGCTGGCTATGCTTTGCATGCTAAAAATACTGACCTTTCTGCAGTTAAAACCGAAATAAAAAACTGAATTTGGCGGACATTTATTGTTTTCTTCTCCGGTTTACACTGAGAAGTCCAAACCCGAGTATATAAGAATTAAGTTCGAACTGTACGTGCAACCAATCAAAAAGGGTGCGACCAATTAGGCTGCCACCTCATATCCACTATACGTGGGCTCGGAGACCGTGCCACGGTGCAGTCTGCTAACCGCTTCCCTTTCGCCATGCAGATGGTCGTCTGTATAACCAGCAAGCTGCTGATTCCTGCCCTGGCTTGTGCATCTCTGGGTGCCTCATCAGGACGGGCCTCCCCCTGCCTCGAAGATGGGGCGGCCATATGCCAGCCCTTTCCCGGTTTCAACTCATTGCCATTTCTGTCAATGTTATTGCCAGAACTTGAGCTGCCTGTCCTCGAACTACCCTGGAAAGACTCATCGCCATCAAGAAGAGCCATTCCACCAGCCATAAAGGAGGAGCCATCGTCGATGCAGAGGCTGTACCATGGAGCAGTTTGCTAACCACTTCCCTTTCGTCATGCAGGTCAGTCAAGCATACGCACTCTATGGAAAAAAATCTAGCAGTTACTTCTTGGTACAGCTCCCAAGCCCACAGTGTTGTGTCGCTATAGCTTCCGAGTGTCCCCATGTTGTCCGCCTGTTACAAACCCTATCCGGTGATGTACAAACAAATCCTGGCCCCACTGACCTAGATACTGTCCTGACCGAATTGCAAAAACTAACCGCGGGCCAAGCTCTACTTGTGGAAGAGAGAAAGGACCTGAAAGTACAGCTGACAACAACAAACAAAACAATAAACGACCTTAACAAGCGCATGATTGACCTAGAGGCCCACTATCAGACTCCCATGCCCCTGCGCGATGACATAGTAACCCTGCACACGACCTCAACTGAAACAGCTTGCCTTGTTTCAGAGTTAGAGGCTTGCATTGATGATGCTGAAAACCAGTCACGCCATTGAAATCTGATCTTTTATGGAATCCCTGATACCACTACTAATGAGACATCTGCTCAGTCTGAGGAACTACCATATAAACATGTGTAAAGGCTGCACCCTGTTTTCCCGAAAGAAATATTTTTAAAAAAGACCCATGTAAGGGCTGCACTCAAACTTTCCATGACCCACGCGGGAATAGGCTTCGAAATGTATGCACCATAGTCTTCGCAATCAGCACCGGCTGCAAACAACGGTGCACTTGATCGCAGAGGCCACGCTCGAGCACACGAGCTTCCAAGTGCCGCCCATGGACGGCACCTGAGGCCGCAGGTCATTATCATCATCGTGAACTTTTTCTTCTGCCACGAGCTCCTGCTATCCATATCGCCATCAGTATTACCAGCTCCAGCTTTTTGTGGCTGTCAAAGGCACGGGAGTTGTAGTAGCATTGTGTTAGTTCCCCGTAGTTGTGGTTTTTGTGTGCTGCCGCCGAGCGCTGCAATTTTAGCACGATGGGCAAGTGCCTTAATAGCTACATGGCTGGGAGTTCGCTCTCGAACACAGCAAGCATGCGGTGGGCAGGAAATACGAGGTGGCCGAGAAGTGCGTCCGACGATGGTGCAACCAAAAATGTGCACTGAGGAGCACAAGCTGTAGAAAGCGCGCTTTCTGAGGCAAGCCGTCCAAGCTTCCCGAAATGGAAGAAGAGCTGCTCTGTTATGTGATGGAAGTGCGGAACAGCGGCTACGTGTTGACAACGAACATGCTGCAAGACTTCTTGTGGGATGAGCATGCACCAGAGCACAGCACCAGCTCGGAGACGAAATACTCCGCGAGTGACGATTGACGCAGAATAAATGCTGCTCATTCCCTGTTTGGTGTGTTTTTACTCAAACGGAAAAAAATTTTTTTTCAAACATCATGCATATGGGCCGCACCCTGAAAATTGGCCCTCGAATCTGGAAAAAAAAATGCGGCCCTTACACGCATTTATACAGTAGTCATCCAGATTGGTCGTGAAAACTTACAACTGATATTAACCTGACAGATATAGAACGGGCAAATCGTTTAGGCAAACACTTAGATGATCGGAATCGCCCAATAATGGTAAAACTCATGCACTGGAAAACGAAAGATGCTCTTCTATCAAGTGGCCGACTGCTGAAAGGAACAAAATAAAGTATCGAATAAGACTTCACTGGCCCTGTTCAAAAAGCAAGAAAACGTCTACTTTCCTTTCCTAAATACAAATCGGTAGCTTATTCTCTGCGATACAAAACCTTGTGCATCGGGCCAACACTGTACATTTTCGACGAAGCATCTAACTCACAGAAATTGAGTAGCAATAATCTCGCCCCTTAAGAGTAAAGAACAAACCCACACCCACTTCCAGATGTCGCATTTCGTTTTCCACAACTTACACTAACGTCCACAGTTGTCTTTCAAAGCAAGAGCTCGTGTCTATCATTATTTCATGAACAGGCAGCAACTTGCTCTTTCTAACAGAAACCTGGCTATGCAATGACACCACTGATACTGAAGTTTTGGCTGACCTACCTGACTTCCTAGTTTATCAAATTGACCGTGAAGGATCAAGCGGTGGTGGTGCTCTCATAGTAGTTCAAGTCAAGTTTATTTTTCTTTTCGTCAAAAAGAAAGGGGCCAGGACTAAAAGCTGTGAAAGACAGCTTGACAAGGCTCTGGCCCCCTACCAAATTTTATGTACTGCGGTAAATGTCAAATCTAAGCTCAAAATAATCTGGTTACTGTATCACGCATCACCAAAAGCAGTGGTACTGGGAGTCTGCTACGGGCCTTCCCATTCCACTCCCAACTTTTGCAACGAGCTCAATAACTTAATTCAACTCACCCAAATGCCTCCATCTTCTTCAATAGTAGGTCACACAGAGGAAAGGAACTTTACTGAAAGCTGTTTGAACACAATTTAACACAATTAGTGTCACAACCAATGCTGGTCAGGCCTGAATTCGAAACCATTCTGGATCTTATTCTGACTAATAACTGTGATGCCGTCCTATCCGTTATATATCTTCAAGGAATTAACGACCACAATGTCATTCATGCCACCTTCTCTTTTCCTGCAACACCAAATAGGACTCAAAAGAAAACTAGAACAGCTTACGAAAGAGGCAATTATGATGCAATAAATCATGGACTTGATACCTTCTTTCCTAAGCTCGAAACTGCATATCACGGCAAATCGATACAGGAGAACTGTGCAATGTGTAAGAATAAGCTAAATGATTTGGCTAAAAATATATATGAACCATCAACATCCGTACCAGCAACCAAGAACCACGGTTTACAAAATACTAAAAAAAAAAAACTAGAAAATAAAAACGAGTATTGGGCGGCTAAAAAAAATGACAACTCACTTTGATGGCAAACTTTCTACAAAGGTGAAGATGAATGTTTGACTGTGATCCGCAGTGCAAAGCGTTCATTTTATGCTACTACACTTCCAAATTTGTTGCATACTAACCCGAGATGGTTTTAGCAAGAAATAAACCCTCACCCAACGTGCGCTATTATTCTCAACAATGACTTACAAGAAGTGCCGGCGCTTTCAATTCTGCAATTCCGCATTGGCTACCGTTTCCACGAAAGAAATCGAAACGCCCTTTTCTTTTCCTTTTTTTCAATATGGAAGGTACCATGCCAAGCATCACATTTTATGAAGACGGAATTTCGTACATAATCCAGATGACTAAACTATCATCATTACCATTTGGCATTGATGGTACCATTAACTCTAAAATTTTAAGGAACACGAGACACATGGTTGCTTCACACTTGTCATTGCTGTTCTTACGGTCATTTTCTTCAGAAACCATGCCAGATGATTGGAGGAAAGTGGAAAAGGTCATTCCAGTCTACAAAAAAGGTGACAGAAACTCTGCAATAAATTATTGGCCTATCTCACTAACACACATGCACTGCAAAATCATAGAACATGTCATCTACTCTAAAATTATTTCTTTTTTAGACTACAACAGCTTTTCTCATCCCTTGCAGCATGGGTTCCGCAAAGGGTTCTCCTGTGAAATCCAATTAGCTCTTTTTGTTCACGACTTGTATACTAGCACGGACACTAATGTGCAAACTGATGCAATCTATCTGAATTTCGCGAAAGCCTTTGACAAAGTATCTCACCAGCGCTTGCTACTAAAACTTCAACTGCTGCACCTGGACCCTAACGTTATATGTGTATACAGGAATTTTTGTCTAATCGCACACAAATGGTATTGGTCAACAACATTTTATCTAGCCTCCTCCCCAGTAACTTTTGTCGTGCCACAAGGATCTGTCCATGGTCCTCTGTTGTTTTTAATATACGTTAATGATTTACTTCAACGTATCGCTTCTAATATGTGCATGTTTGCAGACGACTGCACCACTTACCACACAATCAATAACACATCTGACCAATCTTCTTTCCACAACAATCTAATCAGCGTTTCGAATGGTGAAAAAATCCTTTAATGACGATAATTGCCGACAAATGTCAATGCATATCCCTTTCACCGGAGCAGCCCTTTTTCCTTCCCTTACACAATTCTTAAAACACCTCTAGAACTGGTGCAGTCTTACAAATACCTAGGTAAAACCCTATCTCATAATCTGTTTTGGAGCACACACGTCACTAACAGTATTTACATAGCTAACAGAACCTTAAGTTTTTTGAAACGAAATCTGCAAAACGCACAACTTGGAACCCGCACCACGCATATCTCGCCAACGCATTAAGATCAGTTCAAAATCGTACTGTTAGATTTATTCATGCATTGTACTCGTATAACAGCAGCGTGTCATATCTAAAAGCGGAATCCGGTTTATGAACACTTTTATGTCGACGTCGCACTTCCAGCCTTTCACTGTACCACAAGCTCTTTTTGTCATCCCTTAATCAAGCGCCATGTATCACAGCAGCAGCACGCATATCTTATCGAACCAGCCATCAACTTCAAGCAGTGCGCCCACGCGCCCAGACCATCACTTTCACTGCCTCATTTTTCTCTGAACCGCCACCGACTGGGACAGCCTTCCCTACGAAATCACTGCTATTACCTGCCCATCTTCCTTTTTGCAACTTGTATTTGACCTTTTTTTTTCAATGATTATTTACTGCGATCCTTACTGCATGTATAAGAAACCACCCCTTATGTAATGCCCCTATGGGGGACTTACATAAAGCAATAAACTGAACTGAACTGAAAATCATCGTAACGTTTCGTCACCATCGGCACGAAACAATCAATTCTGGAGCAGATTAAAACATTAAATACTACCACTTTGGCTATCTCCTTAGCATCAAGGCATCGCATTGTTTGATGCTCTGCATGCAAAAAATAAAAACCACATGCTTGATTTGCGCTGCAGGGTTCCTTCAAGTACAGGACAGGAACAAGAACCTCTGGCGTTGCTGAAAAACGCGCTTGGTTTCTGTGTCATCACTGGGCTTGAGCAGAGCGTGTGCAGTTCAAGGACCGGGGAAAGTAGGTCAGGCTCTTCGCATGGGTGCGACCCAATAAAAAAATTACGACCAGAGCAAAGCTCTACAGTGCACACACACGAGCACAGAAGAAACCCAACAGTCCACCGCAATACTCGAGATCCCACCTTACGCTAGTTACTGCGGAGAAGCGGATGGTCGTTTCAGCAGCAAGCATTGGAACACTGAGCTCGAGCTGTGTAGGAGGCGTGACAAGAGACTAGCAGTGGAAATGCGAAATTTGGTCAAAAGTTCTAACACAATTTGTAGCGGCTCATTGCACTCGCAAAGGGCCTGTGCCCATGCCAAGGATGAACTAGTAAGGTGAACAGCAACCAAAAAGAAAAAGCAGAATCCTCAGATTCAGATTCCAAAATCGCCGGCATGATTCCTTATGCTGCATCGAGCTTCCTCGGCAGGGAATATTTGCTTCTTTCAGCTGCCAACAGCATGAAAATAGCTAAGCAGATACTGCCTTCGCGAAATACACGAGACAAACTTCGCTGTCGCATCTAGCCGCCGCTAACATCCACTCACCACTCACGTCAACTTAGATCCGCTCACTCTCACTCAAGACCAGCCAAACTCGTATCCACTCACTTGTACTCACACTCACAACCATTTACGCATGCTCAAACTCATGAACCCCTACACTCATGACCACCCACACTCGCATCCACTCACTTCTACTCACACGCACAACCATTAACACATGCTCAAACTCATGAACACCTAAACTCACATCCACTCACTCACACTCAAGACCACCCACACTCGCATCCACTCACTTCTACTCACACTCACAACCATTTACGCATGCTCAAACTCATGAACACCTACACTCACATCTACTCACACGCACAACCATTTACGCATGCTCAAACTCATGAACACCTACACTCACAACCACTCACTCACACTCATGACCACCCACACTCGCATACACTAACTTCTACTCACACTCACAACCATTTACACAGGCTCAAACTCATGAACACCTACACTCACAACCACTCTCACTCATGACCAGCCAAACTCGCATCCACTCACTTCTACTCACACTCACAACCATTTACGCATGCTCAAACTCATGAACACCTACACTCACATCCACTCACTCACACTCATGACCACCCACACTTGCATCCACTCACTTCTACTCACACACACAACCATTTACGCATGCTGACTCATGAACACCTACACTCACATCCTCACTTCTACTCACACGCACAACCATTTATGCATGCTCAAACTCATGAACACCTACACTCACATCCACTCACTCACACTTATGACCACCCACACTTGCATCCACTCACTTCTACTCACACTCACAACCATTTATGCATGCTCAAACCCATGAACACCTACATCACATCCACTCACTCACGCTCATGACCACCCACACATCCACTCACTTCTACTCACACTCACAACCATTTACGCATGCTCAAACTCATGAACACCTCCACTCATATCCACTCAATCACACTCATGACCACCCCCACACGCATCCGCTCACTTCTACTTACACTCAACCATTTACGCATGCTCAAACTCATGAACACCTACACTCACATCCACTCACTCACACTCATGACCACCCACACTCGCATCCACTCACTTCTACTCACAACCATTTACGCATGCCCAAACTCATGAACACCTACACTCACATCCACTCACTCACACTCATGACCACCCACACTCGCATCCACTCACTTCTACTCACTCACAACCATTTCGCATGCTCAAACTCATGAACACCTACACTCACATCCACTCACTCACACTCATGACCACCCACACTCGCATCCACTCACTTCTACTCACACGCACAACCATTTACACATGCTCAAACTCATGAACACCTACACTCACATCCACTCACTCACACTCATGACCACCCACACTCGCATCCACTCACTTCTCACACTCACAACCATTTACGCATGCTCAAACTCATGAACACCTACACTCACATCCACTCACTCACACTCATGACCACCCACACTCGCATCCACTCACTTCTACTCACTCACAACCATTTCGCATGCTCAAACTCATGAACACCTACACTCACATCCACTCACTCACACTCATGACCACCCACACTCGCATCCACTCACTTCTACTCACACGCACAACCATTTACACATGCTCAAACTCATGAACACCTACACTCACATCCACTCACTCACACTCATGACCACCCACACTCGCATCCACTCACTTCTCACACTCACAACCATTTACGCATGCTCAAACTCATGAACACCTACACTCACATCCACTCACTCACACTCATGACCACCCACACTCGCATCCACTCACTTCTACTCACTCACAACCATTTCGCATGCTCAAACTCATGAACACCTACACTCACATCCACTCACTCACACTCATGACCACCCACACTCGCATCCACTCACTTCTACTCACACGCACAACCATTTACACATGCTCAAACCCATGAACACCTACACTCACATCCACTCACTCACACTCATGACCACCCACACTCGCATCCACTCACTTCTCACACTCACAACCATTTACGCATGCTCAAACTCATGAACACCCACACTCACATCCACTCACTCACACTTATGACCACCCAAACTTGCATCCACTCATTTCTACTCACACACACAACCATTTACGCATGCTCAAACTCAAGAACATCTACACTCATGACCACCCACACTCGCATCCACTCACTTCTACTCACACACACAACCATTTACGCATGCTCAGACTCATGAACACCTACACTCACATCCTCACTTCTACTCACACGCACAACCATTTATGCATGCTCAAACTCATGAGCACCTACACTCACATCCACTCACTCACACTTATGACCACCCACACTTGCATCCACTCACTTCTACTCACACTCACAACCATTTATGCATGCTCAAACTCATGAACACCTACACTCACATCCACTCACTCACACTCATGACCACCCACACTTGCATCCACTCACTTCTACTCACACACACAACCATTTACGCATGCTGACTCATGAACACCTACACTCACATCCTCACTTCTACTCACACGCACAACCATTTATGCATGCTCAAACTCATGAACACCTACACTCACATCCACTCACTCACACTTATGACCACCCACACTTGCATCCACTCACTTCTACTCACACTCACAACCATTTACGCATGCTCAAACCCATGAACACCTACATCACATCCACTCACTCACGCTCATGACCACCCACACTCACATCTACTCACTTCTACTCACACTCACAACCATTTACGCATGCTCAAACTCATGAACACCTACACTCACATCCACTCAATCACACTCATGACCACCCCCACACGCATCCGCTCACTTCTACTTACACTCAACCATTTACGCATGCTCAAACTCATGAACACCTACACTCACATCCACTCACTCACACTCATGACCACCCACACTCGCATCCACTCACTTCTACTCACAACCATTTACGCATGCCCAAACTCATGAACACCTACACTCACATCCACTCACTCACACTCATGACCACCCACACTCGCATCCACTCACTTCTACTCACTCACAACCATTTCGCATGCTCAAACTCATGAACACCTACACTCACATCCACTCACTCACACTCATGACCACCCACACTCGCATCCACTCACTTCTACTCACACGCACAACCATTTACACATGCTCAAACTCATGAACACCTACACTCACATCCACTCACTCACACTCATGACCACCCACACTCGCATCCACTCACTTCTCACACTCACAACCATTTACGCATGCTCAAACTCATGAACACCCACACTCACATCCACTCACTCACACTTATGACCACCCACACTTGCATCCACTCATTTCTACTCACACACACAACCATTTACGCATGCTCAAACTCAAGAACATCTACACTCATGACCACCCACACTCGCATCCACTCACTTCTACTCACACACACAACCATTTACGCATGCTCAGACTCATGAACACCTACACTCACATCCACTCACTCACACTTATGACCACCCACACTTGCATCCACTCATTTCTACTCACACACACAACCATTTACGCATGCTCAAACTCAAGAACATCTACACCCATGACCACCCACACTCGCATCCACTCACTTCTACTCACACACACAACCATTTACGCATGCTCAGACTCATGAACACCTACACTCACATCCTCACTTCTACTCACATGCACAACCATTTATGCATGCTCAAACTCATGAGCACCTACACTCACATCCACTCACTCACACTTATGACCACCCACACTTGCATCCACTCACTTCTACTCACACTCACAACCATTTATGCATGCTCAAACCCATGAACACCTACATCACATCCACTCACTCACGCTCATGACCACCCACACATCCACTCACTTCTACTCACACTCACAACCATTTACGCATGCTCAAACTCATGAACACCTCCACTCATATCCACTCAATCACACTCATGACCACCCCCACACGCATCCGCTCACTTCTACTTACACTCAACCATTTACGCATGCTCAAACTCATGAACACCTACACTCACATCCACTCACTCACACTCATGACCACCCACACTCGCATCCACTCACTTCTACTCACAACCATTTACGCATGCTCAAACTCATGAACACCTACACTCACATCCACTCACTCACACTCATGACCACCCACACTCGCATCCACTCACTTCTACTCACACTTGCAGCCATTTACACATGCTCAAACCCATGAACACCTACACTCACATCCACTCACTTCTACTCACACTCACAACCAATTATGCATGCTCAAACACATGAACACCTACATCACATCCACTCACTCACGCTCATGACCACCCACACTCACATCCACTCACTTCTACTCACACTCACAACCATTTACGCATGCTCAAACTCATGAACACCTACACTCACATCCACTCAATCACACTCATGACCACCCCCCCACGCATCCACTCACTTCTACTCACACGCACCATTTACACATGCTCAGACTCATGAACACCTACTCACATACACTCGCTTCTACTCACAAGCACAACCATTTATGACCACCCACAGTCGCATCCACTCACTTCTACTCACACTCGCAACCATTTACACATGCTCAAACCCATGAACACCTACACTCACATCCACTCACTCACACTCATGACCACCCACACTCGCATCCACTCACTTCTACTCACACTCACAACCATTTACGCATGCTCAAACTCATGAACACCTACACTCACATCCACTCACTCACACTCATGACCACCCACACTCGCATCCACTCACTTCTACTCACACTCGCAGCCACTCACTCACACTAACAGAAGTGAGTGAGAGTGAGGCGATACAAGTGCACTCATATCGCCTAAATGTTTGCTTGAATGTGTGAGAATGTGAGCTGAAAGCAGTGCAAGTGTATAAATGAAGAATTTTGTGATTGTGTTTATAACACCATTGCAGCAGCAGTCACACTCGTTGCCACGCTACACATCAGATTGGAGTAGTCAATTGGAGGCACACGCCTCTTCCTGTTACACTGCAGGCACTCTTCACCAACCCTGTTGCTCGCGCATGTCAGCTACAGGTGCAGGTGCAGGGATCAGACAGAAAATTGGGCATGGCAGCCATTGAACTGCCTTTAATGGCAATGGGCATGCCGCTTGTCCCGTGTCCTTGCTGTGCTCCATTGTTTTGTGCTGCTTTTGAATACTAACTGTCGTGTTGACAATTGGTGTGATAATACAAAAGCAAAAACTGTGGAGACATATTTTCCAATGGAGTCGTTGGCGCTGGTCTGCGGCTTGTTGTCAAGTGCATTCACTCCATACGTCGTTTGTTGGCTTTTTCATGTTTACCGTCATGATTTTAGGATTTTTTACTTTCTTTCCTAGCTGTGTTAATTGTTGGCTTTTCCAGTGTTTTTGGCGTTTTTACTTCCCCTTCCTTGTTTTCATGTATTTGTGCCGTGTTGGTGTTGGCTATCATTGTTCATCAAGTTTTTCATCATGTGTAATGTCATATTTTTAGCAATCTGTTTTCCCTTCCAGGTGGCTCTAGGTTTGGCTTTTTGTGCTTGGTTGACCTTGTTGTATAAGACTGAGCTGCGCGAAATATTTTACCTGACTTGGTTTCCTTTGTAAGAAGATATCTTATATTTTGCCTTGTTCTGATTCTGTATTTTCCTTCTTAGTCACATGAGGTCTTGCCCTCACTTTTTCGTACCTGAAATTTTTGTCATGCTTTGCTTGGTTTTTGATTTGATTTTTCGTGGTCACGTGGCCTGATAGAGCTTTTCTAAGTAACAGCGAAAGTTGGGTGAGTTGGTTGAAGTTCATATTTGAAAACAGTGCACACAGCAGACGGGGAAAGCACAGGACGAAGTGACAACACAGCGCCGTCGTTTCATCCTGTGCTTTCCCCGTCTGTTGTTTGCGCTGTTTTCAAATATGCACTTCTTAAATACTGGCCCGCCTCGTCTTTCAAAATAAAGGTTGATAGTTCAGCTCCTCATCCCGTCGTACTTCTTGTTCTTGTGCCTCGTCCTTAATGCGCTGCTAGCATGGACCCTAACCAACTAGCCCAACAACAAGTATTGCCGAACTATTGGTCATGAAAATGTGCAAGTTCCTATGAAGTGCGTGATGATTCCTCAACAAGGTCCAAAATATCATGCAAGTCTGGTTGGCTACTTAGTGTGCTCTTGAGGACACTACTGATGCAGGGAGGCATAGCAGCACCGTCTGCATCCCAAGCTAGGAGTCAATCTCAGTGCTTGTCCATGTCATACCTTCATCTTTTGTCCCATCTGTGAGCAAAAATCTTCAGCTGCACACCTGGTAGCAGCATGAAGCTCCATCCCCGTTTGATGTTCCACTGATGCATGCGATATATAGGGCAAGCCTAAGTGAAGACACAAATATGCAGACCCACCTGATAAACTTGACAAGCACTGCCACGCAAGTGCGCTCCCGGGTTCTCAAACACAACCATCTCTTTAGGCACAGAGAAATCATGGAGGCATACCACATACACGACAGCCAAAATCCAAGCGTCAGCCAACCTTCAGTGGCCATGGTCGATTGCGAGTTTCATTTTCTAGCATCTGCCTGTCATTGTCAAAGATACAGATTCCTTTGTTTAGTTGAACCTTCCTTTTCCATGCAATGAGTGACACATGCTGCACATGGTCCTCCAGGGAAGATGGGATTTCATCCCTGGCATCAAACATGGACTCAGCCAAACAGTATGACTCTTTTCGAGGCAGACCTTTAACACCGAACTTTCACATGTTAAAAATGCAGTACTAAAATAATTTACTTTGCGTACAAAAGAGACCATCCTGGCACAGCAACAGATTGAGGCAGAATCCATGTTTTCGGCCCAACACTAGTCAAGCCACACAAGAAACCATTGTTACCGGCATTCCCACGATGCATGACATACGTGTGGCATACGTGCTCTTTAAGAAACTTGCATAGATGGTGGCGGCCTTTTTCCTTCTAGATAACACTGAGAAACTGTTCCTGTTCATTGTCATGCTTGCGCCGTGCATATAAAGCACCATGAACATTGATGTAATACACAGAATTGGCAATGCTGCAACAGGGGGACCGCCTGCACTCCAGCCTAACTGAACTCGCACACCCCAAGGGAGAACGAGAAGGGGCTCCTACCTGGCCACAGAGAGGACAATGGTGCCAGGCCGAGATGTGTCAAAGTGCAGCTCTTTCTCACGGAACTCGTGGCATCCAACTGGTCGGAGGGTGTACACCCCAGGATTAGGCAGACAATGCTGGGACGAGCCCGCAAGGACATCCAGGTTGAGGGAGGTGCCGTCAGTATGCACCGCCTCCAGGTGCGTCGCGTGGCTCGACACGACGCTGGCTCTAAAGCCCACCTGCCGCAGTGTCACGTTGGAGACAGCCACGTCCACGGTGTGCGCCATGCCACCCTCGTGCTCCCAGCACCAGTCGGGGCAGTCTACCCAAAGCCAGTACCGGCCAACGGCCAAGCCGGCAAAGCGAAAGCTGCCGTCTGGCTGTACCTCGGCCGTCTCCTCGGGCGAACTGGCGATGCGCAGAGACACTCGCAGGCCCGAGCCGCACTCCCTGAGGCAACTCACCGTGCCCTGGATCTCGGCCCTGAACCGGGTGAATGCTGGCGCCCTGTTGGCGGGAACGTCCAGCGCCAGCTCGCTGGGGACGAAGCGCAGCCCTTCTTCTTCCTTGCTGACGAAGGGCCGGAGAACATAGCGGCCGGCCCTGAGGGACACGCAGAACTTGCCGGAGGAATCAGAGACTATCGCCAATGGTGCCTGGGCCCCTTCGATAACGATTCTCCGTGCAGCACCCTCTATGGTGCCACACACCTCAAACTGGGAAACCACCATGGCAGGCAGCTCGGGAGTGTTAGGTGACACGCGCACGGGGAAGGGGTCGAAAGTCATGCTGGGGGCCCTGACTTGCAGGACGTACTGTCTTGCCTTCATGTTCTCCAAGTGGAAGGCACCTGTGTCGTCCGTGGTCGCAACCTTGCTGCCGTCCAAGAAGACTTCGGCTTGAGGCACGCCGGGTCCGTCTTCAAAGACTCGCACCCAACCACTCACGCTGAAGCCCCGCACCTGTTAGGAAACTAGACAAATTACTCCAGCTGCCACGGGCTGCAAGTAATGTGTGCAGGGGACGAGGGGGCAACACTGCTTTGCCCCCATTGTATACACCACATTGATTTGGTCACCAGTGTGCGACGCAAACTCGC
This sequence comes from Amblyomma americanum, assembly GCF_052857255.1. Classification (NCBI taxonomy): domain Eukaryota; kingdom Metazoa; phylum Arthropoda; class Arachnida; order Ixodida; family Ixodidae; genus Amblyomma; species Amblyomma americanum. The sequence goes on from NC_135499.1 coordinate 4,535,223, forward strand.
AAGCAAAATGGTGTGATCAGGTGAATTAGCATTTTCAGCTGCATGAGTCAACCCAGTACAAAGGCACTTCAAAGACAAACTCAACTCTTGCACCAATACATTCACCTGCCACACATCATGATTGGAAAAACCCCCTTGCTTAGGTGTACCTTTAATGCTGCGATGAACAAAAAAGGCCAAGGAGCTCAACTTAACAGCCAATTAATAGCCACAGCTCAAACCAAGCCAATTAATCAGCATGGAGCATTACTGACATTGAATAGCATCAAGAGACAATCGCTCATTTTAATAATGCCGTAGGAACCTCGCTCACATTAACCTGAAGCATGTGCTTCAGGAAACTCAACACATGTGGTTTCATGGTTATTTTCATGATATACCATACTTACTTGCGTAATTCATGCCCGCGCATAATTTGCACATCTCAACTTTTTACCTGGATATTTGAAAAAGGACTTTTGTTCGCATATTCTGCACACTCTGCTGTGCCAGGCCACCAGCATGTACGCAGGCGCACGCAAGAGAGGCTTTGGCAGATCGGCATGGCCGTGTGCACCTGCTAAATGTGTGTGCGACGAGGGCTCCAACTGTGCACTGTTTACCCGGCTCACTTACACTGGAAGTCGCTTTCCCGGACGAACAGTTGGCACACGCCCGAATCCGCAACTACCCAACCATTTGCTGCTAGTCAGTCGAACTGCACGTAACGGTGCCGTTTTATGGCCCATTATCTCTTTTGTTTCCCACTGCTGGTCAGCCATTTGTATCCTTGCGCATTTATTGCTTTCAGCTGCGCACACGTCATGCCATCCAGCAGGGAACTACATAACGTGGGGCAGGGTGGGAGGGGGTATGCGTCTTACAGTGAGGGAAGCGAGATAGGGAGTGATCTAGGTGTAGACCTCCTGCATGTTTGCAAACAAACGACGTGGCGCTGCGGTCGCTAGCGGGCTTGTGGTAGGCAAAAGGCCAGGGAGTGGCGCCGCGGAGAGGTGTTTAGCACGGGTTTTCAAGGCCTCTAGGCGCTTTTTCAGTTTCTGTGAATCACAGCAATGGTTGATGCTTTCAACTTAGTATACCATTTCTCGAAGTACATGAGCTCGCGTTGGCCACGCGCGGCATATTTAGAGAAATAGTTCGCCACTGTGTATTGTATATATGGTATATATGGTATAGAAAGCGTTTCTGCCATTAATTTCTACGCTAAGCATTGAATATAATAAGAAGTTTTTGACACTCTGCTCTAGCCAGAATATTTTACTTCGGGACAGTTGTGAGAGAAAGTGCTGGCGTTGTTTAGGCGGAGCAGACCATGCGCTCACCGTCTGTTGACATACGTCAATGCCTCCTCTAAGTTAGCGGAGGCATTGCATACGTACGTACGTGTCACGCTGTGCGAAAAGTGGGGACAGCGCCGTGTCCCCAATCTTCTCCATCTCGCTTAAGCGCTGTTTATAGCTGCAGCATCACGCACCAGCTTGGCCAACTTCTCTGTCCCCTTGTTAAACTGGCTGATTTGGCGAACATTTTTGATTTATGGAATTATTTTCTTTCTTAGCCCTGGGGTCTTCTGCTTTGTGATGAAGAATTATAGCGAAATATTCAGTAGAAACTTATAAATTAAGCTTTCTAGATGCGTGGTCGTCGAAAATTGTGAGGTAATTTCTTTGATTTCTTTCAGGCTTTCTTTGAGTTCAGTGCCGCATTTCTTTGGCCAAAGTGTTAGCGAAGAGGCCAAAAACGAGGAAATAAACGTTAAGGTTCGTTTTATGACTTTCCACATTTTCTGTGATTGGCATCACCCACACCTTCGTAATTTCGTAACGCATGGAAATAGAATGATTCTGTTTGTTGCAAAAGATTCCTGAGACATTGAGGAGTGTAATAAATATGTCGATTTTTTCCTACACGTACAGTACTATGTTAGTTATTTTTGTAAGAAACGTTTTCATCTAACCATGCATGCATAAGTACATGATCATCTAAAGAAAGAACTAATAGAGTCATCATAAAGAACAGGGCTTTGTGAACATGCTGGCATAAAAAAAAATTGTCCACTTTCTACTCAATTATTTAAGAGCCTGGGGTGACTTGACGAGGGTATTAATTATAGTTACCCAAGAACTGCACCAGGTATGGCTAAAATAAAACGCACTGCTGAAAGTAGCGTACCAATTTCATATTTGCACCAAATTTAGTTACATATCGCATGCATAAATAACCAAAACATCTTTCATTGCCATGTCCCCTCTAAATCTCTCCACGTGTCTGTTAGCAGCACGCCTGCGGCTGCTTCTTTCCAAACAAGCTTTCGCGATCATGGACTACATTATGACACATAACACACATATGATGCAATGAAAAAGCATGTGGCGTTTAGCACACTTAAGGTACGCTATTCTAAGCACGCCAACGTGACCGCGCAAGAACTTACCAGACTTCTTTCTACTCGAATCAAATAATTACACCGGTAATATTAAAAAACACTTTCAAGTAAATATTAAATGCCATAAAACGCACCATTGAAACACGCTGCGCTATTAAAAAAAGAATGCATTCCTTGGGGGCGAGTGAACTTGCCGGCACCCCGTGCACACCGGCTGAAGGTGATAAATGCGTGCGCAGCTACATAACTGCTTTTTTTCCTTGCGCAGTTATAAGCGCACTATTCTGATGTTAGCCAGTTTCCTAAGCGATATTTACCTGCGAGAAACGTATCGAGGCTAATTTAAATTTCCTTTTAGGCTACTACGCTGATCCAACAGTGACGCAGCTGGTCAATACATGCTGCTTCTGCAGTGCGCAGGCATGATGCAGCCACCAGTAGCTGCGGCAGCTACGGTAGGCACGGGAAGCCGGAATCTGTTTTGCCTACCATGCGAAAGTCGCTGCTGACATCAGTGCCACCGCATCTTCGTGAGGTCGTAGGGTGAAGGAGGTCTATAGGCGGTAGTATACAGTGTATATTGCGTGCTATGATCTTTGCAATGTTTTTTAGGACGTGTTGAGAAAATTCTCGCATAATTTGCACACCCCTTTTCTGAAGCATTAATTCGAGCAAATTATGCGAGTAAATATAGTAACTGAAACATAGGATTCTGCTGCCAGCAAGTAATAATGATATTCTTACTGTTATTTTCCCAGAATAACGTATAATTGGACCTCAAGGTTTTTTTTTCTCTTTTATGTATAAAGAATGCATTCGTGATATATCCTGATGACATCAACCGTTAGGGCACCATGCACGTCCAACCTTGAAGCACAGGCTGCAAGATGTTCCTTCCACCACTCATCCCTCGCTTGTTGATTACCAACACAGGCAAAAGTAAGTTTGTATTTTTCAGAGTACCAAATAAGTTAAGACATTCAGATCTGCTCTGTGGTTCCAAGCATTTGAGGAGCATTTTCATGCACTATAATTTCAAGAATTGCAAGAGGCATAGAACCAGTGAGATGGTGGTGAACCTTATAACTTTTCTACTGGTCACGGAGGTTGATTTTTTTTTTCACCCTTTGAAAGCGTTGTGCTAAATTTTGCCGGTTCCACACTAAATGCTGTGTCTTGCTTTTTCTGTCGGCAGTGCGGCTTTGTGTGGTCAAATTATGTGCATGTAAAAAGGCATTTTTTGTTGTTCAGTATTTTATCTATTAATTTTGTTTCTCTGTGACGGGGCTATTGAGTCAACCCAGGTCCATCAACTGCTAGACAAATCCAAGAGCTGTTCAATGGTCAAAGTGCAATACGTTCAAAGTTCTCGCAGCTTACCACAGACGTGTCTGACATGAAAGCTTGGCCCCTTTCTATACAAATTAATCTAAACACGATCGACAAAACTGAAATAGCCTTAACCAATGTTGAAGATCGGCAACGACAAGATCATGCAGTTTTGGCAAGCATCATTAAAAAAACGGACGAATTGGAAAATCGTGAAAGGAGTAACAATTTTGTTTTGCATGGCATAATGGATTCTGATGCCAATGAGACGGCATCCGAGTCTGAGGAGCTCATCATAAATCAGTGCACTACGAAGCTTGAATTCATTACCTATTGAACGGGCCCACAGGCTGGGTAAATTATGTGAAAGCAAAAATCAGCATATCATTGTGTGCTTTCATTCTTTTAAAGCTGTGCTTGCAAAGGCATTCAAGCTTAAGGGATTGAGCATTGCTATATCCGAAGTCTTTTCCCACACTGTCCATGATAAGTGAAAGAAATTATGGGCTTATATCTAACAAAATAGTGAAGAAGGCTTAAAACTAGTTCTGAAACTAGATAGGTCTCACTTGGGAAGCAAGCGCTTTCGATGGGACTGTGAAGCAGGCGTTGTACAGGAGCAATGACAAGGTGACATACAATGTCAGCCTTTTATCAATCAACTGCCGCAGTATAAAAAATAATGTTGATTCATTTTTTTCTCTGTACCGTCCAACCGACCATCGTTCTGAGAACAGAATCTTGGCTCGACCCAAATATCTCAAGTACTGAAGTATTTCCTGGCATGTACCAGTGTTTTCATTGAGACCGCTGTGCACGTGGTGGAGGGGTATTTATTCTTGTCCACAACAGTATCCCATGCATCCAAAACAGAACTTCCCAATAGTGAAACTGAATCAATTTTTTGCAAAATAAGGCTGCCGAATGGGAAAGCACTGGCTCTTGGGTAATTTTATAGGCCCTCCGGTCCTTCAGCAGAGCTACTACTTTAATAATTCAATTTTCTTGAAGCATTTAACAATGAATTCCTTGTTAACCTCCAGGATATTGACTAGTTGGCTCGCGAACCAAGGGATACAGTTTGAGAGAGTCCATGCTCACCTTTCTGCGATATTGTAGATCACAACACTTTTTATGAGTATGCACGTGTGACATCGCGAATGGACGGAATAGGCCAAGTATTCGACCTCTTACTCAGCAACGTACCTGTTGTTCTGTGCAACGCATGGGTGTTGACAGGTTTGAGCAACCACAATGTTGTTTTAGCAGATTTAACAGATCTGTATGCGAAGGCTGCAGAAGCACCTAGCCAAAAAGATTCATGGCTGCAGCGGGGCCAACTACGAGGCCCCTGCAGGTGACTTAAGTATCAAACAACTGTGGCATGTTTTTAAATAGAAACTGTTCAAACTATGAGAAGCTTCTGTCCTGTCATGAGTTATGTCATCTAGGAGAGCTCGAGACAAACTGTGGTTTCACGAAGAGGTTGCATGCCCTGATTCGAAGGCAGCGACAAGGTGTCTAATTTGCCGGACTATTTGACCTTGCTGAAAGCAATAAAAACCAAATTTAAACAAAAGTGCAACATCACTAAGCGCTTTTATTTTTCGTACTTAGGTAATAGGCTTGTCAGGGACATCAAATAATTTTGGAGGTATGTGAAGCATAATGGCAAGAACATCTCGGTACCCGTTTTGAAAAATGATGAGACAATCATTCATGACATTACATCTAAAATTAATGTTTTAGAATTAATGTTTGTGACGTCTTGCATTATTCTTTTTGTGTCAGAACTATTCGAGACCGGAAAAGTTTATCATCCAGCATTGTATCAAATGATGCCTTCTTCCATGAATTGAAACAATTTGTCCAAGTATAGTTAAATCTGTAACCCCCTTGCCGTAATGTCTTAAATAAATAAATAACTATGGCACTAGGCATGTGCGAATATTTGATAATTGAGAACATTTAGCCGAATTGCAAAATATTCGACATTCGAAATCTCGAAGTGTTCGTCTCTAGTGTTTCTAGAACTCTTGCTTCAGTATCTCCTCCGGGACGGCATGCACACAGCCAAAGCTTTGACTCCGCGCCACACGTATGTGCTGGAGCAAGTCTGCGCATGCGTGTAGCAACAAACGGCGGAAGTGTGGCGCCCAGGTGTCTGCGGCCACTTTACCCGCGGTGTGCAAATGCCGCAACCGACAAGGCAGCCTGCATCAAGAGAAATTTAGCACAGTGCAATCCACCAGTGTGCATGCGTTAGCAAGCGGATCATGATATGCTAAATCTCTCTAATCAGAGGATGTGTGGCTCCCTCGGCTTCCACAGATGAGCCTGAGCTGACTGCCGCAGCCGCTCTTGTCCCAGCGAGATTCGCGAATCACAGGCGACAGTGTGAGCACATCGAGATCAGTGGCCCATTTTGACTTCGGGTGGCAAGAGATGTGCAACAACGCACTCGCAATAAAGACCAGCAGTTAGGGGTCTCATAGATAGGTCTCACACCGCACTAATGTGTCTGGACTCCCAGATTTCCATGGTAATTTTTGCAGGACATCAACACTGCTTCAAAAAGTGTGTCAAAGCTTCAGTGCATTCTCCCTTTTTTTTTTTTTCACGTAATGGCGTTGCGTGTTTGAAAAAAATACGATTTTGAAAATGCCTATTGTCCTCTTCAACCTTTTTTTGTGTGCCAGAAGTATTGGAAATGTTCACTTCGAGCCAAACACCATTATTCACACATGGCACTCTTTGGCCAGGATGACCTTGTGCTATTAAAACAAATCAGGATCACTTATTTGCAAAATGTATGTAAAAATGCTTTGGTAATTCCCTGTTTTCCAGTATCACTAATTGTTGCTTTCCAGTATCACAAACCTCCATTAATCAGGTACAACTTGCAATGTATAGCATTTGAACTTTCAGTTCAAAGTGAATATAAAGCGAATAATAGCTTTGTCCAAATAATTTTGAAATGAAAGCAAACAGTTTAAACTGCAAATGCAGTAACAGAAAATGAGGTAGAGCTCTATGGCATTAAAAGGCAGGGTTTGCAGAATTCATTACCAATCCAGAAAAAAAAAGCAGGCCAAAGTGCACAAAACGTCTCAAGCCTTTAGCAGGCAATTGTTCATATGTCACGCATGTTTTGTAGTTGCCGACAAAATTTTTTTCACGCCAAAATTTCGGGTGGCTGATTTTCACACTTAGTGCAACACCAAGTCACACTTCATACACAGCGGAATCTATATGTGTGGACGCAAATTAAGCGTGGTCAAATTTTCGTATACAAGGCGAATTTCCACCTATGAATACTGCGCTCTAACCATTTGGAGCCTCCCTGTTAAGTTTGCGATGTCATCTCTTGCAGCTACAGCGAAATGTGTTCGTAAAAAAATAGCAAAAGACGGGCATCACAACGTTTTTTGGCGGTACGAGAGAATACCTTTCATTTTTGCGTGGTCATGAATGATGCAATTTGCGGTTCGGAACGTGCCAATAGGTTAGTGTAAAAACGGCACACCAATTTTCCTCGTCGCAGACGAAGAAAAAGCACTGTAGTGGACATTCAGAGTTGCGCATCCACAAACGTGGACATGGCGCCTTAATGCTGAAAGTATCAAAGTGGCGGAAAAGCCCACTGTGCGCAGTTTCCTTTGTGGGGCACGTGTGGTACGAAACGGGTCTTATTGCTTATAGGTGTTGAAAACCATGCTTTCACAAGGAGAACACTGGACGACTCCAGCGCTGAAGCGTTGTTCCTGAATATAGCTGATGGAGAGGCGCCTCCAAAGAAAGTGGCCAGCCGAGGAATGAAGACACACAGATGGTCGCAAAGAACCGCCACTAGGCTGAGCCACTGCCGACAAACACAGCGTATTATGATCAGTGCTTAAAGTCACGGGGGTCTCTGAGGTTCTCAGAATCCCTGCCAATATCGAAAAGAGATCCGAAACCCCACGTGCAACAACGTAGACTGCAGGAATCCAAAGCAAGAAACCATTTTTACGCCATTTCTACTCACCATTTTGAAACTTTTGCTGTGGATTTTAGTAAGAATCATTACCATTTTGTACAAAACTGCAGACGGACCAAAATACAAAGTGGCAGCGCTAGAGAAGGGGGGATAAGAAAAGGGAACCCGAGCCCTCGCATCACGAGTCAGTTCAGAGCTGTCCGCTAAGCTCCAAGGCTACAAAACAATAACCAGCACACTGGTAATGGGGATAGTTCGGGGACAGCATGGGGATAGTTTGTTTCAGGTGTCCAACATGAATTACAGCAAACAACGACCTTTAAAAATGAATTCTCCTCTTTGTAAAAACCATGCATAAAACAGGCCGCAAGCTACTTTCTCTCTCTTCCTCTCCCCCTATGCTCAGATCTCTCGAGACCCCTTCAATGGAGCCAGAGTTTAAAGCCAGGCCTTAAAGCAACCATTGGCCCCACCTTCTGAGCACGTTAATTGCACAACGGTGCCGACGTGAATGCTGCACATCCAAAAGCCGCGTTCAGTGCCGGAAATGCCAAATCTTCCTCTCCCTGTCATCACAGAACGACTGTTTTATCTGTTTCGCAAGCCATGAACAAAAGAATAATTCTCTGAAGCACATATTCTCAGAGCTAAACATTTAGTCATGTCTAATGATCAGTTAGAAAAGGCAAGCAAATGTTGCAGTGTTTACGTTCATGTAACAGTTTTGAGGCGCTATGTCCATATTTGTGGACGCGGATGAAAGATTATCAAATATGAATTATTTTCACGTATTTTTTTACACACCATTTTTGTCTGGTCCACTGACCACGATTGGCGCTTGAAGGGGATATGATCACGCCCCATACAAATTTGCAAAATTGAGTGGCCAACTTGCATTGCGTACAATGGGCAGAATTTTTTAATGTTCTCCCACGCCAATATGGATGATGCGAATGCAGGAGCCAAGACTGCACCCAAAAGCAGTACAGTATTTACATGATTTCTAACATGCACTTTTTTACTAGAAAAATCATCTGCAAAAAATGAAACGTCTGCAACACTCTACCGCCATCAGCACCACAAAACAGACTCGGTGATAGGCTTCATGAGCAGCTGAAGTGTTCTGTCAACAAGGCTCCAACTTGGACTTCAGGCAACAGGAAGCGTCAATTGCAAAGCCATGCCAAGGTCACGATGAGACGGTTGAGAAAAAAAGGCAGTCGTGCCACCTTGCACATGCTTGGAGCACGCACCTGAAACTTGTGTGATTGGCGGAAGCAAAGAGACAGCACTTTTGACAGCAAGAAGGGTTTCAACGGGCTGAAATGCCAAGCAACAGGAAAAAGTGTGCCTCGCTTCAGGAAGGATAGGTGAAGGATGCCTGAAAAAGGCCATCAAGAAATGCACATATTCAAATGCCATGGAGGATGAGATGCTTTGTTTGGGCCGTTGAGAGCGACAAGGATGTCTCCAACGGGGAAAGGAAAGTGTGGTGCAAGTGCCGTTTATTTCGCTGTTATGATATTAGAGTGAATAAAGATGGGCTGTTCAAAGTGAGAAGGTTCAAAGTAAGAAAATCAGGTGCACGTTACAAACAGAAGGCAAGGAAGGCACTCCGCTTTTTTTATGACTGTGAAAAACGGGCATGTTTCCTATGATTAAAAAACATAAAACTGAGCAGGGGACAAGACACAGGAGAGAAGCAAACTGGACAAGCTCAGTTTTCCATATAGCAGCACAGCCTGTGACAAAACTGACTCCCAGTTACAACACCTCAGTAGTGCAAGATTTAACGACAGCTGCTTAAAGTAATGAATATAATATCCCTCAGACCATGCAATGCAGCAAATGTAGCCCACTCCAACACACAGCAAATGGGACCAACACTAGTTCGCATCACTATGAACAGAGGGCGCCAATAAAATGTTCTTGCGGGCGAGTTGGCTCACATCAAGAAATAATAAGATGCGTGAATATGACAAGAAATGTCCGGTGCTCAGTCATGGTTATATTCAAGATGGCTGTCATTCTTTACACCGAAGAAAGAGAACTGCGCATTGGGCTGCCAGCTCCACCTCTCGGAAGGTGAGTTGGCTGCACTGAGGCAAAATTTTCAACTGTTGTGGTGCGGCTGTTTGCGAAGTGCAGTGTTTCACAGGATGACGACGTGCTGTGATTTGTGAAGCGGGGGATTTTACTGGACAACGACATTAGAATGCTGTGCTCTGGGTCTGGAGCAGCAATGACGGCAGTGCTAGTGAGGACGATGGCGCAACTGTAGACAAGCAGTCCGCTAAATAGCACATTTTCATTTTGGAATGTGCCCATGGGCAAGCCCTTAGGTTTTTTTTTTTTTTCATGACATGTGATATGGGCGATCAGCTTATATTCAACTCGACTTACAATTATGTAAATACGATACGTAAATAGCCATAAAATCATTTAAGCATGCTTAATAAAAAGACAAATTCGGAAAACGTTGCCGGAAATTCCAAAGAATTTGATGATTCACCTCGAGAGAGAGATCGCTTTGCGCTTAGACGGCACCACTTTTACCCGTTCACGAATGTACAAATGGGCGCAAAGTTTGTGTGAGGAAGCGTTGCGTGGTGGCGCCCAAGCTAAGTCTTCTCTCGACCCTCTAGCGACTGTGACGATGATAGCCGCTGGCTCCTAAGGCAGCATGCAGCACCCCTGCACGAATTTCTCCACACCAGTCCATTTGTGGCGCTTATTCGCTCATTATCATTCGCTCGAAAGTATTTTATTTTTTATCAAACTTTCAGACAGATTTTCGTGATAAACATCTTCCGGGTGACCATAAAAGTGTTGCTGTATCCGTTATTTTGCGAATAACTGTGTTGTTATAACAGGTGTTTTCAAAAATTTTTAAAAATAGGCTTTTTGGGGTAAAAATATAGCTTTAAAGGTACACCGAGGAGAACCCTATCAAAATTTTTTTGTTAGCAATATCTGACAGTTCGGCATTTCATGGCTTTGTTGACGCTTGTCCGGGATCGAAAGATGCATTTATTTCAAAGAAATTTGGATTCGAAGTTGAAAAATTTTTTCCCGCCGCTCCGATTCAAACTCGAGAACTCTTATGACGACACGGAGAACTCTTATGACGTCACAGGACGGAGTGATGTGAAACGTGACGTAAACGGAGACTCCGTGATTTCTGGCGGCTAGAGGTGCGGTCTAGCAGCTGCCGAAATGAAAGCTACCGCCGCCGCACGTTGAAGGCATCTATCGGGGGTCGCTACCGTCGCTCTGTTTACGTTTGCACCGGCGTCTTGCCAGCGTTGCGATGGATCCCGTTCCCGAACCCGACGACGTAGTTCTCGCAAAATCTCCGGCCTGCATTTCAGCGACCTCAGCCCCACAGAGCGTGCGATGCTTTTGAGGGAGCACGGCTAGGTTAGGCGCCGGCGGGTCGTTTCCCCCTTCCTCAGTGAGCAGCCGTTGCAAACTAAATATCATAATCCCAGTGCGGGGAGTCGCGAGGCGCCGGGACAAGGTCGGCGCGTTGCGCCCATCGGAGGCTGGCCGGGGCTTTGGGGCTAACGGATTGGGATTCCTTGAACGTCGCGGTTGCACGGGGCAGCAGGCGGCGTCGAGGCCCACGGTTGCAAGGGCCAAGTTATTTATTTATTTTATTGCCACAAAAAATGGATAGGTGCTCAAGGGCGGTCGCGTTTAAAGTGGGCGCCTTGAAACTAAAGCTGATGCACGACACTTCAACGGCTTCCGCTAGATCCAACGGGTCCACTGGATCGGGCTCTCTCGCCCACTTGCATGTACCTTCAGATGTGTACCGTGAATGGATCAAATTAGCCGAGAGCTCGAAAAGAACAGTTCCGCCCAACTGCCGAAGTTATTGAATTACGTCACAACGCGCACCTCGCCGCGGAGCCGAATCAGTCTGGCCGGGCCGGCGGCGGCTGGCGCACTCGGCGCGAAATATTGACATGCTCCAAGTATCCCCGCCAGTGCGGTCAGAGTGCGAAGAAGCCGCCGAACGCGTCGGCGGTCAAGCGCAGTGTAGGGTCGCGCTTTGGCCGACGTGACGGCGCCGTGCAGCGCGCTCGCGCGCGCATGTTACGCCGGAGCATAAACGCGCCTTAACAGAGCCTGCGCTTAACCGCTAACCAACGTATTCGGTGGCGGCATCTATGGGAGCCACTGAAACCCCCCGTCCACTCACTGAATAAAAAAAAAAATCCTATGCCGAGGTTCGGAATCGAACCAGGGCCTGTGATGTTTGAGGCGGATATGCTACCACTCCGCCACAAAGGCTGAAGCATCAATTATCAATAAAGGCGCATCTAGTGAATGCACTCTTATGCAGAAATCTCCGCGCTTTCGCTACGTATATCCTGGCCTAACAGAGCTAGGCCATCAGCAATTTTTCTGAACTGCCTTGTACCTTGTCTCCCATCCCTAATAAACGATTTCCGTTAAGTAGTTTGAAGTTGACCGGCACAGCCGGGAATGTTTCGCCGGGCGAGCGTGCGAAGACACAAGTGTTGCCTTGTACGATTACCGACCATCGTGCCATCATAGTTTTTCATCGACCGTGGCGATCATCTGACAAGATTTAACAGGCTCCTTCAAAGGTTAACTAGCACTTGAACCGGCACTTGGAGTTCCTCTTGCTGTTCGGCGCTTGTAAATCGAGGAGCGTCAAAAACAAAACCACGGGGCACGCAAAGCTCATATACGCGAAGCGCCTTAACAAAACAAAACTCTACTGGCCGCCTGTGGTGCCGCCAAGCATCGGTTTTCTTTGCTTCCAACATTCAGGTTGCCTTTTATCTGCCTTCTTTATGTTATAAAAGTGCACTATCGGTTTTAACACAAAATTTACTTCAATATTGAACCGCGCAATCTTCCTTTGTCAGCCTCAGAGATTCCCGCAACATGTAGGAAGGAAAATTCCTCCAAGGTGGCGTCTCTTGTCCTACGACGTCACCACGCTTGTACTTGCGAGTTTGGCCTGTGGCGGCGATACCTGTATTTTGGTTCTTGCTATTTTCTACCTTACAAGAGCTTTGTTTTCAGTAAGAGCGGCGTTTTTGTGATCAGGAGCTGGTATTCTATCGATACAAGCCAACTTCAATTTCTCCTCAGTGTCCCTTTAAATGGCATAGTATTACCAGTGATGGTGGACACCGGAAAGCTGATGAATCTTCTTAAAGGTCCTTAGAAAGGCTGCAGTATGTCTGAGATGTTAAAGGGCACTGCTTTTAAAATATCCTCAAGCAAGAATTTTTTTAACACGTTTCAATGGAAGCTGACTTACATGCAGTCAAAATTTGAACTTTCGCGTCCTCATGCCTTTCCCTCTCCTCTCGTCAATCTGCGCATGCCAAAACGTCCGCGCTCCTCCGCCGTCACCTCCAGTACCTCCACTGGTTCCCGGCGAATGCGGAGTGGCCGCGGCCATGGTAGATGCACAACGTTTGAAAGAGTTGACGCATTGAACCAATGATAACCCCCGGCTGCTGACGTCATTTGCATGACATGATGTCGTATGCCAAATGCCGTGTGAAAGCCTGGCACCTTCGGTCACCACAAGGTGCGAAAACGGGAATTTTTAAAAATGTACTGGTCTCGCACGCGGCATGAACACTCGGTGGCCTGTACTCTACAAGTATTTTACAGCCAAGCTCGAACACCCTTTTCCAGGGCCCTTTAAGTAGCAAGCTGGTTAACTAATTTCTGATAACTAACTTTTTACCTATCACAGATAGGCACCTGGTCACAGATAGGCAACTGGAAAACACTATTACCCTCGTTGCTGTCTCTCGACAAAATCTGGCTGCATCGTGCAAAAATACATGCTCTTTCGAAAGCATGCAGGCAAAGAAGACCCTCCAGTGCACGTATCATCATCGTCATCACTAGCCTGACTACACCCACTGCAGGGCATAGGCCTCTCCCATGTCTCTCCAATGAACCCCATCCGTTGCCAGCTGCGCCCACTCAATGACTGCAAACTTCTTAATCTCATCCGCCCACCTAACCTTCTGCCGCCCCCTGCTACGCTTGCATTCTCTTGGAATCCACTCCGTTACCCTCAAGGACCAGCGGTTGTCTTCCCTTCGCATTACATGCCCTGCCCAAGCCCATTTCTTCCTCTTGATTTCGACTGGGATGTCACTAACCCGCGTTTGTTCCCTCACCCACTCTGCCCGCTTCCAGTCTCTTAACATTGCACCTATCATTTTTCTTTCCATGGCTCACTGCGGTCCTTAACTTAAGAACCCTTTTCGTTAGCCTCCCCGTTTCTGCCCCATAGGTGAGTGCCGGCAAGATGCAGCTGTTGTACACTTTTTGCTTGAGGGGTATTGGTTAAACTGCCATTCATGATCTGAGAGAACCTGCCATATGTGCTCCACCCCATTCTTGTTCCTCTACAGTTATTTCCCTCTCATGATGCGGATCAGCTGTCACTACCTGCCCTAAGTATTCCTTTACCACTTCCAGCCCCTAGCTGCCAATTGTGAACTGCTGTTCCCTTGCTAGCCTGTTGAACATTACTTCGGTTTTCTGCATGTTAATTTTTAGCCCCACCGTTCTGCTCTGCCTGCCTAACTCATTGATCATGATTTGCGGTTCACCTCCCGAGTGATTCAACAAGGCAATGTCATCAGCGAATCGCAGATTATTTAGGTATTCTCCATTTACTCTTATCCCTAACTCTTCCCAATTCATGCCTCGGAATACCTCCTGTAAACAGGCGGTGAACAGCATTGGTGAGATCGTCTCTCCTTGCCTGACGCCCTTCCTTATTGGAATTTCATTGCTGACTTTATGGAGGACTATGGTAGCTGTGCAGTTGCTATATATACCTTCCGTTATTTTGACATAAGGCTCTTCTACACCTTGATTCCACAATGCCTGTATGACTGCTGAGGTTTCCACTGAGTCGTATGCTTTCTCATAATCAATGAAGGCTATATGTACGAGTTGGTTATATTCTGTGCATTTCTCTATCACCTGATTAATAGTGTGAATATGACCTATTGTGGAAAATTCGTTGGAGGCACGTACATATCTCTTAACAGCGGGAAGGCGAAAGCCAGTGGGCAGTTTGTTCACAGTCCATTTGGCATGTTGTGATCACGTGACAAGGTCACATGACCTAGGTGGCGATTTAACGGATGGACACCGTGAGGTTACGTGACCGGACGGACGGTCATCGCGAGTATGAGCCATTAAAGGCTTTCGTCTTAATATCCTTTACAAAAAGCCTGCCTGATCATTTGGTTGATTAAAGTCTAATGTTGCCCTCACTCTATTAGCTATTACCTTAGTAAATACCTTGTAGGCAACTGACAGTAAGCTGATCGGTCTGTAATTTTGCAAGTCCTTGGCATCTCCTTTCTTATGAATTAAGATAATGTTTGAGTTCTTCCAAGCTTCTGGAATGGTCGAGGTAATAAGGCATTGCGTATACAGGGCGTCTAGTTTTTCTAGCATGATCTCCCCTCCATCCTTCAACACATCTGCTGTTACCTGATCCTCACCAGCTGCTTTTCCCCTTTTCATTGCTCCTATGGCTTTCTTTACTTCCTCTTTCGTTACTGGCGGGATGACGCATTGCTGTGCACTGCTGTCTTTCTCATTAACGCTCTGATTACATTGGCTACTGTACAGGTCTGTGTAGAACTCTTTGGCTACGTTAACTATCTTATCCATATTGCTAATGGCATTGCCCTGCTTGTCTCTTAATGCATACATCTGGTTTTTACCTACGTCTAGTTTCCTCTTCACTGCTTTTAGGCTACCTCCGTTCTTTAGAGCATGCTATTAAACTTCTTTATGTCGGCTACCTTGCGCTTATTTACCGTATTTACACGATTGTAAGTCGACTCGAATGTAAGTCGACCCCCCCAAATCGCATGTCCGAAAAAAAAAAACACCGGTGGAGCACTTCAAAAACGAAAATTTATTGCACAGATTGGCTATTCATCCTCACTTGAGTCATGTTCAGTGGTACTGCTGTCGTCGTCGTCGCCGCTGCGATCCCACAGCACATCGTCCTCCATGGAAAGAAAGCCCGCACTTCCTAAATGACCGCACCACGACATAGCGTGGAACGGCCGCCCAAGCTGAAATCACCCACCCGCACACAGCTGCCAGGGAGGCTCTCTTCACGCGCCCCGTTGGCGTAAGTTCCCGCCTTCTGCCGCCAGCCACTCGTTGTACTCACGCCGGAGCATGTCCTTGAATGGCTTGCTAATGCCAACGTCTAGCGGCTGCAGCTGCCCCGTCAGACCGCTGGGAATCACCAGCATATCTGTATCTTCTTTTCGGAGCCCTGCCTTCACTTTCGCGGTAAGGTGGCCGCAAATGAGTCCAGCACGAAAAGGTTCGGATTGGGATTTTTGAGGGATGTCCCTGGCCTCAAAAGCCACACCCGACGGTACCAATCAATAACTAAGTCGTCCGTCATAAAGCTTTTTTCGTTCACTCGCACAATCACACCTTTCGGGAACATTTCCTTTGGCATAGTTTTTCTTTTGAAGATGATGTATGGTAGGAGCTTTGTGCCATCTGCCAAGCATGATAGCATAACAGTGAACCGAAGTTTCTCGTTTCCTGTCATGAGAAGCTTAACCTCGCGAGCTCCCCTCACGCTCACTGTTGTGTTTCTTGTTATGTTGAAGTAGACGGGAGTCTGGTCCGCATTGCCGATTTGGCCGAGCAGGTATCGCCGCGAGTCGCGGAGCTTGAGGTAGTGCCTATGGAAGGCGAGAACTTTCTCCTCGTAAGCAGCAGGCAGCTTCTGGCATACACTAGTACGCCAACGAAGAGAAAAGCCAGCCCTCTTCATAAATTTCGAAGTCCAAGCCCTGCTGGCTTTGAAGTCTGTTCGGAGCATTCCAGCTTCCGAAGCAAAGACCCGGCCTTGTTGCGTGATCATTTCGCATGTCACTGGAAGGGACCGATCACGTATTTCGGTGACATATGCTGCAAGCTTGACCTCCAGCTCCACAAAGCGTCCCGACTTCGGCCCGCGGAAACCTCTTCGCTTGGAGTCGAAATCGAAAATTTTGTCTCGCTGCTTCCGCCACTCCAGCACCAACCGTTGAGAAACGTCGAACTTGCGGCCTGCCGCGCAGTTGTTGGTTTCTTTGGCGTAAATGATGGCCTCCCTCTTGAACGCTGCAGTGAATGAGCGCCGAATGCTTTTCGAACCTGGAGAGCTCATGGCAAAGCACGCCAAACAAAGAATGATCAATGTCGGGGCGTCGGCTCTTCCAGCAAACATCGGCATTCCCCAGAAGCGCCGCTGTTACGTATTGCACAACCAACTGAAATAGCGGCTCTTCCATCAGCTAGCGACACTCCCGGGCGCTGGCGCAGATTCCGCGATTGGAACAGCGGGACAGCGGCCCTTCCCGCGAGTGAAATGAAATGAAATTGGTTTTGGGGGAAAGGAAGTGGCGCAGTATTTGTCTCAAATATCGGCGGAAACCCAGTTGTAAGGGAAGAGATAAAGAAGGGATTGAAAGAAGAAAGGAAGAACGAGGTGCCGTAGTAAAGGGCTCCCGAATAATTTCGAACACCTGGGGACATTTAACCTGCTGTACTGACATCGCACAGCACACGGGCGCCTTTGCGTTTCGCTTCCATCGAAACGCTGCCGCTGCGGTCGGGTTCTAACCCGGGTATCCTGTTCAGTAGCACTGAACCATCGCGGTGGGTAACGGTGTGCGCAGTAAAAATAAAAAATGAAAAATCCTGGCCAAAAAGCCCGCGGAATACCTGAATGCTACGCTTGGAGCCGTAGAGCAAACAAAAACTTCTAACATCGCAGTAGCGTCCCTGATAGATTTTCTTGCTTTTATTGGCAGTTCGTTTCGTTTCGATTGTAAGTCGACCCCCCCACTTCAAAATTTTAAATTTCAAAAAATGGGTCGACTTACAATCGTGTAAATACGGTATTAACTTTGATAGCTCTGCTAGTTCCATTCTGTCTAGCGTTAGACGCCCTCATGCTTCGGCGTTTCTTAATCAGATCTTTCGTCTCCTGAGATAGCTTGCCGGTATCCTGTCGAACCGTCCTACCGCCTACTTCTACTGCGCATGCCGTAATGATAGCTGTCAGATTATCGTTCACTGTATGAACATTAAAGTTGTCTTCCTCAGTTAAAGCTGTATATTGGTTCTACAGCGATATCCTCAATTCCTCTACGTTCCCTCTTCCCGCTAACTCGTTAATGGACTTCCTCTTCACTAGTTTCTTCCGTTCCCTCTTCAAGCCTAAGCTAATTCGAGACCTTACCATTCTGTGGTCGCTACGGCGCACCTTTCCGAAGACGGCCACATCCTGAATGATGCCAGGTTGAGCGCATAGCATAAGTCGATTTCAATTCTAGTCTCACCATTGGGGCTCTTCCAGGTCCACTTCCTGTTCTCTCGTTTGCAGAAGAAGGTATTCATGATCCTTAAGTGCATGTAACTAGTCAAAAAGGCCACATTTTGTTGAGCCACAACACCAAGTGTAATTGCGGTCTTGCAATTCTATAAACTGATATGGCTATTACTAACGATCAGCTACAAATCACTTATATACAACCAGGAGCCTAATGGCAATAGTTAAAAAGTTAGCTATTAGAATCTGGCTAATCGCTTTACTAGTTGGCATGATTCGCCTTTCTTGGCGTCCGCCAACGCTGGTATCACTATGCTACAAAAAACTTCTCTTTACCTCAAGAAGTTTAAAAATTAGTGAACGGCTGGCTTTCTTGAAACACCTGGCGTGTGTATGTGTGTATATGCATACATATATGCCCATATACACACACTTGGCCCACGACTCAGTGGGCAGCCTGCCACAAAGCAGGCTTCAGACAACCAAACACACAATGGCTAAATGCAGGTAATGGCCACTATTAGTGCTATCGCACTAAAGATGGCACCGGCTAAAAAGCCTCAAATTTTGTCATGCGACGTCCAACAGCCAATAGCATAGACACATTTTACACTTTTTTGTCATTTTCTCAGCTACAAATAGCTCTTACTTTTGGGGGAAACTCTTTCACAGGGACGGGAGCGCCTTCATGCTTTGCCTAAAGCCGCCTCTTCCGACGTCGAAAAGCCTGGCTGCACACGGCCTTCGAGCTAATTCTTGAAGAATGAAAATGGATCCTTTTATAACGTGCGGGGAAAAGAACTTTAATTTTTGAAAGGTAGAGTAGCGGACTCGTATATGGAATAAACCCGTGTAAGAGCCGCACCCGTGAGTGAGCCAGGTGTGGCCCATACATGGGCCCACACATACCTCATTTCATTACGAATTTGACTGAACATTGCCAAAAATGCCAATGCCGGCTGCGACTGAATGAGATTAAGATTCTTGGCTGGGGTAGCAACGCTACGGTGTGAGAAGTAATGGAATCTTTTTTGATAAAGATTATGCACAATTGCGAAAGCGATACGTCTCTAGCCTCATAAAGAAACGAGTCAGCCTTGTTAAAATCTGTCTTGTAGGGCATGATGGTGTTATCACGTTTACCAGGCATGCTATGGATGTATCTGCCATGTATGTGCCTACATGTCTTATATTTAGAGGTGTCAGCTTCTGAATAAACTACCGTATTTACACGATTGTAGGTTGACCTATTTTTCAAAATTTGAAAATACGAAGTGGGGTGGTCGACTTAAAATCAAAACCAAAGCATCGCACCATAAACTAAGGCGAGACAAACGAGATATCAGGCATGCTACAGCGTGGTTGCATTTTTGCTGCGTGGCTCCGTCGCATCGCTGTTGGTGCTGGCCTTGAGCAGGTGCTATGTCAATGCGCAGAACCGGCATCTCCACCCCATGCGAGGCGGCCGATGGTGGCTGTCGATTAGCAGCGAACCGGCACCAGCCCACTCCCCACACATGGGTGCAGATTGCATCTGCTGATAAGCGGCCCGATAACGCATTTGCATTCTACCCTTAATAAGCGTCGTCCAAGTTTTTTTTTATTTTACTTTCAACCATGCACTCGGCACTCAAGGAAGCGTCGATAGTTGATGGAAGGGCCGCTGTTCCAATCGCGGTGCCGCCGCCACTCGGAACCACAACGGTGTCGGGGAGTATTGGTAGCCAACAGAACAGCCGACGCCGCTCACATGTAGTGTCTCTTTGGCTCTCGACGCATTCGAATACTGCCGGCCGCATTTCACAAGTTTTTAATGGAGTCCTGCATCATTCGTCATTTGTGCTCCGGGTCCGATAAGCGACCGGCACTCATTCACGGCTCCATTCAAGATGGCTGTCATTCTTTACGGCGAAGAAACGAACTGCACGCCGGGCAGCAAGTTCAACGTTCGCAACGGGTGATACAGGTGTGGCAGCTGCAGCAAGGCAAAATTTTCAGCTGTTCCACGCGATGTCGTGATGTGGCTGTTTGCAAAGTGTTGGATTTCGCTCCACAACAATGTTTCACCAGCTGTGGGACCACAGCATCGATCACAACGGCAGCGCTAGTGAGGACGAGTAGTCCAGTGACATACATTTTCGTAATGGAATGTGCCCTCGGGCGCTCCGTCACATGGCAGCGGATAGCGGCTGGCGATAAGCGGAGGCCGCAGGATAGTGCTATTGTGTTCTATTATTAAAGGCCAAGGGTAAACGACCTCCAAGTTTGTTTTTTTTTAGAAATGTGATGGGGGGGGGGGGGGTGGACTTACATTCGAGTCGACTTACAATCGTGTAAATACGGTAGCTGCTTGTTTGCGCTCGTCCTGTTATGTCTTCCGTCGTCGTGTCATTTTTTGTTTTGTTTCTGCACATCTACATACGCCTGTATCTCGTTAGGCTTCACCAAAAACGACTGCCGAAGACAGTTTCTACATTCAACAGTGCAACTGAAATTCCCTGCTAAATCGGAATAAATATGCAGACAGGTGCGTATAAAGATGTGATGAGGCGCAAGGCTGTGTGCGACGGTTTTGTTGGGAACTCGGACTCCGCAATTGTGACCGACTGCCATTGGTGTGAGGCGGCTTTCGTCTTTTTGCTCGCTATGCTGACAAAGGCATAACGGAAATTAGTTCTGCGTTCATTTCAGTATCAGCCTACTGTGTCGATGGACACTGGTGAAAACATTAAACGTTTTATGATAAGCGGTGGCTAGTTCCAAAGCACTCTTCTGAGGCTTCATTGCAGAGCACGTTAGGCCTAGCAGCAAACACTGAGCAAATGGAACACAACAATCTGCCGTTGCCCAGCGTGCCGGTGGGCGGCACGTCGTTGCGAGAAGCCCGATGCAGGCACTGACCCAGTTTAGGCACTTCTGCGCAAATGGCAGTGTTTGTGCCATGCATCGCAAATCATCTTATAAGAGACTAACTGGAGCAGCCGCATTTCTGGTACGTCATGCAAAGCATAGATTTCAAGTTGCACGTATTCCCCAATTAATGCTTAGTCATGCCAGCGCACAAGCGCATGCTGTATTTACACGATTGCAGGTCAACCTATTTTTTTTATTTGAAAATCCGAGGTGGGGGTGCATCGACTTACAATCGAAACCATAAATAAAGGAGAGACAAACGAGAGTAGCGACAGGTAATTCGGACTCCAATAATTTGGACATTTAGGATATCTCGGACCTGGATGAGGCACCGTCAGTCGCCCCATAGAAGCGCATACATATTTGTGACGGATATTTCGGACTTCAAAAGTCTGAAAGTTCGATTTTCGGACTAATTTCAGTCGCCTGCGGGCCAAAATCGGCCACCTTATCGGCTTCACCGGCGCATAAGGTGCCATCTTGGATTGAGGTGGATTTACGCTGCTGTTGGATTGGCTCGACATACTTTCGGTACCTCATTTTTGCCAGTAGAGGTCCCTGCGATCTCTGACACTTCGAGGTGGCAGCCAGATTGTCATTGCCGTCAACTTGCTTTCGTTGCCGACGTTGTCGGGGCAGTTATCACTTGTCCCATACATTGAAAATTGGTTGTTGGGGGAAGGAAATTGCACAGTAGCTATCTCACATCTCAGCGGACACCTTAAGCACGCATTAAGGGAAGAAATAAAGGAGGGACTGAGAGAAGAGAGGAAGAAAGAGGTGCCGTAGTGGTAGACTCTAGAATAATTTCGACCACCTAGAGATCTTTAATGTGCACTGACATCGCAAAGCACACGGGCGCCTTTGCGTTTCGCATCCATCGAAACACGGCCACCCCGGTCTGGTTCGAAACTGGGTACTCCGGATCAGTAGTCGAGCACCCTAACCACTGAACCACCGCGGTGGGTCTCGTACGGTCGCCATTCGCCATTTCGTCACTTGGGTTTCTCTGACCGTGTCGACCGAGTGGCACTGTCTTCACGAAGTTACATTTGTTCGCCGTTTTGTGATTGCATCCGGCGGTTCCACCGCTTTGAACGAAAAGTGCCTTGTCTTTACGTGTGTTTGACGAGCGGTGTTGTGCACACTCGGGTTGTGGACAACATGGCCCCGCCGGTGCCGCTGGGTCCGTCAAAGAAGTGTAGGAAGTATTCAACTAAATGCCGTGACCTTGCTGTCTAGCGTGTACAGTGAAAACAGAACTTTGGCGCAAATACAGGCGCAAATCGCTGCCAGCAAGAGAAATTTGCTGCAAGGTAAAATAATTTTTAATCCTTAAAAATTTTTAAGCCGATTTCAGCTCAATAAAGTGATTTTTTTGTACTTGACGGATTTTTCGGACTGTTCGATTATTCGGACCATTTTTCGAGTCCCGCGAGTCTGGAAAATCGGTCAGCGACTGTATCAGGGATGCTACAGCGTGGTTGCATTTTTGCTGCGTGGCTCCGTCACATCCCTCTTGGTGCTGGCCTTGAGCAGCTGCTCTGTCAATGCGCAGAACCAGCACCCCTCCCCATGCATGGCGGCCGAGATGGAGGCTGTCAGTAAGCGAACTGGCACTTCCCCTCCTTCCCTCCCCCCCTTCTTCCCCCCTTCCACCGTGCTGCTGCCGATTGCGGCTACTGATAATTGGGGGCGGCCGGATAACGCCATCGCGTCCTACTCTTGAGGCGAAGCTGAAGCGTCCTCCAAGGTTTTTTTTTTGTTATATTCAACTGTGCACTGGGCGCTCAAGTGAGTGTCAATAGTTGGTGCACGGGCCGCTGTTCAAACCACGGCAGCACCGCCACTCGGAACAGCAGCAGTGCCGGAAAGTGTCGGTAGCTGACGGAAGAGCTGATACCGCTCACGCGTAGTTTCTGTTTGGCTTTGACACATTTTACGACTACCGACCATGTTTCACCAATTTTTAATGTAATGCTTCGTCAATCGTCATTTGTGCTCCAGGTCTGGTAAGCATCCAGCGCTCGTTCATGGCTATACAGTGTTGTGCGTTTTTATCGCTGACACATTCAAAAATTTCCCCGCCTCAACCGCTGGCTCATTTGCGGTGAAACTGCACACAGAGCTTGCGTATTATGGTAACTTTTGTATCGTAGCAAGTTTGACAACAGTACTTACTTAGTTCAGGCGCAGATGATGCGAAAACGTAAGCGTCTGCGAGAGATCGGCGAGCCAAAACCCGCAGACGACGCTTTTTCGCTGAGAACCGGCAGTGGCGCCATCTGTTTTCGGCAGCGGAAAGCGTCACGACTAGGCCGCCGAGGCGAGCGTTGCAGGGAGCGCGGGCCCTTTGAATATGCCGTTCCGGCCGTTTCGTCTGCTTCAACTGAAGTGCTTACAACATTTTCGGCTAACTGAGCGGGAAAAATATCAGAACAGCTGATTTAACGAGGCTTTACCTTTCAAAGAACATTGTTTGCAACGCTCGTCTCGGCGCCCTTGTCGTAACGCTTTCCACTGTCGAAAACAGATGGCGCCACCGCTGCCCTTTAGCGAAAAAGCGTCGTCTGCGGGTTTTGGCTCGCCGATCTCTCGTAGACACTTGCGTTTTCGCATCATGTGCGCCTGAACTAAGTAAGTACCATTGTCAAACTTGCTACGATACAAAAGTTACCATAATACGCAAGCTCTGTGTGCAGTTTCACCGCAAACGAGCCAGCGGTTGAGGCGGGAAAATTTTTGAAAGTGTCAGCGATAAAAACGCACAATACTGTACAGTCAAGATAGCTGTCATTCTCTACGCTGAAGAAACAAACTGCACGCCAGGCCGCAACGTCGCGGAACAGGTGGTAATAGTGTGGTGGATGCAGCGAGGCAAAGCAGTCAGCTCTTCTACATGATTTCATGATGCTACGGTTTGCGAAGTGCGGGATTTCCCTGGATGACGTCGTTAGAACAATGTGCTGTGGGACTGCAGCAGCAGTGATGACAGCGCTAGTTAGGATGATGGTGCAGCTGTGGACAAGTAGTCCAGTGACTACTGTATTTACTTGCGTTAACCCGCCCCTACGTATAACCCGCACCCCTAACTTTGAACTCCATGAAAAAAAAACCTTGCGTATAACCCTCACGCTTACCTGAAAAAAAAAAGAGCACTAGAAAGATACAACTGCACACTCAGTGATCATTTCATTTTCGGAACATTTATTCAAACGACCACCACCACGCATCACTGGTTATTTAATACTCAATCGTTGCCGCCCTCACTGCTGCCATCCGAGCAATACTTGTTGGGCTACAAAGAAGTACAACGGGACGAGGCGCTAACAGAGATCAGCACCTCGTCCCGTTGTATTTCTTGTTCTTGTGCCTCATCCTTAGTGTACTGCTAGCATGGGTGCCATCCGAAGCTTCATCGCCACCAAGTGGCTTTACGCACCAAGTCGGCCAGTATCGCTTTTCACGCATCCACGATTCACTAGCACTGCAATGAAATATCAGGCCTTAGCATGCGTACCGTCTATGTGAGGGCGTAAAGGCTGTCGGCCATCCACTGGGCATACAGCCGTGTCATGTGCGCCTTGAACAACTTGTTAAGGTACAAGTCGAGTGGCTGTAGCATGGATGTCATGCCGCCAGGTATTATAACGAGGTCGGTGCCGGTCTCGGCGAGGCGAGCCTTCACCACATCAGTGCAGTGGCCTCAGAAGGAATCCAGTACGAGCATCAAGCATCCAGTACGAGCAGCACCTCTGTTGCCGATTTCTTTGCAGTGGCTATAATCTTTAGCTTTTCTTTTGCTGTGAAACACTGCCGCCGAGTCCCACTCATGACGCCAAAACAAAGCAGGCAAACAGTGCAAACTGGGGTGTAGTACACGAAACAGCGCCTGACACTAGGCTCAACAAACCTGGCTGAAGAAAACGCGGCCAAAGGTGTGGGGAAGAATAAACAGACTATGAATGTGGATTTGGCTATGCCTTTCACTGGCCCCTCATCGGCTTGACAACCGTCGATGACGATGGGGATAGTGGACTACACAGGGGAGGCCACCGCACATTGCCGTGAAGCGGACATCCCCACCCCAAAGAAAAAATTCGCAGATAACCCACACCCCCACTTTTTAAAACGCATTTTTTTCACATTTTGGTGCAGGTTAAACGCGAGGAAATACATTAATACATCTTAGTTTTGGAATGTGCCCATGAGCACGCCCGCGCGTGGTAGCCAATAGCAGCTGAGGATAGGCGGCAGCGGCCAGATAATGCTATCGCGTTATACAATTAAAGGCGAAGCTTAAGCGACCTCCAAGCTTTTTCTTTTTCTGATATGCCATATGGGGGGGTTGACTGGCATTCGAGTCAACTTACAATTATGTAAATGCGATCCACACTGAAATGCCTTTAGGCAGCGTTGTCTCGGCATATGGATTCTCGCAGTATGAAGCAAGTGCACTTTTATAATGCACGAGGAAAAAAATTTTAGTTTTGATAGCAAATGCAGCGGGTACATGTACTGCAAAGTGTTGATTGTCAGATTTATGCAGCACCAGGAAAACCGTGCCACGCCGCCAATTTCGAAATGGTAAAACACAAAAGCTAGGAAATTTTTGGAAAATAAATGTTTTTCATGAACTATTTCTGGCCCAACTTCACGAGAACGAATGTTCTGCTTCAACTAAATTTTTGGCGATCCCACAAATTTTGTTGTAGCAGGAATCGACTCTATTGTGTTTCAGTACCTCATTTTTTGACCGTGGTTGTTCGTTAATTTACATTCTACAGTCTTCAATGCCTTTGTTCGAGTTTTTTGATTTCCTGATTATAGATCCAGCCCCTTGGAATGTGACAACAATGGTTGTATTGAGGTCTTGTTCGTCCCTCGGCCCCCTTTTAAGAAAACCGAGTGCTACTTATTGTCCGTTCATAAGTGAGTGACAAAGGTGGGTGCAAGTTCGGGATTCGTTCCTGTGTTTTTGCTCCCCTGAGTTAGGCCAACAAGTGTGCCATTAACAGTAAAAGGCAAGTTAGCAGCCCTGGCACGCGCTGACTTGCCTGGAAGCGGTCAGGGAAGCGGTGGCCACCGTGCAGGACTGAGAAGAGGGCCTGCCGCGGTGTGATGTCAAATGCAATGCGCTCGGCCTGGTAGAAAGGCAGCAGCTGGTAGGAGCCAGGTGGCACGGCTGGGAACACAAACTGGCCATCCTCGCCAGAAGTTGCTGCGCACAGGAAGCGCAATCCTGGGGGCAGCTTGAAGCCCCGTGGTGCCTCCAGGTCACAGCCCCTCTGCGGCGGCAATGCCTGGGGATCGGCCGAGGCCAGCACAAAGTGCACGCCCCGGACAGGGTCGCCCTCGCCAAACACCTCGCCACGCACGTCGTACCCTGCAACCACCAGGTCCTTGACAGGGCTGCCGTTATCATCTGTCACCTGCACAGACAATTAGTGCACAAGAGAAGCTCTGGGTTGTAACCATGTAATAAGAAACAGACATCACTAAGCATGTAAATAAATTAATTAAAGAAATCATGTAATAAGAAACAGACATCACTAAGCATGTAAATAAATTAATTAAAGAAATCTGCTGCATTGTTTCCAGGCACAGGTGCTATCTATTTTGCACGAGTGGCACCAACGTGCAGGCCACGAGACACACAACTAACCTCGTATGCAGACCCTCTGCTGCTGTGCCTCAAGGAACTGTGCCTTGGCTGAACCTAACCCTCTGAAAACCAAAACGTCCCAGGGATGCAGCTCTGGCATAGACTCCTTCAGACACTGACACAATAGCCAACACACAGTGAGAGGGCACGCACTGTGACGGAGGTGCTTGAGCGGCCCAGGGTCCAAAGCGGGTGCGAGGCAACTAGCGTGTAGCGTCCGGGCAGGATGCGCGCAAATGCGTAGCCACCCCCCGGGCCGCTGTGCGTTGTCTGCAGGGTGTGGCCCTGGGCATCATGCAGCTGCACTTGCACCCCGGCAGGGCCCTCCGCCTGGCCATGGCTCACCACCTGCACACAGGAACAACAGCTAATTATTAGGGACGCTGCCTTTTGAGACCTGCCCTATAGCGTCAGTTTTGTCACTTCCGTATTAAAGTCTCCAACTACCAGGTATGGCTCTGGTAGCTGCTCTAAAAGAACCTCTTAGTCATGGAATATTACCTTAAGCTGTGGCTCAATATATACAGAGCACATTGTTATGGTTTTGTGTGCAAGCAGAGTAACTGGTACAGCTTCAAATCTTGTTTTTAGTTTTAGCTCACGAGCCGGGACACCGTTTTTCACTACGGGCGACTCCTCCTGACAGCCAGCTCGCCTGCTCTTGGTCACGACGGAAAACAATACAATTCTCGAGAAAATTATTTTTTTTTTGAGGCCCTAAATTTGTCTCCTGCAGACATAAAGCGACAGGAGCCTGTGCTCCAAGAATATCTTTTATGTCGCTGCAATTGTTCAGTTGTGGCTGAACACTTGATACTTCTCTGTAAAGGGTTTCACCCTGCAGTGGAAAGCAGCGGGGCTAATTTATTCAAAGCATTGGGGTTTAAGGACAGTGAAAGAAAAGTAGATTTTAAGCAGGTAGAAGTAATCAAGTGCAGGTTATCTGATTGGTGGCTAAAATCAAGATAAGAGTAAAATTTCACAAGTCATGGCTAGGTGGCTTGTACCACCACCCGATTTAAAGGGTTCAGCCTTATCCATCCATCCAACCATCCATCCATACATGGTAACCATCCCGATGTCGATGCAAGCACAGTCACTCTTCCCGAGGCCCTAGGTGACCAGTATTTTAGTTCATTATACTCTAGGGTTTAGAGCATAGAGTTCCTTAGTGTAATATTGAGAAACTCTATGGTTTAGAGATAACAATGGTCATGTGTCATGTAAATAAATCTGCGGTGGAAATAAGTAAAAAGCGATTGGAAGATTGGTGGCTCAAAAGCAGAGAGCTGACATAAGTTTAGAAGTGTAGGGAGGCATATTTAAAGGAAATGGCGAGTTTTATTAACTTACAACACAGTTAAACACGAATAAAGGGGAAAAAAAAGCTGAGCATGGTGGCAACTACCATCACCCCATTTCAAAGGGGACGCTCCTACCTTCTATCCATCCATCCTTGGCGGCCCTCTCCACCTCCCGAGAGCGTCGCGATGGTCGCCGGCTTATGTGGGGAGAGCGCGCTGTACCTGGCTATACTTTCAAGTGCATTCTCAGTGTGTCGAGTAAGCTAACTTCACCGCAATAAGAAATGTGCCACCCGCTGATGTAAGACTCAGCAGAGAAGAGAAAATGCTTCAAATATATCCTTCCTAGGGAAAGAGACACCGAATACCGCAGCGACTTCAGACAAACTTTGCGGATCGGTTTGTGCTAGTGCCAGTTGCATATCAAAGGCGTATATACTATGTAACGGATAGAAAAAGGGATTACAGATATATACAGCAAGAGACAGCCAAGGAGCCATCCTCCTCGTCAACCCCACACCAGGCCTACAGCTGTGACAATGTTATCAGGGAACCTGTACTCTACCGTAGACAAGAAACAGCGTAGCAGGCACCTTTTCCTTCAATCAGATGCAGAAGCAGCTATATCTTGTGCGCTTTACAAGCGAGAACAAGTTTGCTGCCAGCGGATTGGTCCCAAGCCTCCTGTAATCAAAACGCGTTTGGAAACATTCGAGAGGAGCGACCACCGAGTGAATTTCGGGGCTTATTCATTCCCACTTTGACAAAAGAATCACAATGAAACAAGGAGGAGCCATTGCTCTAGCTGCATGCATATCACAGATGCGGCTGATTCCTATAGAAATATCATAACTTTACTGAAACTACAAGATGAGCACACTGAAGAAGTTGGCACGGAAAAAACGAGGACAAGCGTAGACAAAGACGAGCGCTACTCACAACTGAAGGTTCATTCCAGACATAGCTCGAATAAATAGGAAAACCAACAAGAACAAAAGAACAACGTCATGAACATCACATGTTACCCCATGAATCCCAATGCTTTGGTGAAGAACAGATACTCCCCATCAGAGAAGCGGACGGAAGTCTGACTAATGCACTTATCTCCACTGATGCGCATATGGAAGGCTTCCATGAGTTCACGTGCGAGTTGATCCCTGTGCCTGAACAGGATGGGCATTTTGTCAAAAAGCAGTTTGTACTAGATTTTCTTTTGTCGTTTGTGCTACACGTGCCGCAATGTTTAGGAAGATTATCAACGAAATCTCCCCCGAGTAATCTTCAGTGTTCTCCTTATCTTTCGTTGACACATCGTCCAGTTTTCCCGATGTATAGTGAAGATAACGGCAATTTGTACACAGGTAATGAGCAGGGCTTTGTTGTGTTTGTGTTGTCCTTGTTTTTTCTGAGCCAACTTCTTCAGTATGCATGTCAACCAAGTAACCCAACTTTCTGCTCTCCTAAGTATAAGATGAGCATTTTGCTGGCATTTTCTGCTGGTATAACACGGTCAATTCCGTGCTTACGCTTAAAGAATACCGATATGTCAGGATCGTAAAATTAACACACGAAAAACGTGAGCGAAAATTACTCCCTTGCTAAATTTTCAAGGAGTTTCCATTTGGGCATCACGCGAGGATATATACCGTGCATCATTTAAAAATTTTCATACCTCAGTGTGGCAACTTTTACACAATATGTGGTGCGCTATATACCGATCGAGTAACGGAGTATTAGTCAGCTCTGCTTTATTATTTAGTACTTGAATGAAGCATCTTCCTTCTAAGACTGCAAGAAATTAATACCCTTTATTGCCGATATCGCTTGCTTTAGGTCTCCAGATTTGAGTAAACTCGATACAATAAAAGCACGAATAACTATCCATTTCGATTGCAGTGGCAGCAGCGCATAATTTAGGAGATGCTCGCAGGCTAGCGTAGCGTCCTCATTCAATGATAATGAGTAAAGTGTGTGCAGGCTTAGTTGCTTGTACAGACGGGAAAAAAAAAAGCCAAAATGGATTATCGCGAACTGATCTTACCATCAAATCTCAACCTTCAGCATCGTTTTTGTGAATCGGTCTTGCATATTAACGCACGTTCGGCTAAACATAAAGAAGATGATATCATCCTTCTTTTGCAGCAATTTTCTTTTAAGTTTAATGTGATAATGATGTCAGAGACTTGGTATTCAAACAATTGCCCTGTGTTGAAAACAGATGGGTACGAGACCTTTTTTCTTAATCGCTTGAACCGACGAGGTGGCGGTGTTGCGATACTTGTTTCGGCTCAAAAGAAATGTGAAATTTTGACAGATTTCAGTATGGTGACTGATGATTTTGAAATGCTGACAATTAAAAATAAAAGCCAAGTAATTTCTGTTGTATACCGCCCACCAAACGGTAACATTATGCGCTTTCTAGATTTATATGAATCTTTTTTAAACTTCGTCTCAAAAAATAACCTGATATTGGTTGGTGGGGGTGATTTCAACATCAATGTCTTAGAAGATAGCCATCCTGCACGTGAATTTAATATGCTACTGCTTTCGTCTGGTTTCGCAAATTTAATTGAAACACCAACACGCATTACATGTTCCACATGTTCAGTACTTGATCTTTTAATAACAAACATTGGTACTACCATAAACAGTGCAGGCACAATTTCATCCGACATCAGTGACCATTGCCCGGTTTTCCTTGCGCAC
Organism: Amblyomma americanum; assembly: GCF_052857255.1. Taxonomy (NCBI): domain Eukaryota; kingdom Metazoa; phylum Arthropoda; class Arachnida; order Ixodida; family Ixodidae; genus Amblyomma; species Amblyomma americanum. The sequence goes on from NC_135499.1 coordinate 4,565,895, forward strand.
TACGTAAATTCAATACCAAAAGAAAGGCGAAAGAAATGTTTCACTACTCACTGCATCACTAAAAACAGTTTAGAGCTGTTCAAACAAGAAATATTATGCCAAGATTGGTCAATAGTAAAAACAAAAGGTAATGCGGATGAAGCTTACAATGAATTTATCAAGCTTTTCATGCTTGTCTATGAAAAATATTTCCCATTAAAAGCTCTTAAACGCACTAAAAGAGCGAGGAAGCCCTGGGTGACAAAAGAGCATCTAAAAAAGATAAAAAGCAAAAACCGCCTTTAGCAATCCTTTTTACGTACACGATTGGATACAACTTTGAAAGACTTTAAAACCCTTCGGAATAAGCTGAATGCGGAGCTGCGGCACGCGAAGTTTTCATATTATGAACAAATCTTTGCTAATATCGCTGAACAGCGCACCAACGCTGCCTGGAAAATAATGAATAGTGTTCTAGGCCGTGGAAGCAAAAATTCCCCGCCAGATACTTTAATTTATAAATGGCCGTGAACTTGGCGGCAAGGAAGGCGCTGACTACTTAAATCATTTTTTCATTAATGTCGCTGACCCAATTCAAACGGAAATCGACCTCACCGAAAACAGAAATCACCGAGACACCATCATTGACAGCATATTCTTACAGCCAACCGATGGGTCTGAAATCCACAGTATAGTTATGGCTTTACCAAACAGCAAGGCGTTAGACACCGATAATATTCAGATAAGACCCGTTAAATACGTCTTGAGCATAATAACGCCTGTACTTGTACATATATTTAACTTAGTAATAGAATCCGGAAAATTTCCAGATGCAATGAAGATAGCTAGAACGTCAGTTGTCTTTAAAGGAGGAGATCGCAACTTGCCAACAAATTATCGACCTATATCTATTCTTCCAGTCTTCTCGAAAGCGCTGGAAAAAATAATCTCTGTTAGAATAACTGGGTTCTTTAATAGACATAACGTTCTGAGTGACGCCCAATACGGCTTTAGGAAAGACAGGTCGACGGAAATGGCTCTATTTGCAAAAGAAAGTATTTTGCAAAACATAGAAAACAATATGTTCACACTTGCAGTTTTTGTAGATCTTAGCAAAGCATTTGACTGCCTGAACCACCAAATTTTAATCAGTAAACTGCAATCTTATGGAATCCGCGGAAAGTGCATAGATTTACTCAAAAAATACCTTGAAAACAGAGCTCAGTTTGTGCACTTAAACAACCATAATTCAGTGATTCTACCTATTAGATATGGAGTCCCGCAAGGCAGCGTTCTTGGTCCGCTATTGTTCAACGCCATTATAAATGACATTGTAGACATAGATCATTCAACAGATTTTATCATCTATGCAGACGACAGCACTCTACTTATTTCTGGAACAAACATAGATAATTTAATACTGAAATGTAACGAAGTGCTTGAAAAACTGTCTGTTTGGTCCAAAGCAAACCTACTCAAGATAAATGCTGTCAAAACAAAAGCAATGATTTTTCGCGCCAGGAATAAAGAAGTTAAAACGAACCTTACAATTATGTTCGAAACTCTAGAAATAGAAGTTGTTGACCACCACAAGATTCTTGGAGTATACTTCACTTCTAGCTTAAGCTGGGATACTCATATCAATTATCTATGGAAAAAACTGTCTTCAGTTACAGGAGCTCTAGCACACTGCCGCAGTATACTTCCTTTCAAAGCGAAACTTCAGATATATCAAGCATTATTTAACTCTCATCTAAATTATTGTACTTTAGTATGGGGCACAACAACTAAAAGAAATTTAAACAGGCTTCTACTAATACAAAAGCGAATAATTCGCCATATTGCCAATATGGAACCAATGGCCACTACAACAAGTGCCTTCAGGTCATTTGAAATACTTCGTATTGAGGATATTTATGAATTCCGACTATTGAAAACATTTTACTTTTCCTCCCTTACTACAATAAACCAACTAATGTCATTAGCATCACTGCAGCGCCGCGACGCTAACGTACCCACAAGAAATAAAGATTTGTGGGAAATCCCACGGTTCCGAACTTTTTATAAGTATCAAGCGTTATCACATAACCTCCCACTTATACTAAACAAAAATACTCACACTTTAGGTTTGAACAGAAGAGGTTTGAGGTCTTGTTTTTTTGTAATTGCTCTCCCCTGGTAATACTTTGTTTTGGTATACTGTGTTTTGTTACACCTTATGTTTTTTTGTTGTTTTTTTTGTTCTGTTCTTGTACTTTTTTTTTCATGCAAATCAATTGTACAATGTTTTTTTTTGCCACGTTTCTTCAAATGTGTTTTTTGTGTACTTTGTTTGATGTCTGACTTGTGTTATTTACCTGGTATAATTTCAGTGCTCCGAATTTTGTACAAAACTTGTAATTACTGTTGCAAATTAGAGGTAAATGTCTGTTTTAATTATAATGTTTTTTTACTGATACTGCTATGTAACAGTCTTCTTGGCCTTAGTCAAGCTGCATGAGCAGCTTTTAGCCAAAGAGACTCTCCAGGCACTTTCTGGAAAAATAAACATTGAATTGAATTGAATGTACTACTGGTGCACGCATTTCTAACCATACCCGAGTTTCTTGTACTCAGTTATGATGCGGCGCTTATGACAAATTCGCAAAGCGCTTAGCGCCATTTCCTACTTCCATTTGAGCGTTGACCAGCTTCCACGTACGGCGTTGCAATTATCCTGGCCTATCGCAAATATCACAAAAAATTTACCACAATGAAAAATAACATAAAGCTAGAAGAATGACAGCCGCCAAATGCTGCATATAGCACACATCACAGTTGGCATTTGGGTCAAACGTCTCGATCCCTCGTAAAAAAAAAATATAATCATTCAAATACTGTTGGCTGTACTACTCACAGGGAACCGATCAGCTTAATTCTGGTCTTCTGTGCGCTCACATGTATGCACTATTTGATCCTCAAAAGGCGGAATAGTGCAAGATTAGCGCAACATGGGAGACTGCATGGCTTGCGATCGTGAGCGTTGTAGAGTACGTAGTGATTAGCTTCACCAAAATCTACCTGCATACGCGCTAACACGTAAACATGTCTCCGTCACTGTCAATAAAATTTGCGTTTCGTTTCCAACGTATTGAGGCTCTCTATATGCTCTCGTCTTCCGTGCCCACGTCATCTACAGAAAACTAGCAAACTTGCTCGCACGCTTACCACATCATTCGAGATCTTATGTCTTTATAAAAAAGAATAAATTGTATCTGTTTGACTTTCATCCACAGCTATATAAGATAAGATCATACCTCAGAGAATACGAATAACCAGCTGGGCAAGTAAACTACTCACTGCGCTGCTGCCAGCACGCGCGGGCATGCCAGGTGAAGGGAGCGGCAGCACCATCTATCGGCATCGACGCAAACGGCTTCAGCGCGCAGCCTTCCCTAGACCTACTACTCTTAACTAATCTAGTGCACTATACTATGGGGAACCGCAGCTTCGCAGGGGGGCGCTGCAGGCGCCAGTGAAAAGCACCTTTTCCCGACTCCTCACAATTGGCCAGGCAGGCCGGTCAACCCTCCCATTGAGTAGCGGCATGAGTAGCGTGCTTCCTCTTGAAAAAGGCCAATTCTGCACGTGGTTTGCACAAGTTGGCCTGCCTACAAATGTCTTTGCGCAGTCGCGTGCTTTTTCCCTCGTGCTGAACGCTGATGAGCTTCACATGATTAGGAAAATGTACAGGTGCAATAGAAAGAAAAGCAAACAGCGCGGCGGCAACGCGCTGCGCAGTTGGAATTTTTCTTTAATGCGCTTGTACCTGGGTGGTAACAAAAAGATGCTAGAGTGGTACATTATTGTATTATGGATGTCTCTAGAGCATTTGTGTTGCGAGCCAAGTATAAGCGTGATGGAAGTAAATTGCAACAACGGAGAGCGTAAGCGCCGTGCTGTTCACATTTCTTTCTATCACGACAGTATACCCTGAGATGTAGAAGAGTGAAGAGTTGGGCTTGTTGGTTTACGATCATGTTAGGAACAGCGCTAACACAGGACGGAGCGAGAACACAACACAGGTGCTGACTAGCAACTGGCGTTTATTTCAGAAATACAGATATGTATACATACCACAACCTGCAATCAAGAAAAACAGAATCAACCCGCTGATGAAAAGATGGCGAAGAAAAAAGGCACGTGCTTAGCTCATGAAAAAGAAACTTAACTAGAGATGAACCAGCAGAAAGGTGAACGGGGGTAACAACAGGGTGACCAGGCGAAAACAAGCAAGCATGGTGCGAGGAATAGCCACAGCACTGAAGGCAGCAAGTGCAACTGACCAAGACTATTCACGCTCGTTAAGGGTGATGAAGCGGATTCCAAGAGAAGGCAAGCGTAGCAGGGGGCGGCAGAAAGTTAGGTGGGCGGATGAGATTAAGAAGTTTGCGGGGATATGGCGGCTGCATCTGGCAAAGGACAGGGTTAATTGGAGAGACATGGGAGAGGCCTTTGCCCTGCAGTGGACATAGTCATGCTGATGGTCCATGCTTGGTGTCAGTGTCAGGCACACACCTCAGGAGGGGTTGTCTTTGCAAAACGATAACTTGCCAAAAAATCTGGGCTGAACGGAAGAAGCCACCACTCAGCTAATGTTAAGGAACATGGCTCCCTGCATAGACATTGCATAAAAGTTTGTGGAAAGCTTTATTAACGGGTAGAACGAAGTTTACACAACGAGCAAACAATGATGCGTATGCCATGTTTACAAGCAAACTGATGGTCAAGGAGCCCTTGAGCTAGCGTCGGCTGTAGAGGAAATCCTCAACTACTTCCACTCGAGGAGTGATTTGAGTGGAGGTTGGTTTCTGAAATGAAAAATGGGTCTCGAGGGCAGCATCGAGTAGACATTCAAGTCAAGGTGCATTTGTGTTAGATAAGTCAACAAGAATGTAAGCAACCTGTTTGTCCGGATGCCATGACTCACATACTCGTATGTCGTGCATGAATTAAATCAGTTGGGTTGTAGTAATACAATCGAACCTCGACATAAGTCATACTTGCAGCCAAAAAAATTTTTAAATCAAGTACTTTGTTCGTTGAGATTCCTATATTCCACCAGTCCAAATAAAGTTACATTGTTGAACACTCCTGGTAGTTGGCACCTTGTAAACCAAGAGAATATCATGATATTGTCATAGAACCAGGACAGACCAGAAGACCAGAAAGGACACAGGACCACTGAGCTTAGAGAGGAAAACGGCTAAAACGACAGCTGCTCAACCGTTTACTTCAGCTTCCTTGCCTCGAGGAGACGCGCACTCGAGAAAAGCGCAAAGACGAAGAATGCGCCGTTTCATGGCCACGTCAAAAATAAGCATCGTCCCGATGCTTACAGAAGGCGCTTGAAAACAAAAGGTCACAGAGACGTACACAAAAAAGAAAGGCCAAACTCTACCAGTTGTAATAAGGTTTGAGGAGGACCATGTGGACCACCGGGAGCCCGGATCGTCGGGACTTTTGAAAGCCACCAGGGATGACCTCGTAGTTGAGGTCCTCCTTATCACTCGGTATGGTCCAAAATATCAGCAGAAAAGATTTTCGCTGAGCCCTCATCGGCAAATAGGAAACCAGACCCACACATGGTCTCCAGTAGTGTGGGGAGCATCACGACGTCAGAGGTTATAGCGCAGAGCATCCTGGCGCTGTTGATTCTGAATCCGCACTCTGGCCAGCTGACAGGCCTCTTCAGCAAGGTGCAGAAAGGTTGCCGGCGCGGGGCACAGACCGAAGGGCATTGGCTTAAACTTGTAGAGCCCATCCAAAGTAATAAACGCCATTTTTTCTCGGTCCTTAATGTCGACCTCGATTTGCCAATATCCGGATTTCAGGTCCATTGACAAGAATAACAGGGTAAAGTTGTAGGCCAGTTGGTGCGACATTAAGGCTAAAAAAGCGCAACAGACGCAGGACAGAGGGAGAACCACCCTGTGTTGTCTTCTCCCTCTGTCCTCCGTCTCTTGCAGTTTTTTAGTCTTAACTGACAAGAATTTGGTGGAGCCGAGGTAATCCATAGTATCGTTGATCCATGGGGAGGGGGAAGGGGGGAGCGGGGGAAACGTTTTTTTTAGTAATTTTGCTGAGGCTTGCTGAGGCAGCAATGATCCACACAAAACCTCACTGTGCCATCTTTTTTTCTTTACGAAAACTACAGGTGCCGCCCACGGACTACAGGAGGGCTGAATAATGTCACCGCAAAGCATCTCCTTCACTCGGCAGTTGCTAGCAGCGCGTTGGGTGGGAGACACACGATAAGGGTACTGGCGAAGACGGGGCACAGTGTCATCCATAATAATGCGGTGCTTGGCTAAGCGTGTTCTGCCAACATGTGATGAAGTTGAAAAGGTAGCCCCGCAGCGCTGGAGGAGATCTCGCACTTGGCAATGATGCAGTTCGAAAGGAGTGGGGTTAATGCCGAACTGTAAATCAGTGGGAGGCAGAAGTATCCTCTTTTAGTGTACGGGAGAAAGGGTTTGCCAACCAGCCGCTTTAGCAAGGCTGACGCTGCGTTGCGTGACCACTCGGGACTAACTGCATCGCTAGGGGAAGAAGCCTCATGTGGAACAGTGCTGGCAAAAGGAACGTGTCAATTTTCCCCGAGCACGGTGGCCTATCTGGAAACCAACCTTCCCTCTTCCCTGGAGTGACTAACGATGGTGGCAAACCCCCTTCAATCTCCGTGAAGCACCGGGGTTCGAAGTTGGTGGCCTTTCTAAACACGCACTTCTAATTAACCCTGGTCAATGACCGATTCAAGCAGGGACTACTATACATGGTGCTGCATTTCCATCCCTACAGAAAATCTGGGAACCTGCAACTGAAACAACACTGAGATTGGAAATGCTGCAAGCAGGCCCCGGTACAGCCTATTGTCCCCAAGACAACTTGAATGACCGTTTGTTTGAACACTGATCAATTGTGAGATTCCCCGGCCAGAGATCTGGAGATCTCTGAGTGAATAAGCCGCCGGACTGCGTGTGTGCCAGTAGCGTACTACTCAGTGCTTGCTTCTCCTCATGTGCTCTCACATGCAGAGCTAGACTACTGCATATACGTGAAATCAACCCACACAGTCTTCTCCAGCACTCTCCGGCGGCGTTGTTCCTGATCCAATCCCGTCTAAGAACATGGGCCACGACAGTACCCAATAAATCACTGAGCACCTATCCAAGACAAAAGGTTTCTCAATGCGAGGAAAAAATTCGTGGCAAAAGGCAGTGGGGCCTCCAATTGTTGAGAGGAAAGCACATGAGAGAGGCCTCACCTTCCCCAGGATGGAAAACCCTTGGAAGGTAAAGTCAATGTCCTGTGCGGTGCTGCAGGGGTCGGTGACGCCGTCGACGTGTAGGTCCACCGCAGTCGGCTCAAACACCCAGCCAGCAGGTGGCTCCACGTGCAGGGTGTAGTCCCCACGGTCGTAGAGCGGGATCAGGTAGTAGCCATTGTTGGGTGCCCCTTCTGTCTGGTACTTGTGGCTGCCCTGGCGGGTCAGCCTGCACACACAGGTGAATGTAGCTGAGGACTTCAAACAAGTAAATGGAACAGCCAGAGAGAAAAAAATATGCTTGACAAGTGCAGTCATAGACACCCCACCGGCAGTAATACTTTCATTTGAGCTAGTTGATCTAGCACCTTGGAAAAACAGACTGACGCAGAACGAAGAGACATCATCGGTCTTCTTTTTGTGCTATTTTTTTCCAAGACCCCAATGGCACATTCATCGTATATGCCAGTTATAGCAGTGATTATTGGGACAGCTATAGAAAATTGTGCACGACTCATGCACAAAAACGAAGCCATGTACCACAATGGGCGGGACACGACACATTCGCAGGAGAGAAACCAACAAAGTTGGATAGACAATATTTGTGCTGTAGTGAAGCTGCATAGACATAAAAGACGCCTTGGCAATTGCACTCCGAGCAGCTGAGCTAAGACTCACCTTTCTTTGCTCTGGACCTCACAGCTGAAGCGCTTTAGATGACTAGGCGACCGGTTACAGCAATAGCTTCACTTGAGCAAGGAAAGTGGGGAAAGGGCAGAGAAGAAGGTTCCTAGTGGCACATCAACAGGACCAGATGGTATCCCGATTGTGTTGACAAAGAAGCTAGGACCAAAATCCAAGCAAACATTCATACAGGTAGTGAACAAAATGATAGTGGATCGGAAAGTCCCCGATGAATGGCGATTAAGTAGAATGAACATGATATATAAGGGAAAGGGAGACAAAGCAGACGTAAGTAACTATCGCCCCATAACAATGACATCTGTGGTTTACAGGGTGGTGATGCAGATTATAAAGGACAGACTGCAGGCTTGGGTGGAGAACGAGGGGGTGTTAGGGGAACTACAGAATGGGTTCCGGAAACAAAGGAGGTTGGAGGACAATCTATTTTCATTGACACAGTGTATAGAAATTGCGGAAAAGGAACATAGGCCCTTATGGCTAGCATTTCTGGATATTAGGGGAGCCTATGACAACGTTACTCAGGAGCATTTGTGGGACATACTGGGCACATTGGATGTGGAAAATGGAGTAATTAATCTTTTAAAACATATATATAGAGGTAACAGAGTGCTCATAAAATGGGAAAAAAATGTATCAGGGCCTGTAGAGATACAGCGGGGGCTTAGACAAGGATGTCCTCTGTCCCCTTTGTTGTTCATGTTGTACCTGCAAGGGTTGGAGACCAAGCTAGAGGGGAGCGGACTAGACTTCAACCTATCTTTTTTCAAGCAAGGGGAATTGATTAAACAGACATTACCGGGACTAATATACGCGGACAATATAGTGATAATGGCTGACAATAAGGAAGACCTGCAGAAGTTGTTAGACATATGCAGTACAGAGGGAGATAGATTAGGCTTCAAGTATAGTAAGGAAAAATCTGCAGTCATGATATTTAATGAAGAGGGCGGCGAGCATAGAATACAGGAGTTCGTGCTAAATGTAGTGAATGAGTACAAGTATCTTGGGGTGTGGATAAATAACAGTGTTGAGTATCTGACAGAGCATGAAAAATATGTAATGAATAAAGCTAGTAGGAATGCAGCTGTCATGAAAAATAGGGCACTGTGGAATTACAATAGGTATGAGGTGGTAAGAGGGATCTGGAAAGGGGTGATGGTCCCTAGCCTGACCTTCGGTAATGCGGTCCTGTGTATGAGGCCAGATGTTCAAGCAAGGCTGGAAATTAGGCAACGGGGAGTAGGGAGGTTAGCTTTGGGAGCACATGGCAAGACACCAAATCAGGGGGTACAGGGTGATATGAGATGGGCGTCTTTCGAGAGCAGAGAGGCTAGCAGTAAGATAGCATTTGAGGAACGATTGAGAAAGATGGAGGAAAAGCGGTGGGCTAGGAAAGTTTTCAGATACCTGTATATAAAGAATGTTGACACGAAATGGAGAAAGCGAACTAGAAAATTGACAAGCAAATATCTGGACAGCAGTAAGGGGGCAAATCAGCAATTATCGGTTAAGAAAAAGGTTAAAGGAACAGAGAGCTTTGTGGAAAACAGGGATGCTGACGAAATCGGCACTGGAAACATACCGGACCTTTAAACAGGAAATTGTCAAAGAAAATATCTATGATAATTGTAGGGGAAGTTCTTTGTTGTTTGAGGCCAGGACTGGAGTTTTGCGGACTAAGACGTATAGAGTCAGGTACCAGGAGGTAGACACTTTGTGCATTGCGTGCGGGGAGGAGGAGGAAACGGCTGAACACTTGATACTTTTCTGTAAAGGGCTTCACCCTACAGTGGAAGGCAGCGGGGCTGACTTACCCAAGGCATTGGGGTTTAGGGATAGTGAAGGGAAAGTGGATTTTAAGAGGTTAGAAGTAACCAAGCGAAGGTTATCTAATTGGTGGCTAAAAGCAAGACAGGAGTAAAATTTCACAAGACATGGCTAGGTGGCTTGAACCACCGCCCGATGTAAAGGGTTCAGCCGTATCCATCCATCCATCCATCCATCCAGTACATTCCTCAGGGTGGTGTATGAGTCCAGGAAAATAGTGGGCCACCCAGATTACAACTCTTAATGGCGGTCAACTTGCAAGGCGTGGCGGGATCACAGTTTTGCATTTATATGGTTTCGAAGAGATTTGTCCCACCGCCCAACGGAAAACAATGAATTTCTCTTGCACTATGTTAGAGTGGCATTTGCTGTTAGAAATCAGTTTACGTGACACGATAGAGACAAGCAAGACTTTCTGACAGGCTAGAGGCAACAGCACAGTACACAGTTATCCAGATACCTGTCTAGAGCGCTCTAAACTCGACTTTGACCTGCATGAACATTTCCGTGGATCGTGTTTAACTACTCACGTCTTTAAAATCTGTATCGGACCCACCAGGCGAGCCTATATCAACTATGAACGCGCTTAACTTTCCTCCCTTGGAGGAACGAGCCCAACGGAAAGACGAAAGCAGAACACCGGCTCTGCTTCCCAGCCTGCGGAGCCGGTCCTACTCACAGCTTAACCTCGACCCGCGAGTAGTTGATGGGCACCCCGGCTCGGATAAAGCCGCCGCACCCCATCACGTCGTCAGCCCAGGCGAAACTCAGCGCGGCCGCCGCCGCGACAACATAAAGAACGTACTTCATCGCACGCCGTACTCTACACTCATACAGTTCACTCATACAGTTCTCAGTGCGCGGCATCCCACTTCATCATGCTCCATCCACCATGGACGCCCGAAGCATGCTGGGAAGACAGCAAGCTGGATTGACATCTAGTGACCTGTTGACTACGGATTAGATTTTTTTTTGGTTCGGTTTCGCTTTAATTATTGTAGTGTTCACTGATGTTTTGTATGCTAATGAGGCGAGTTGGGCGTGTTGGCACTTATTTTTCAGAAAAGCAGCGCAGAAAGACGTGGACAAAGACGAGACGTCAAGGACGGGCGCTGAACTTACAACAGTTTTGTTGTGAAAGAATTCACTCTTATATACAGTAATGTGCGTTTTTATCGCTGACACTTTCAAAAATTTCCCCGCCTCAACCGCTGGCTCGTTTGCGGTGAAACTGCACACAGAGCTTGCGTATTATGGTAAGTTTTGTATCGTAGCAAGTTTGACAATGGTACTTACTTAGTTCAGGCGCACATGGTGCGAAAACGCAAGCGTCTACGAGAGATCGGCGAGCCAAAATAATAATAATAATTGGTTTTTTGGGGGAAAGGAAATGGCGCAGTATCTGTCTCATATATCGTTGGACACCTGAACCGCGCCGTAAGGGAAGGGATAAGATAGGGAGTGAAAGAAGAAAGGAAGAATTAGGTGCCGCAGTGGAGGGCTCCGGAATAATTTCGACCACCTGGGGATCTTTAACGTGCACTGACATCGCACAGCACACGGGAGCCAAAACCCGCAGACGACGCTTTTTCGCTAAAGGGCGGCGGTGACGTCATCTGTTTTCGACAGTGGAAAGCGTTACGACAAGGCTGCCGAGACGAGCGTTGAAAGCAATGTTCTTTGAAAGGTAAAGCCTCGTTAAATCAGCTGTTCTGATATTTTTCCCGCTCAGTTAGCCGAAAATGTTGTAAGCGCTTCAGTTGAAGCAGACGAAACGGCCGGAACGGCATATCCAAAGGGCCCGCACTCCTTGCAACGCTCGCCTCGGCGGCTTAGTACGCTTTCCGCTGCCGAAAACAGATGGCGCCACTGCCGGTTCTCAGCGAAAAAGCGTCGTCTGCGGGTTTTGGCTCGCCGATCTCTCGTAGACGCTTACGTTTTCGCATCATGTGCGCCTGAACTAAGTAAGTACTGTTGCAAAACTTGCTACGATACAAAAGTTACCATAATACGCAAGCTCTGTGTGCAGTTTCACAGCAAATGAGCCAGCGGTTGAGGCGGGGAAATTTTTGAATGTGTCAGCGATAAAAACGCACAACACTGTACATTCTATACAGCCGTGACTATCGTTCACACTGAGACTGGGGAGCGCTATTTCTATAAACAAGGGGACAACACAACATAGGAACACCACGAGACACGAGCGCAAACTTTACATTAAGTTTATTTTCGGCATGGCGAATATTTATACGCAACTAATCATGGGACGCACAAACATAAAGGCGTTAAAACCAGCCGAGATAGCTAAGCAATCGTAATTAAACCATGAGAGATACAAACTATCCTCGCAAGTCATGAATTTACATGGTGTAGGAACAGCGCTAAGAACAGGACAGAAGTCAAACATGGAAGCACAGGGACGGGGAAGCACAGGGAAGGACAGGGACGCCCGTCCCTGTGCTTCCATGTTTGACTTCTGTCCTGTTCTTAGCGCTGTTCCTACACCATGCAATACCAACTAGCCCGTCAACTCGCTCTCCATGAATTTACAACTGACCGGCTAAAAACAATTTTTCTTTTTTTTGTTAAAACCACAGACGGGTCTCTAACGTACCCGCCGCCGTCTTTTACTGAAGCCATACAAAATGCTTCCCACAATTCCCTTGTGGTCTTGTCCTTCGATTTAAGAAGAACTTTGCTGTAATTGCACTGTTTTTTTACCGCATTGTCCAGCCGCAGCTCCGTTGAGTTTTCTTTGTGGCCGCTGCCATATTCTGTGTTGCGCTGGGCGCGCAGTTTCTCCTTGTTTGCTCCGTTGCGCGTTCTTTGTTTGCCAGTGTGAATCCGCCTTTTTCATGTTCCTGTGCTGCCACCTCGCGTACACGCTGGAAGCTCATTTGAAGGGTACTGTGCGCCCAACCTGGCCGGAGTGAGTGCCGCTGCGGAGCACGTTTTGTAGGAATCTGTCAACGATGGCGTGTCCTGGGCAGCACCTGGTGCCTGGAGGATTTCTAGGATCGACTGGTGGCTGTGTGCGAAGTCCGAGGCAGGCTGCTGAGCCCACCGAAGAGCAAATTCTTCAGTATATCCGATCATGCGGCATGCGGCATGCGATGCGATCGCCAGCTGAGCAAGGGCCGCCGCTTCAGAGATGAAGGCTACATTCGGAACAAAATGTTTAATGAAATATCCCCGATCAGTGAGAATGGTGTTTTCCGCTGTATATGCCTGCCATCCATGAAAGGTGGATACTACATCGTGCACGCCGTAGCACAGAAAACGACTGGGGACAACAGTTTTCACAACCCCGCCGCGGTGGCTGAGTGGTTATCAGCTGCTGGCCCGAAAGACGCGGGTTCGATACCGGCCGCGGCGGCAGAATTTCGATGGAGGCGAAATTCTAGAGGCCCGTGTACTGTGCGATGTCAGTGCACGTTAAAGAACCCCAGCTGTCGGAATCTCCGGAGCCATTCACTACGGCGTCCCTCATAGCCTGAGTCGCTTTGGGACGTTAAACCCCACTAAACCAAGTTTCCACAATCAATCGTTGTGCTCAAGCGCTTCCGAATAGCTACACGAGTGATAAAAGCACAAGCGTACTCGCAATATGGCAGCTCTGCTAGCACTTTACTTTATTTTCCCACAGTACACCGCTGCATAGGTTAAACAAGCATGCGCGTCCATAAAGACGTACGCGAGAAGCGCTCATTGAGACATTCCGACGAAACCACGCAGAGCTTTTCATCATGGATATGATGCGAACACACGCATAACGCACCTTCTGCTTCTTCTGCCTCTTAATACATGGCACATACCCACATGGGGGTATTGGCCAAGATGTAGTGGCATAAACAAGGAAATTTCCTTAGGAGATTACGACAAAATTGTAGCACCATGCGTGAATGCTCTCGTAGCTTCTTTTTCGTTGTCCGCTCCACCGCGCGTTGAAAGCGGCTCACAGCACTTGCCCATTTGGCCTTCTTGCTTGAGAAAGCAAAAAGCGTCGGAACGAAGTCTGGGTGCCGCGGTGACATTCGAGGCCTTCCTGCCCATCAATAAAACATTTCGTGATGGACTGCACACGCATTTAACCACAGTACCTCATCCGCACCTGTCACAAAGTGATTCCAGCACAGTCTTGACGGTGCCCAATGGCGGCCACGATCGTCGAGCCGGCGAACGGCTTTTATCCACGCTTCGCGTCGAAGGCGGTCCCGGGAAGCGTTCGCAAAGCGAAAAAATCGAGTTTGCTTCCCTTTACATATTGGGCAATGCAGCTGTATGCAACACGTCGTAGGCATTGCCAAATGCGCCGCACTGAACGCCCGACGGCTGCAGCAACGCACCCCGCGTATACGCGGTGTGCCTTGCTGCAGCCGTCGGGCGTTCAGTGCGGCGCATTGGAAGCCGGTTTGTTTACACTTCCACGGCCGGTCTCGAGTGGCGCGCGACCCTTCCAATATGTTTCGCGACACCGCCGCCAGGGGATGGGCGCATGCGCAGTCGCGAAAAAGGCGGGTTGTGTTTGTCGCCGAGGTGCCCTTCTAGGAATGGAGGGACCAAGCGCACCACCCGCAGAATCACCTGTACGAGATAAGTATCAGTGTCCTGTGTGCCAAGCTGAGTTTGTTTTGGAGCAATCTCGAAGGAGGCATGTGCGAAAGCAGCATCCCGAAGCTGCAAGCTCTCTTAGTGGTAGTGCGAAAGCCTCCTACAGTTGTGATCAGTGTACTAATGTGTTCGCTCGCCGTGGCCAATTGTTGCAGCACCACGAGCAGAATCACGGGTTCGTGTCGAGGCTCAGTACGCATCAGTTCTCTTCCTATTCAGGTGAGGAAGATGCACGTGTTTTTGGCGCCATTTTTTTTGTGTCTGTGCATGCACGAAAAAAGTGTGAGCTTGCGTACAAACGCGAGTAGGCTTGCGTTAGAGCGCTCGCGTAGCGTTTACTGCATGCACGAAAGAATTGTAAGCTTGTGTACAAACGCGAGTAGGCTTGTGTTAGAGCGCTCGCGTAATGTTCTGCGGAGGAAAAGGGAGCGAAATTTTAAAGCAGGCAGTGGTTTCACAGCAACAGATTAAATCGCTTCCACGTACCTACATAAACGACAGAGGTATGACGGTCGAGTCACCAACATAGCAGATTTGAAGCGTCACCTTTCCTCCCGCAGCGTAGTGTTCTTGACAAGTCGGCCCACGTCCGTACATACCGACGACGATGATGGATTTTTATGGCGCAAGGGCATCTATGGCCAAAGAGCGCCATGGCACAAGGTATTTTTTCAAATTCTCAAGGTGGGGTCGAAGACCCATTTCCCAAGCATTTCACCCTAAATAAGCCGAGCACCAGACCAGGGGAAAGCTTGTACCCATTGTATCACCGGTGGGTACCCGGCGGCACTGGGGATCGAACCCCGCAACTCCCGCATGCGAGGCGGATGCTCAACCACTTGGCCACCGCTGCGGTCGTCCGTACATACCAGTGCATTGCAAATTATATCGCTGGGTAAAGTAAGGAACAAGCACAACAAATGCAGGACTTCCTGGTTTATTCAAACGACGCTGTTCGCATGCACAACCATTGAGTCTGCCACCAGAACAGCAGAAGCTCAGGGTGTATTAGAAAAAAAATAAGCTGACAAATGCAAATGAAGGGGAAACATTATGCACCTCAATGCTTGTGCTTATCTGCTGTGTATTGCTCTCTCCTCTGTAATTTTTAATGCACAACTTGGAGCAATAGTGCACCTCTTCTTTCCGCTTTGGCAAACATGCATTATTTTCGAGGGTGAGAACTCGGACACAATGAAGCTACAAGCTTGCGCATATGTCCCTCTTGCTAGGAAATATTTCCCGCAACTGGCGAAATGATGGTCTTTTCTTTTTGTGAACAGCTGACGAAAACGTATTGTCCACTAAAAAGTCATCAGTGCTCACTCTGTACTCTTAATGAAAGAGTATGGCTACTTTCTGCATGATATGTATATTGTATCTGCAGGTTACTAATACAAATACGAAACTTATTTTGAGGCAGAAGCCTTGCTTGCTCGATGGAGCGAAAACGTGTGTGTGTTAAAGTTCAATGGTAACCATAAAAGATGGCGAACTCGTGCAACCTGGCATGTAGCCGTTAGATTAATGATTGGCTGCGGGAGGTTGCACGAGAGGGACAACCTGCTGTTGAGTTGAGGAAAGCCGGACCAGCGACCGGTTTATTGACTGGGTAGGCGAACATTGCCCAGAACGAGCTCGCGCGGCTCGCACAGCGTGCATCACGTGATCGCGCAGCCAGGCGCGTTCTCGCTCTAGCCCTATGCAGTGGCTACACTACTGCCTACAACACCTGTATCGCACAAATTCCACCAGTGGCAGCATCTGCCATCCCATGGTGGTGGCTTGTGAAGCGCTACCTGCATTGCACGAATTCTTCCTTTGGCAGCACCTGCTATCCCAGGGCACTAGGGCACCACTTAACTGCTGTACCACTGTGCTAGCCGTGGCATGAGGACTCCCAGGAAAGTAGACTAATTCTGCATATATGGGCATTAACCCACTAGCTATCGCATCATACCCTTATAATGGCGCCGAGCATGGGCTGTGGTACGGCGGCGACTGTCTTCAAGAGGTTAGCGTTGTTATGTGTGGGGCTTCTCTCCCGTAGCAGGCCACCGGTGTTGGGGGATTGCGCTTCGATCCCACCGCTGCCACCAGTTGTTAGATGCGGGCCCCTGGTTCGCCTGTGCCGTCTCTCGCCAAGGTCGGTGTCGCTGGGTTCCGGATCGGGAGACTGCTCTAGTGGGGGTGACGAAGAGATGAGAGGGTCTTCGAGGTGAAGAAGAGACTGAAGGGTTTATTTACATTTATACAAAGATTGAAAGAGTGAATCGGGAGCTGGCGAACACACGCCAGATCGCTGCTTAAATAGGGTCCGCTGTCCCCAGGTCCCTAGTTGGGGAATCTAGTTCATTAAAAATGCGTCGAATCACTGTGATGTAGATCACGTGTCCAGTCTTCCGGGTCCGCCCGCAGCCACACACTCTTGCCACTTCTGGCAGATTAGTGTCCGCGCTCTCCAGGCTTCAGTGATGAATAGCCCGAAGGGGGTCCCATTGAGAGCGTCGAAGGTCAGTCACCTGCACTTCACAGCGGTAGCGTGGGGGCGAATGGATCCCACAGCAGTTCGCAGAAGCTTTCACGTATGGGTGTGGGAAAGCACAGTCTAAGTCGAAGTTGTTTTCGAAACACGAGGATTCCGGAGACGTTGGCTTAGCCAAACCCGGCCGCATTTGTCACGGCTGATTTGCAGTTCCGCCGCTCGCCGGCTCCCCCGTCGTCCCCTCCGGGAGAAAAATGTCCCGGGTGGGTCCGGCGTTGAGAACAAAAGACAGGTTCACTAAAGCCGTTCTCAGACAGCGGGGAGCCCTTTCAGCCCGTAAACAGCAGGGGGGGGGGGGGGGGGGGAAGGACCCTTGTAGACGCCACCACCTGCACTCGTAGCGCTGCAACCACATCGACGGCCCTTTGAAGCCTCGGTAGATTGATGATTCCCAGTGGCTTTAATATTCTTGGCATGTTGGCGTCTCCAAACGTAACAGCTCCTCCGCGGCCAGGACAATCTCGATCGGCCAGTGGTCACAATCACTGGTCGAGGAGAGATGACTTGAGTTGTAGCGTGGGAGGCCCTTCTTCATCTTGTCTGCAAGCACAGAGTAGAGTCCTAAACCTCGGACAACGGAGGCATTAGTCGAAATCAGCCACTCAACATGGCGGCACTCCCCAGGCAGTGCACGAAATAGAAATTCACCCGAGAGCCGCCAGGCTGTTTTGCAATACTACTGCATTGTCAATGTAAACGTAAGCACAAAATTTTGTAGCTGACAGCAGTAATCTCGGCTACTAAGAACAGCTTTCATGTCTGCCAAATTCGCTGCCAAAGCCCGATTCGCCGAACACGGCTTGAAGAGAGGTGGAAAATTTGGAAGCAAAAGAAAAAGGATAATAGGACACCACGCCAAAACAAAGCTAACTAGTACCTAAAAAATACGAAAAGGCACCGAATTGCCACCGAACGGGTACCTCAATTACGGGAATAACCTGCTCAATCCGTCGGCATTTCCTTGACGTTTGCCCCTTTTGTATCGCACAGAAAAGTTATATTGCTGGAGGGCTAGACTCCATAGTAGCAAGCGGCCATTCTTGGGCGACATTTGACGCAGCCATGTAAGCGGACAATGATCTGTCTGGAAAGTAAATTTCGCCCCGTAAACATAACAGGCTAGCTTTTGTGCGGCCCAAACCAGACAAGCGCATTCCTTTTCCGAAGCGCTGTAGGCTTCTTCCCTTATGGTTAACTTCCTGCTGGCATAAAGGATAGGGTGCTCCTCATTGTCGTCTCCGACATGGCTTAGTACGACCCCCATACCCCGGTCGCTGGCGTCACACTGGACCACGAGTTCCTTGCTGTAGTACGGCGCGCGTAACACGGGCCGCGAAACCAGCACGCTCTTCTATCTCTGAAACGAAATTTCTTTTGCTGCGTCCCAGCTAACGCTATTCGGCTTTTCTTTTCGAAGCGCATCGGTCAAAGGACTTGCTAGCTGTGAATAGTTGGGTATGTACCTTTGGTAGTATCCCACAAGACCGAGAAATGAACGTACATCCGTCTTAGTTCGGGGCTGCGGGAATTCAGCGATAGGGGCTATCTTGAGGTCTGACGGCCTCCTCGTCCCCATCACTTGTACAGAAAGCTGCTACAGCTGTTCTCTGCAGAATTCTGCAGCCTCACTTCATTCGCGTAATCTTTGAATACCAAAATCTGCTATCTAACCTAGCACCGTTAAACACAGGTACTCAAATTGGCACAAATATCCGTGCTTTCTTTGCCTTCGCCTGACATTAGCAACACTGCTGTTAATGTAGTGAATGTAGCGACAAGCTCTTGGTATCTCGACCAAGTTCTACATTTCTGAATCTACTGAAGATAAAAAGCAAACCTGTGCCAAATTTTCAAACACAAAGAAATTTGCTTGCTTGGAACGGTTCTACATAAGCAAACAGCTCATCATCAACTCGGGAAATGTCTTCGCGAACTCCTGTGAGTGCCTTTATCACTTGGTAGCATCTCAAATTGACACACGTCCTTTCTAACTCACTGGCACAATCACCTTTATTTAAGTTTTACGAAAACAGTAACACCTGATCAAATCCAAATCATTAACGTAAAACAAAGTAGCATTTCCTTCCCTGTTTTTACACGCACACACAAAAAAGAGGAATAAAAAAAACAGCTACTTCGAATTGCTACGCGGGGCATGGCTCACCACCCCCGCGTCGAAAGGATTAGTCCTTCAGCCGCGCCCGCCTGGGTCGCGCTCTGACTGATTGTACGACTGTCAACTCGTGACAAAGGGCAACTGAAAGAAGACATTCCTGATTGCTACTGTCATCTCCATGGCCTCTCGACGCGCTCAAAAGGCCCTGGTAGCCCATGCAGTGTCGATAACTGATTCCGGGCGACGGACAGCGACCGGAGCGAGAAGCTGCTCTCTGTTCTCGCCCCAAGCAAGCCCGCCTACCCTTTCGCCCTGCGCGCTTCCTCGAATACAGTGCGGAAAGTGCAGGACCCATCCTTGTCAATTGTGGGCGCCGAACACGCCTGCATGCGTGGTCTCTATTGCTCGACCCCTGAGCTCGCATGCACCGGGTGTCTCGCAAACTAGCGCCTTCTGATGTTTCCTGCCGCTTTGCCTTTATCTTTACTGCCTTTCTGTCAGGTCGGAGTTGTCTGCGTCTTAACGCTGGCCGATGCCCTTTCAAGAACCTCGCTCCTGTCCTGCTTGCAAGATGCGCTTTTCTCTTTCTGTTACTGCGGTCACCTTTAGAAGC